>NC_080669.1:25713120-26013120 GCF_027579445.1 Ammospiza nelsoni
GAAGGACGTGTCAGAAGGAAGTGTCGGAAGGAAGTGTCGGAAGGAAGGAAGTGTCAGAAAGAAGGAAGTGTCGTAAGGAAGTGTCGTAAGGAAGTGTCGTAAGGAAGTGTCGTAAGGAAGTGTCGTAAGGAAGGAAGGAAGGAAGGAAGTGTTGGAAGGAAGTGTCGGAAGGAAGTGTCGGAAGGAAGTGTCGGAAGGAAGTGTCGGAAGGAAGGAAGGAAGGAAGGAAGGAAGGAAGGAAGGAAGGAAGGAAGTGTCGGAAGGAAGTGTCGGAATGAAGGAAGGAATTGTCGGAAGGAAGGAAGTGTTGGAAGGAAGGAAGAGTCGGAAGGAAAGAAGTGTCGGAAGGAAGTGTCGGAAGGAAGTGTCAAAAGGAAGTGTCGGAAGGAGGTGTCGGAAGGAAGTGTCAGAAGGAAGTGTCAAAAGGATATGTCGGAAGGAAGTGTCGGAAGGAAGTGTCGGAAGGAAGTGTCGGAAGGAAGTGTCGTATGGAAGTGTCGGAAGTGTCGGAAGTGTCGTTAGTGTCGGAAGGAAGGAAGGAAGGAAGGAAGGAAGGAAGGAAGGAAGGAAGGAAGGAAGGAAGTGTCGGAAGGAAGTGTCGGAAGGAAGTGTCGGAAGGAAGTGTCAGAAGGAATGTCGGAAGGAGGTGTTGGAAGGAAGGAAGGAAGTGTCGGAAGGAGGTGTCGGAAGGAAGTGTCAGAAGGAAGTGTCGGAAGGAAGTGTCGGAAGGAAGGAAGGAAGGAAGGGTTGGAAGGAAGTGTCGGAAGGAAGGAAGTGTCGGAAGGAAGTGTCGGATAGAAGGAAGTGTCGGAAAGAAGGAAGTGTCGGAAGGAAGTGTCGGAAGGAAGTGTCGGATAGAAGGAAGTGTCGGAAGGAAGTGTTGGAAGGAAGGAAGCGTCGGAAGGAAAGAAGTGTCGGAAGGAAGTGTCGGAAGGAAGTGTCTAAAGGAAGTGTCGGAAGGAAGTGTCGGAAGGAAGGAAGGAAGTGTCGGAAGGAGGTGTCGGAAGGAAGTGTCAGAAGGAAGTGTCGGAATGAAGTGTCGGAAGGAAGGAAGGAAGGAAGGGTTGGAAGGAGGTGTCGGAAGGAAGGAAGTGTCGGAAGGAAGGAAGTGTCGGAAGGAAGTGTCGGAACGAAGTCTCGGAAGTAAGGAAGTGTCGGAAGGAAGTGTCGGAAGGAAGGAAGGAAGTGTCGGAAGGAATTGTCGGAAGGAAGAGTCGGAAGGAAGTGTCGGAAGGAAGGAAGGAAGGAAGGAAGGGAGGAAGGAAGAAAGTAAGTGTCGGAAGGAAGTGTCGGAAGGAAGGAAGGAAGGAAGAAGGAAGGAAGGAAGGAAGGAAGGGAGGAAGGAAGAAAGGAAGTGTCGGAAGGAAGTGTCGGAAAGAATTGTCGGAAGGAAGAAAGTGTCGAAAGGAAGTGTCGGAAGGAAGGAAGTGTCGGAAGGAAGTGTCGGAAGGAAAGAAGGAAGTGTCGGAAGGAAGTGTCGGAAGGAAGTGTCGGAAGGAAGTGTCGGAAGGAAGTGTCGGAAGGAAGGAAGGAAGGAAGGAAGGAAGGAAGGTAGGAAGGAAGGAAGTGTCGGAAGGAATGAAGGAAGTGTCGGAAGGAAGGAAGGAAGGAAGGAAGGAAGGAAGGAAGGAAGGAAGGAAGGAAGTGTCAGAAGGAAGTGTCGGAAGGAAGAAAGTGTCGAAAGGAAGTGTCGGAATGAAGGAAGTGTCGGAAGGAGGTGTCGGAAAGAAGTGTCAGAAGGAAGTGTTGGAAGGAAGTGTGGGAAGGAACGAAGTGTGAGAAGGAAGGAAGGAAGTGTCGGAAGGAAGTGTCGGAAGGAAGTGTCGGAAGGAAGTTCTGGAAGGAAGGAAGGAAGTTTCGGAAGGAAGTTTCGGAAGGAAGTTTCGGAAGGAAGTTTCGGAAGGAAGGAAGTTTCGGAAGGAAGGAAGGAAGGAAGGCAGGAAGGAAGGAAGGAAGGAAGGAAGGAAGGAAGTGTTGGAAGGAAGTGTCGGAAGGAAGGAAGTGTCGGAAGGAAGGAAGTGTCGGAAGGAAGTGTCGGAACGAAGTCTCGGAAGTAAGGAAGTGTCGGAAGGAAGTGTCGGAAGGAAGGAAGGAAGTGTCGGAAGGAAGGAATGAAGTGTCGGAAGGAAGTGTTGTAAGGAAGAGTCGGAAGGAAGTGTCGTAAGGAAGTGTCGGAAGGAAGTGTCGGAAGGAAGGAAGGAAGTGTTGGAAGGAAGTGTCGGAAGGATGGAAGTGTCGGAAGGAAGGAATTGTCGGAAGGAAGTGTCGGAACGAAGTCTCGGAAGTAAGGAAGTGTTGGAAGGAAGTGTCGGAAGGAAGGAAGGAAGTGTCGGAAGGAAGGAATGAAGTGTCGGAAGGAAGTGTTGGAAGGAAGAGTCGGAAGGAAGTGTCGGAAGGAAGTGTCGGAAGGAAGTGTCGGAAGGAAGTGTCGGAAGGAAGGAAGGAAGGAAGGAAGGAAGGAAGGAAGGAAGGAAGGAAGTGTCGGAAGGAAGTGTCGGAAGGAAGTGTCGGAAGGAAGGAAGGAAGGAAGGAAGGAAGGAAGGAAGGAAGGAAGGAAGGAAGGAAGGAAGGAAGGAAGGAAGGAAGGAAGGGAGGAAGGAAGAAAGAAAGGAAGTGTCGGAAGGAAGTGTCGGAAGGAAGTGTCGGAAGGAAGAAAGTGTCGAAAGGAAGTGTTGGAAGGAAGGACGTGTCAGAAGGAAGTGTCGGAAGGAAGTGTCGGAAGGAAGGAAGTGTCAGAAAGAAGGAAGTGTCGTAAGGAAGTGTCGTAAGGAAGTGTCGTAAGGAAGTGTCGTAAGGAAGTGTCGTAAGGAAGGAAGGAAGGAAGGAAGTGTCGGAAGGAACTGTCGGAAGGAATTGTCTGAAGGAAGTGTCGGAAGGAAGTGTCGGAATGAAGGAAGGAAGGAAGGAAGGAAGGAAGGAAGGAAGGAAGGAAGGAAGGAAGGAAGGAAGTGTTGGAAGGAAGTGTCGGAAGGAAGGAAGTGTCGGAAGGAAGGAAGTGTCGGAAGGAAGTGTCGGAACGAAGTCTCGGAAGTAAGGAAGTGTAGGAAGGAAGTGTCGGAAGGAAGGAAGGAGGTGTCGGAAGGAAGGAATGAAGTGTCGGAAGGAAGTGTTGGAAGGAAGAGTCGGAAGGAAGTGTCGGAAGGAAGTGTCGGAAGGAAGTGTCGGAAGGAAGGAAGGAAGTGTCGGAAGGAAGTGTCGGAAGGAAGTGTCGGAAGGAAGTGTCGGAAGGAAGTGTCGGAAGGAAGGAAGGAAGGAAGGAAGTGTCGGAAGGAAGGTAGGAAGGAAGTGTCGGAAGGAAGGAAGGAAGTGTCGGAAGGAAGGAAGGAAGTGTCGGAAGGAAGTGTCGGAAGGAAGTGTCGGAAGGAAGGAAGGAAGGAAGGAAGGAAGGAAGGAAGGAAGGAAGGAAGGAAGGAAGGAAGGAAGGAAGGAAGGGAGGAAGGGAGGGAGGGAGGGAGGAAGGAAGGAAGGAAGGAAGGAAGGAAGGAAGGCAGGAAGGAAGGAAGGAAGGAAGTGTCGGAAGGAGGTGTCGGAAGGAAGTGTCAGAAGGAAGTGTCGGAAGGAAGTGTCGGAAGGAAGGAAGGAAGGAAGGGTTGGAAGGAAGTGTCGGAAGGAAGGAAGTGTCGGAAGGAAGGAAGTGTCGGAACGAAGTGTCGGAACGAAGTCTCGGAAGTAAGGAAGTGTCGGAAGGAAGTGTCGGAAGGAAGGAAGGAAGTGTCGGAAGGAAGTGTCGGAAGGAATAGTCGGAAGGAAGTGTCGGAAGGAAGGAAGGAAGGAAGGAAGGAAGGAAGGAAGGAAGGGAGGAAGGAAGAAAGGAAGTGTCGGAAGGAAGAGTCGGAAGGAAGGAAGTGTCGCAAAGAAGGAAGTGTCGGAAGGAAGTGTCGGAAGGAAGTGTCGGAAGGAAGGAAGGAAGTGTCGGAAGGAAGGAAGGAAGTGTCGGAAGGAAGGAAGGAAGGAAGGAAGGAAGGAAGGAAGGAAGGAAGGAAGGAAGGAAGGAAGGAAGGAAGGAAGTGTCGGAAGGAAGTGTCGGAAGGAAGGAAGGAAGTGTCGGAAGGAAGGAAGTGTTGGAAGGAAGGAAGAGTCGGAAGGAAAGAAGTGTCGGAAGGAAGTGTCGGAAGGAAATGTCAAAAGGAAGTGTCGGAAGGAGGTGTCGGAAGGAAGTGTCAGAAGGAAGTGTCAAAAGGATGTGTCGGAAGGAAGTGTCGGAAGGAAGTGTCGGAAGGAAATGTCGGAAGGAAGGAAGTGTCGGAAGGAAGGAAGGAAGGAAGGAAGGAAGGAAGGAAGGAAGGAAGGGAGGAAGCAAGGAAGGAAGGAAGGAAGAAAGGAAGGAAGTGTCGAAAGGAAGTGTCGGAAGGAAGGAAGTGTCGGAAGGAAGTGTCGGAAGGAAGGAAGTGTCGGAAGGAAGTGTCGGAAGGAAGTGTCAGAAGGAAGTGTCGGAAGGAAGTGTCGGAAGGAAGGAAGCGTCGGAAGGAAAGAAGTGTCGGAAGGAAGTGTCGGAAGGAAGAGTCAAAAGGAAGTGTCGGAAGGAAGTGTCGGAAGGAAGGAAGGAAGTGTCGGAAGGAGGTGTCGGAAGGAAGTGTCGGAAGGAAGTGTCGGAAGGAAGTGTCGGAAGGAAGGAAGGAAGGAAGGAAGGAAGGAAGGCAGGGTTGGAAGGAAGTGTCGGAAGGAAGGAAGTGTCGGAAGGAAGGAAGTGTCGGTAGGAAGTGTCGGAACGAAGTCTCGGAAGTAAGGAAGTGTCGGAAGGAAGTGTCGGAAGGAAGGAAGGAAATGTCGGAAGGAAGTGTCGGAAGGAAGAGTCGGAAGGAAGTGTCGGAAGGAAGGAAGGCAGGAAGGAAGGAAGGAAGGAAGGAAGGAAGGAAGGAAGGGAGGAAGGAAGAAAGGAAGTGTCGGAAGGAAGTGTCGGAAGGAAGTGTCGGAAGGAAGAAAGTGTCGAAGGGAAGTGTCGGAAGGAAGGAAGTGTCGGAAGGAAGTGTCGGAATGAAGAGTCGGAAGGAAGGAAGTGTCGCAAAGAAGGAAGTGTCGGAAGGAAGTGTCGGAAGGGAGTGTCGGAAGGAAGGAAGGAAGGAAGGAAGGAAGGAAGGAAGGAAGGAAGGAAGGAAGGAAGGAAGGAAGGAAGGAAGGAAGGAAGGAAGTGTCGGAAGGAAGGAAATGTTGGAAGGAAGGAAGAGTCGGAAGGAAAGAAGTGTCGGAAGGAAGTGTCGGAAGGAAGTGTCAAAAGGAAGTGTCGGAAGGAGGTGTCGGAAGGAAGTGTCAGAAGGAAGTGTCAAAAGGATGTGTCGGAAGGAAGTGTCGGAAGGAAGTGTCGGAAGGAAGTGTCGGAAGGAAGTTTCGGAAGGAAGTGTCGGAAGGAAGGAAGGAAGTGTCGGAAGGAAGGAAGGAAGGAAGGAAGGAAGGAAGGAAGGAAGGAAGGAAGGAAGGAAGGAAGGAAGGAAGGAAGGAAGGAAGGAAGGAAGGAAGGAAGGAAGGAAGGAAGGAAGGAAGGAAGTGTCGGAAGGAAGGAAGGAAGTGTCGGAAGGAAGGAAGTGTCGGAAGGAAGGAAGTGTCGGAAGGAAGGAAGGAAGGAAGGAAGGAAGGAAGGAAGGAAGGAAGGAAGGA
The DNA here is from genome assembly GCF_027579445.1 of Ammospiza nelsoni. Classification (NCBI taxonomy): domain Eukaryota; kingdom Metazoa; phylum Chordata; class Aves; order Passeriformes; family Passerellidae; genus Ammospiza; species Ammospiza nelsoni. The sequence continues at coordinate 25,718,713 of NC_080669.1, forward strand.
AGGAAGGAAGGAAGGAAGGAAGGAAGGAAGGAAGGAAGGAAGGAAGGAAGGAAGTGTCGGAAGGAAGGAAGGAAGTGTCGGAAGGAAGTGTCGGAAGGAATGAAGGAAGGAAGGAAGGAAGGAAGGAAGGAAGGAAGGAAGGAAGGAAGGAAGGAAGGAAGGAAGGAAGGAGGAAGGAAGGAAGGAAGTGTCGGAAGGAAGTGTCGGAAGGAAGGAAGGAAGGAAGTGTCGGAAGGAAGGAAGTGTTGGAAGGAAGGAAGAGTCGGAAGGAAAGAAGTGTCAGAAGGAAGTGTCGGAAGGAAGTGTCAAAAGGAAGTGTCGGAAGGAGGTGTCGGAAGGAAGTGTCAGAAGGAAGTGTCAAAAGGATGTGTCGGAAGGAAGTGTCGGAAGGAAGTGTCGGAAGGAAGTGTCGGAAGGAAGTGTCGGAAGGAAGTGTCGGAAGGAAGTGTCGGAAGGAAGGAAGTGTCGGAAGGAAGGAAGTGTCGGAAGGAAGGAAGTGTCGGAAGGAAGGAAGTGTCGGAAGGAAGGAAGGAAGGAAGTGTCGGAAGGATGGAAGGAAGTGTCGGAAGGAAGTGTCGGAAGGAAGTGTCGGAAGGAAGTGTCGGAAGGAAGTGTCGGAAGGAAGTGTCGGAAGGAAGTGTCGGAAGGAAGTGTCGGAAGGAAGTGTCGGAAGGAAGGAAGGAAGGAAGGAAGGAAGGAAGGAAGGAAGGAAGGAAGGAAGGAAGGAAGGAAGGAAGGAAGGAAGTGTCGGAAGGAAGGAAGGAAGTGTCGGAAGGAAGGAAGTGTCGGAAGGAAGGAAGTGTCGGAAGGAAGTGTCGGAAGGAAGGAAGGAAGGAAGGAAGGAAGGAAGGAAGGAAGGAAGGAAGGAAGGAAGGAAGGAAGGAAGGAAGGAAGTGTCGGAAGGAAGGAAGGAAGTGTCGGAAGGAAGTGTCGGAAGGAATGAAGGAAGGAAGGAAGGAAGGAAGGAAGGAAGGAAGGAAGGAAGGAAGGAAGGAAGGAAGGAGGAAGGAAGGAAGGAAGTGTCGGAAGGAAGGAAGGAAGGAAGTGTCGGAAGGAAGGAAGTGTTGGAAGGAAGGAAGAGTCGGAAGGAAAGAAGTGTCAGAAGGAAGTGTCGGAAGGAAGTGTCAAAAGGAAGTGTCGGAAGGAGGTGTCGGAAGGAAGTGTCGGAAGGAAGTGTCGGAAGGAAGTGTCGGAAGGAAGTGTCGGAAGGAAGGAAGTGTCGGAAGGAAGGAAGTGTCGGAAGGAAGGAAGTGTCGGAAGGAAGTGTCGGAAGGAAGTGTCGGAAGGAAGTGTCGGAAGGAAGTGTCGGAAGGAAGTGTCGGAAGGAAGTGTCGGAAGGAAGTGTCGGAAGGAAGTGTCGGAAGGAAGTGTCGGAAGGAAGGAAGGAAGGAAGGAAGGAAGGAAGGAAGGAAGGAAGGAAGGAAGGAAGGAAGGAAGGAAGGAAGGAAGGAAGGAAGGAAGGAAGGAAGGAAGGAAGGAAGGAAGGAAGGAAGCTTATGTATGGGGTAGGTACATTACATATTTGTAAGCAGATGAATCAATAAAAACCACCAGGCAGTGGTATTACGTGCAGCACTTGCTCACTGTAGTTTTTTGATATCTTAGAAATGAACAAAGAAACCACAAAGTCGCTTGCCTCTGCCTTGTCTCTGTTTTTTTTTGACTCTTGTCTGTATGAAGTTAACACAGTGCTGCTCTCTGCTCTTTCTCTCACAGGAAGTAGAACAAACCTGCACGGATTTGACAGCATCAGGTTGTTGTCTTTCACAGCAGGGTCAGAGGGATGACTCCTTATTGCAGAATGGGGAGGACCCTGGTAAAGACCACCAGAACACTCACACTGTTTCTGCATTTTTGTGTCACTGACATCACCAGAAAGAAATACTTAGAGAAGGCCAGAGGATGTTGTTATAATGCTGTTGTAGCTCATTGTTATAATAATGTTGTTGCTGTTGTTGTTGCATTGCTTTAAGGTAATGTGAGTTCCCAAAATATGTAGTGAGAATTTTATGTCTATCTTCTCAAGTATTAGTTAATTTAACAGCACATTCCTCTGCCCACAAAACCAGAGCTCTAAAATACTGCAGTTGTCTCCATGGAAATAGACAGTTTCAGCCCTGTCTACTGGTGGTAATATTTTTAGTAATGAAGGAATTAACATTTTATTTTTGTACAGGCACTTTGGAATAAAACCATCTTATCTTTCAATTCTTTCAGGTCCCTTGCACATGAAAATAGTTATAGCAGCTGTCCACAATCTCTTTGCTCTCTTCTCCCTACCTTCCTTTCCCCAAAAGAAATAATTCTTTTGGAATTTTCTTGTTTTGTTGGTTGGTTTGCTCTGGTTTGGTTTTTTGGGTTGGTTTTGTTTTTTTTTTTTTTTAATGTAAGTGCTGACAGTTGCAGCAAGTCTTCCTGATGAGAATTTCAAAAAGATCTTTTTTTTTCTATCTTTTCTTTTTTCTAATCTTTTATATCAAAAAGACTTTTTTTTTTCTATTTTCTGTTGCTGATACAAGCCAGGATGCCCCTGGCCTTAGCCACCTGGGCTCACTGCTGGCTCGTGTTCAGCCGCTGCCATCTGAACAGCCACCCCCAGGTCCTTTTTCCCCAGGCAGCTTTCAGCCACTCTTTCCCCAGCTCATAGCTCTGTATGGGGTTGTTGTGACCAGAGTGTAGGATCTGGCACTGAGTCATGATGAACCTCTTGCTGCTGGCCTTGGCCCATCAGTCCAGTGTGTCCAGATTCCTCTGCAGAGCCTTCCTGTCCTCCAGAAGACCAGCATTGCCACCCAACTTATAATCATCTGCCAGTTTACAGAGGGACATTTATCTGAACAAGTCATTTATCTATTGGAGCTAATTACTGTTTTATTCTGTCCTTGACAGTAGAACCAAGTCATCAGAGCACTGACACTATTAAGTTTCCTTTTAAATATTCTTTTTTTGTGGGTTTGTTTTGTTTTGGTTTTGTTTCGTTTTGTTTTTCCAAACAGCTCAGATATCTGCAATGGGGGAAAAACCCCAACTTTTTTTTTAACCTTTATGTTGTAGACTGCCTTCAAGAAAAAAGATAATGAGAGATCTGAGTCTGACAGCCCTTGAGGAGCCAAATGGCAGGAGAGGGTATTTCATTAAGTATTGATTTCTATTTTCTTCTGAGGAAACAACACACAATCTGTGGTAAGGAGCAAAATTAGTCTGCTCAATTTTCTTTACAGAAATGCTGGATTCCGCTTTCCTCCATCCACTATAATGCATTCCATTTCTCTCCAAGATCTTCCTTGTTGTCTTTAGTGCCATCACTTCTGGCTTAAGAAGGAATTCAATAAAAAGGTGGGAGGTGAGGGTGCAAAATAGAGAAAACTGCTGAAGTGTTTTGTTTCTGGGTTTGAAATCTCTCTGTTCTTTGCATTTGGGAATGTGACAGTTTCAGAACTGCAGAGATGCTGCAATTTCTCAGAAAAAAAATGTATTTCAGACTAAGCTTCCCTGTATAACATAGTGTTTGCCCCCAAGTCGAAGAAGAAAACCTAATAAATTGTTCTCTCTTTTGGTGCAAATGTTTATGAACTAAGGCAAGTGTGTGTGAAACCCTGGCCCTTTAGTTGCCTTGTTCAGAAGCACCTGCACTGAGAGCAGTGAAAACTGGCAGCTCTAGTACCAAAAGCAAAGGTCTGCATAAGAGGGGGTACTTTTTGTTAACAGCATGAAGGGAAAGATGAATGTCACATCAAGCAGGCAACAGCTTTTCTCCCATTGTATCTCAGCTTCTGGTTTCATGGCTTCAGACCTCCTCAAACACAGAAAGTGTCTTGTTTCCTTACAGTCCATGAACTTTTCATCCCTGAATATGTCTAGCTGGTTCTAAAGATTAGGTTTTAAACAGGTTCAAAGAGCCCTGTGTCAGTGATTATAACTCAATCAACATACATTTCCATATGGCCAGAACCTGGTCCTGATTGGCTTGGACACCGTGCACAATGCTGAGCAGTTGCAGAGGTCTATTACTCAGTTTACGCAAGAGCTTCCTTTGAATTCTATGTTAAAATCATGTTCTGCCCTCTTTGAGCCCAACTCTATGCTGAGATCCACAAGCATCTCAGTGGCTTTGACACCCAATTGCTATGAATCTGCTTTTGGCAATTAGTGGTGCATCAGCTGCAGTTACAGAGTGACATTTTGCTTGGTGAAGACTGGATCCAGGTCTTTACCCACGCACAACTCAGAAGAAGGAGAAATATAGGATGGTTGATCTCAAACATCTGAAAATTTACCTTAATTATTCTGAGCTCACCACTGTAATCACCATCAAGAGACAAGGAGCTGAACTGACATTGAAGGCTTTGGCAGAGCAAGCTTAGGCAGAGCTGAGGCAGAGCCTATTTCTGAATTGCTACAGCTCACAGCATCATCTCCTTTTTTTGGCAGATTCCAGTAGTGAATACATACTTTTTGAAGACAAAAAGTACTACCAGGCCTACTTCTCAAGTAATATAAAATTCTCAAGTACAATCAAAATACCAAGTAGCAATTTTGCATATTTGGCTGTCTGATATAGAGAGAGATGGCACACACTTGGGAACATCAAGTCCTAAATGTCTCCGAGAGCTGGACACAAGGCAGATTTGACACAGGGAGTTTGCCAGCTGTTTTATTAGCTCACCATTCCTAATAGTATGTTTATCTCACCACTGCCAGCTCCTGAAATCTAGAATTCTCTCAAAGGGAAAAAGCACTAGTTGCAGTCTCCATTTTGTTGGAGTACAGGATGAGTACTCTCTTACCGTGCAAGACAGAAAGGCTTGTCTGTGGCCACAGTTAAGGAGAACAGCTTTATATTCATGACAATAAATTCAAATCCTTTATCCCCTGGTGTTTTGGAAACAGATCTAGTTCTTAATTGGAGTCTCAGGAATTTAAAATTTCATTGTTGTCAGTGGAGTCAAGCAGCCTTTCTTTCTCAAGGAAGAAAAAGAATCAAAGAAAATTGTCCTAGCTTTGTCACAGATACACTAAGTAGCCACTGTTCTGGAGATGCTTTCTCGGAAAAGCAGCAATATGAAGTGGGGCAGTAGCTGACCTTGAATAGTTCTCAAATAGTCAAGGGCTTTGAAGCAGGATGAAATGTCTTATGAGAAATCAAAGACATCAACAGAATGGCATTTGGCATAACTTTAGACAATAAGGCTTCGGTTCAACCAATCTGCCTGGGACCAGGAAAATTATGTTCTGCTTTCTCCCCCAGAACCCACACAAGCAAAAAAAAAGGCATCTCCTTCCCTGTCTCAGGTTGCAATTCCATTGATGTTGGCCCTAATAAATGTTCACTCTTTCACGTGAAGAATCATGGTGTTCTTCTACAGCAATCTCTTGAAGTGGTATTTTTAGAGGAGCCTGAACTGCTCCAATTCTGTTCTTACTGCAGTCAGCCAGAATTTCACTGGTAGAACCATAAGCAGTCAGGCAAACCAGATTTGATTGCAGCTGTCATAGAGTGCGGTTAGGCCAGTGCTGTGAGGCTTTAAAATGCAACCCATGGTATCATAAGAGAAGATAGGAGGGGAGGAGGGAAGTGATACACAAGTTACAATCCAACCATATGTCTGTTCTCCTACACGGAGTTCATATCGTGGGCAGCAGCAAAATAATCAATTTATTGTGGATATGTCACTAGCAAGAATAGGGTAATGTGATAAATTTAATAGTGAATTGTCACTACTTCCTCTCTTTTCTGTTCTAGAACCCTGCCATACCTAAGAACTCTTGTTACAAGAGTTATTTTCAAACTACTGCTCCTCACTCTTTTATGGCCCCTGAAAGACAGTAAGAGTCACACCTGTCAGCACTGGGCAATAGGAAAGGGAAAAGCAAGATGTTTTGCTAGTTGCATCAGATCTCTTCTATTATATTTTTCTCTCCTCAGTGTTACTATCTGAGTCCTGAAATCAGCAGTCATCTCTTCATTGTCCCCACCCAGACAAAAGAAATCTGCTCTAGCTCTGGATAAAGTTTGTATCTATGAGCAGGAACCATGCCATGGCAGTAGTGGATCTCTGCTGAGACATCTTTACTGCAGTTCCATGTATGAGCCTGGTGCTCCAGTGAACACAGCCCTGTTTCCAGTCCTGAGCATCACAGTGTCCATATCCAGAGTTTAGGTTTAAACTGAACAAAAGCAAGAGTGGAAGGAGGAGGGGAAATACACATAAAAATCTGCCATTGACTCTACTGGTAAAAGAAAGTCTCAATCCTGCTGGCATTTAAACTTGTGCCTGCTTCTTTCATTTTCAGCCTTGAAAATCTTTAAGTTCCCTGGAGCTAAAAATCAGTTCTTCCCAAGTGCTGCACTTTGTCAATCATGAACGACCAGAGAGGCTTTAGAGAGGGGCAAAGAACACGAAACATGATCTAGCAGAGCTACACATCTATTTTTCTAATGCTTAGCTAAGCCCTAGTCACTCAGAAAGTTTGGACACATCAGCATAGCTGAAGTGCAGACTACTGGTAATGCATGTGAAAATATACTTACCTCCACTTATTGCTCCTCTCAGGTAGCATGGATGTACTTCAGGCAGATATGGAAAACAAATCTCTTTTCAAACAAACCGTAGTGCAGTTCTGTGCACCAGATTTGCACTTTAGTCTAGTTAAATCCTTTAGATGCCTGTACATGGATGTTAAGGATGGAACAGTCTTCCTTGTAAAATGCCATGTTGCCTACTGAAGCAGAAAACAAAAATTTCAGACCACAGAAAAATATGACTCATTGTTTTCTTTATTTTGATGGATAATTTTTTATGTGTATACTGTATTAGTTGATTTAAAACAAAACATAACTGAAACAGTGCAAGATTCACCTATTAGAAGAACTCAGCAATATACTCCAGGACTTGATGGGCTGTTTAGTTTCCATGCACCTTCGTAATCTTTTAGTTCTTCCCCTTCTCCAACACACAGAACCACCATGCACAAAAGGAAGTATGAGGTGAGAGGTATTTGCCAAACTGCTCAAAATTTTATTCAAGTGCCCCCTCCTGTGGATGTAGAGCTACATGCAGCCAAATAACAGTTTTCGAGGCAATTCAAAATTTTACTTGAGGCTATCTTAACAAAAAAGAAGAAAAAGAAATCTTTTGGTGAAGGAAATGAACCTTGGCCCTGTGAATGGTTAGGCTGCCTTTCTAAGCCAGTTTTGGCTTTAAAAATACCTTTTGCTTTAAGACTAAGTGTTGGCTCTTGGATGTACTTCATATAGCACCTCCTTTGAAAATCATGGTTTATAGAAATGGTTATGTAAACTCAGTCCAACTCTTGACAGTAGTGTCAATGATAAGAGGAAGTGTGACAGTGATTATCTATGGACCTGATCAAATGAGCAAAAGTGCAAAAGAAAAACATTATCTGAGGGAAGAATAACCAAAACTACTATTGATTAAGAATAACTACTATTGATTTCTTTCTATTGCAGAGATATCTAGAAACAGAAGTCCTGTCAAAATACTATATATAGTTGAATCAGGGGAGACTTAGGAGAAGCATATTTAGTATTCTCCCAACCCATCTATAGTAACTAGTCAGTAAGAGATACTGATGGTGTTTTCTAAACATGACCTTGGTCACAAAAGCCATTAGCTTACCAGTTTCCCCAAAGAATCTGCTACCATTTTCCCTATGCAGGATCTGCTCTTCACAAGCCAAAAATAGTTAATAGGCTGTTCTTGTAAACAGCACAGAGGTGTCAAATCCAGGCCATGTGTGGCTGGCTACTTGCTTTCCCTCATTTTCCCAGGAAAAGGCCTTTATCAGTGACCAGAGTAGGAGTACATCTGTGTTTCTTTTTGAGCTTGACCAAACTTCCAGCAGTGAATTCATGAACCACATTGTTCGTGAATCTGGCACTGCTAGTGTGGCCGGGTTTCTGGTGTAACCCTCGCTATCTCTGCACCTGGGATCTCACTGAGCATGACCAGACTTACAGTGCCTGGTTGTTTACAACCAGAAATGAAGCTCAGATGCACTCAGCCCCTCTGGTCTCCCAGGACCAGCTGGCATGCCAGAGTTTATCTTCTGCCAAATTTCTATGCTCTTATTGCAACACTTGTCGCAGGAGAGAGGACATAGAGGGACAAGCCAGTGCCTCTCAAGGGGCTGCCCTGACTGTGTCCTGGGCAGGTGTGCCCAGCAGGGACTCAAGAGATACAAAATGCCTGTGTCACTAACAGTTCTGGGAGCCATGACATGTGGCAGCAGCTGCAGTGGAGCTTGTGCAAGCCCCAAGAGTCCCTGGGGAAGCACATGGCCACAGCCTAGCACAGCAGCCACAGGTGTAAAGGAAAGATGGATCTTAAACTCCCCTGCTGTGGTCAAGGGATACCTTCCACTACACCAGGTTGCTCAAAGCCACATCCAGCCTGGCCTGGAACACTGCCAGGGATGGGGCATCCACAGCTTCTCTGTTCTGGTGCCTCACCACTCTGACAATAAAGAATTTCTCCTAATTTCTGATATAAACCTACTCTCCTTCTGTTTCAACCCATTCCCCCTTTCCTATCACTTCACGCTCCTGTAGAACTTCTCTCTTCATCTTTCTTGTAGGCTCCCTTTTGGTACTGGAAGGCTGCTACAACATCATCCCAAGGCCTTCCAATGGATGGTGCTCCATCTGTCTGATCATCCTTGTGGTCCACTCTGGATTTACTCCAAAAAGACCACATCCTTTTTACTCCAAAAAGACCACATCCTTTTGAGCAGCCCATAGTACCCCAGGTGAAGTGTCAGAAGAGTGGAGTAGAGGGCAAGAATTGCCTGTCACAATTCTTTTACCAATAATGAAGGGGTACTGTTAGTGATGGTGATTCCTGCTTGCTCCTATGAGGATATCCTTGACATCTTTGTATTAGTTGCTAACATGCATTCAGTTCCTCTTCTGTTCATTACCTTTTCTCTTCAGGTTGGGGATTAAATTTGGTTACCATTCATGGTACTTAAGTTCTGCAACATTTTTGTGCATGCCTCAGGAGCTTGGGCTCTCTTTGCTGTACCACACCTTCTGTGCCTGCGTGGCAGTGAACAGAGACCACATCACACCCCTCACCGAAACACAGCAGTATGGCACTGCCCACATACACTCCTGCCCCTTTTATTGCTGTGCAGCCTTTCTTTTCTGGTATTACAGCTACTGTGTGTAGAGGGCTGCTGCTTAGGCAGCATCAGGGAGGCTTGTCTGCCCATTCCCAGCTCAGTTTATTTGGATGAATTGGCTTTTTGGTGCAGTTTCTGCCACAGTACAGAAATATTTGGGAAAGTTCAGCTCCATCCTGGATTTTGCTTATGAGTGCTTTAAGGAGTTTCCCATCTACACCTCAGAAGTCTGTTTTTAAAAATACCAGTTTGCAAGGTCAGAGCATGATATGTCTCAGGCGCACATGCAACAATAGGTATGGATGCAAGGAAGAGCCCAGGAGATATGACAGCATGTCAGCTCAGCTGCTAAGAATGAAGCACCGACTCTTCCCATGCAGACAGCAGTTGCTTCAGTTTGCATGATGCTGTGCAGACAGAACTTAACCAGCATCTACTGCAGGCAACAACAGCTAATGTACCAGCACCAACACATGCACACACCTGCACTCATGTTGATTAGAAGCGGCATGTTTAATACAGAAATTTAGACCATGTTTTGTTCACTTCTGCAGATATAAGAACTTAAAATACATTTGCATAGCCCAGAAATTGTCAATTTAATATTCTTCAGATTTGGGGGCATAGAAACTGGAAGGATTCTTTTCCACAGAGACAGCAGATTTCTGACAGTGGAACAGATCTTTCAAATCAAGAACTGAAGAGGACCACAACATAGCTAAGGAACACCTGATTCATAAGAAGTCTTACTTTTTGTATGTAGTTGACTTTGTAAAAAGAGAGAGGCACCCATGTGAATCAACAGCTCAGTAAAACTGAACTGTTCTGCCTCCTGCCCAAAAATCCTTAAGTATACAATCTTTATTTTCTTTTACTTGGCAAAGAGCCACCACAGTTTCTCAGCAATCAAAAGTATGTAAATATAAGCCCTTTGGACAAAATATAACTGTTTAGCTTGTTAGTGTTCACTGAAAGGATACAGTCAAAAAACGAAGAGGAAATCAAGTAGAAAGGCATACTAGCTTGAATAAGAATGATGTTAAGATTGCTCTGGGCATCCACATCCCTGTGGCTGTGTGCTGCGGAGCTATATCACATCAAACACAGCTTCAGTAGCTACTGAGATTGACTTTGTTCAGGTACTTTGAATGTCACACAGAATACAGTGCTCTCAAAGGCTTGGACACCCAGCAGGCTTGAGTTCAGACTGATTGCAGAATGCTAAGGTCCTTGCAAAATCAAAAACAACTAGCAGAGTTTATATCTATCTAAAATTAGGTTATGGTATTCTCAGAACAACAGACACTTTAAAAAACTCAATATTCCACTGCCATCAATTTCTCTAAACCAAATCAATGCCTGATGATGGCCACATGTGCCTATTAAATGTCTCAGTATTTTGTTTTCACACACAAGTACCAAGTCTCTTCCAAAAAAACAAGAACCCAAAACTACTTCCTCTCTCAAATTTCCTGTCTGTATTAAAGCAATGTCCAGTTGTAATAAAAACAAGCATGTAGCATCTCTGAAATCATGAACTAAGAGTGCACAGATTAAGATTTCTTTAATTCCTTAGCGTCTCGTTTTGGATGCAACTAACTGGCAATGAAAGAGACATTGAGAATTTTCATGTAATTTGATGCCTAGATTTGTATCTGCTGTGTACAAACACACATCTAAACAGATACCCGAAAATGGTGCCTTATGTGTTCAGAACTTTTCTGACATTAGTACTGTATATATAGTCTGAAATTCCTTTCTGAAAGCCAGTGTATTGCAAACTGGGCTCTCACAAAGTGATTATGACTTGGCTTTAATCTGCTGAAAGTCTGAGGGAACAAGGCAGGCAAGAACAATCCTTATAATCCGGAATTCTGACAATAGTTTAAAAGGATGAAGCCCTTGGCATCAACTTACCTTAATCACAGTGATATACCAGCTCCTGGCCCTTTCAGACTCTGAATACCCTAACTTCATCTTTCACTCAGCACAGCTGCAGAGCTGAAGCAACAATGCACCATAACCTGCAGACCTATCCATTGGCTGGCTGCTGTCAGAGGCACCCTGGTATCACAGCCAGGTGCCATGCAGTTGCACCCAGACCACTGCCCTGCCAGTATGACAAGCATGAAAGAGGGGTTTCGATCACCATCCTCCCTTGTGCTTCGCTCCACCTCACTCCTTGCTTGTGTCCTTGCACCACAAGGACTTGGGCTACTGGCCAGCTCTGGCTCGCAGAAGCAAATCAAACTGTCATTAGCATCTCCCTGAAAAGCTGCTTAGATTATAAAATCAAACACAACCTAGAGCTTAAGAGAAGGGGGGTTAACTTGCTCAAGGCATCAACAGCTTTAGCTAGCAGCTAAAGAGGGGCCAGGAGGACAAATGCACCCAATATCCTGCTGGGTCAGCACTACATTGTTTGAGACGGAACCAGTAAAAATTTTTTTCTGTTGCAGTTGGATGGATAGATTCACATCCATGCCCAGCTCCAGGTGTACCACCACAGTGACTGCACTGAATGGAGCACACACAAAACATAAAACCTGCTAATTCTGTATTTGTGGTTCAAGCCTTCTGACAGCATAATAAAAAGCGATTAGTTGAATTTCCACTAGAAAGAAATTTGAATGTCTCACCAGAGAACATCTTCAGAGACAGATAAGGTTTAAGGTCAGATATCTACAAAAAAGCCAACATCTTAAGATATTGGGTGTATTGGTTTCTGAAAACATTGCGCTATAGTTTGTGTGCTTTCAGCATCAGAAATCTTCAGAAGCCATGGGCATTATGATGGCTGGATAAACAGTATGAACTTTTTTTGATGCTGCCGGTACCTGAAGACAATTTACGCTTTGGCAGATTTGATGTTACTCTGTAGCCAGTACCAGTGACTTAGCTTAGGGATTAATACTACAATCAAGGTTCCTTATCTTCTTCACCCACCAGTGTGTCAGGACAGCATGTACTCACAACAAGTTTGAAGCTCTATGCAACCTGTGGGGAGATTTACAGTGAGCATTTACTATTAGCTGAAAGCAGTCCCAAAGCTGGGGCAGTAAAGAATCTACAGGAGATGAGGCGACCAACCTTATGCATGTGCAAACAAATAACCCAAATTCAGTGTCCCAGACAATTTTTTGGAGCACCCAAAATCAAAGTGTGGCACTTAGAATGTGTTGTGAGTGAGACAGTAACCTCAGTGCCATCCAGCGGCATGTCATGAGTGGATGTCAGAGAAGAGGAAAACTGCAGAAAGTCGATCCATTAGCTGCAATTTCCTATCCTCCTAATGATACATTGGAAATGCAATCTGCCTGTGACAGAGCTAAACAGAGCTGCCAGTTCCTAATGCCAGCATATTTATAATTTTCACAGCAGTTATTAGGACGTGCTAATAGTGTTTGGGGTCTGACTTAGCAGGCGAGAATAAATTCTCAATTGTGGCTTCTCAGGGCTACAGAAGAGGCTTCCCAAACATGAGCAATTTGCTTGAATCTAGATAAACAAGTAGGATTCTGATTTCTGGCCAGTCTTACCCAAATATTCGCCTTGAGTGCTCAGGGCTCTTTCCATCTGATGACTGAACTGCAGTCATCACGGAGCTTTAGCAGCTATTATGGCTGCCATGCCTGAATAAAACTGAGAGGAAAGTAAGACAAATAGTTTACCCAGTTGCAAATTAAGAAGTTTTTAAAATACAAATTTATCAAAGTAATCAGAAAAAAAAAAATTGCTCAGGAATAGTGTTGGCCTTTAAACTGCAAAATTAAAGTCATCACCTAAAGACTCAAAAGAATCACAGCATGGCAAGCCATTTCATCTGCTCCACAATGCAAGGGAGCAATGTAAGCAACTTCCCTGTCCCCTTATCTAAGGATGGGCTGCTCAGAGAGTTTACTCAGAACCATATTGTGACAAGATCTCAACAGCAGGTTTCATCCATCGTTCCACACTGGAATGTCCATCTCAGCACTTCAAGCAGCTATGACAGAAACAGAAGAGAGATGATAATCTCATGCATCATGCATTTCTAAAAAAAAACTGTATTAAAGCTGCAGGTACACTACATTATAACATATTTGGATATTACATACCTATATATGACTTATTGACCTTATTGACTTATTGACCTTACTGACTCTAGTGATCTAGAAAACTGCATCAATAATGCTTATTTTTTTAAAGAATATGTTTTCGTTGGACTTAGAGTTGTGGCATTTCAAGTTATATGCACATATATAGTAGCTCTTCTGGTTGCAAACCTGCCATCTCATGATCTTAGGAAATGCAAAAATTTGACACTACTTGCTAAAGAAACAATAGCAAAGCAAGATTAAATATAATTCTGGCCACAATTCTTTCTAATTTGTCCCAACACGTTATGTTAATAATCAGGCAACAATCACAGAGGATAGACAAAATCTTTGCTTCCATCTTCCTGCCACAGCACTTGCTTAACCAAATAAGTAAATGAGGCAATGCTGACTGGGTAACAAACTTCCAACCTCAGTAATCTTATAACTAGTTAGTTATATATAGTCAAATAATATATCAAACAGCCCCTATAGATAGTCAAATGAGCTGATCAAACAGCCCTGTTTCTCTGCAGACTGATTTGGATTTCATTGGTGTCCAGCTACTGAGGAAAAGCATTTTGTTGTGTAGTTTCAGGTAATTCTACAACCCCAGCTGATGACTTCTCCCAGTAACACCACTTGACATCAGACTTAATGAAGAGCAAAAAATATTTTTCTGGATATGAATAGCTTTGAAAAGTCTCACAGAACTAAAAATACACCACAATAACCAAGAAGGAGGCAAAGAGGATGATATTATTATTATTATTGTTATTATTATCAACATCAACATCAACATCAACATCAAATTTGTTTTTTAGGTTCAAAGACACAGAAGCAGATAAAGTGTGATAATATTGCACTCTGAAGACAGAATTTCAGACAGCAGGAATTCCTCCCTGCACATGTGGCAGACAAAATAAACTATTACACTCCCATCAGTTATTGGTCACTTGATAATAATTCTGTATACATCAACGGCATCTCCAACAAGGAAGAAATGCATGCTGCTATTCACATTGCTAATGAAAACCAACAGGCTTTCCCACCTCGTTTGTTGCCTAATGACTCTATTCCCAAGACACTCCTTACCCATCCTTCTCTGGTAGTAAAATAATTCAAAAGCCCCATTTTCTGTAATCTCCCAAGATCATCCAAATTAGCAGCCAGCATACAAAATGCAGACATTTCTCTGAAGCATTCTCCTTCCAGGATGAAGACTGCTGCACACTTCCCTCATGTTCCTGCTTTATCTTTTGTGAGATAAACACTAATGCTCAGAAGTTGCCCCAAACCTGTGGAGGTAAAGTTAAATGAGTTTTAGGCTGAGACATGGAAATCCTTGCAGATTCCCTCCTGCCTGCCAGTACTTCAGTATTTCAGTGATACAAGTCTTAATGTTGCTCTGCCAGGCAGTGCTAAGACCAGGTTACTCTGCACTCTGCTGACTTATTTTATTTGCCTATATTTTTGTGGCCTCTTGAAGCCCTTGTGTGCAAGCCTTACTTGGCCTGTATCTCAGGCTTATGTCTCAGATGGCTTTTTTTAAACCAAGTATTTCTACCTCCGTCCAGTCTCAAAAGACCAAATCCTGAATATTTGTTAGGTGACTGCTCCAAATTCTTCATGCCTTTGGGCATTGGTTTTCCCCATGAGGTCATGCAAGAGGTGCAGTATGTTTGCTACGCTTATGACAAACCACCACAGTTCAATGAGCAGTTGTTCTCTCTTTTGTACTCTGTTTTCACAGAGAGTTTTTGAGTTTAGGGACAGCTTAAGGAAGAATGCTGAGCAGCTTTCTCCCAGGCAGCAGAGCTGTCAGCAAAGAAAAGAAACTGCAAGATGCAGGTAAAAGCAAGGATGATTTTAGATTCCTTTGCTACCAGCTTTTTCTGGTTGTGTTCTGGCAGCTCATTTTCTCAATGCCTTTGATACGCTCACTATGAGGATGAACATATCCTAGAAAAGGATTCTGCTGCCAATATTCTTCAGTATTGCTCTAAATATAACCCCTTTCCCCTTGCCAAGCCATTTCCTATCACATTTTGTGGGAGAGGATGCTTTGAATCAAGCAATGCTGCACCTTCATTCTCCTTTCCACTCCCTCCACCAGAAAATTACCACCTGAAGAAATAAGTCTTGAAACAATGTAATCTTGCTAGACCCTCAAGAGGTTTATTTTAATTTAATTGGGATTAATGTGGGTTCAGCACATTAAAAAATTGGAGGGAGCCTGGGAGATGGAAATTAGCAGGCATCCATACTGTAGATGTCTGGTGTGTTTTTGACACAGTGGTGGATGGTGTTCTCCATCAAAGCTAGATTTAACCTGCCATGTTAGCTACTAAATTGATAAAGACCCAGTTGACGCCTCTAAAACTGTAACTGTAAGGAGGAACTCAGCTTCCACTGGGATAAGGACAATTCCCAGTACTTTTAGTTGTGTTCCAAAAGACTTGAAAGAACAAAACTACCAGTAGAAAGAAATCAAACAGGACATGGCTTTTGCATCTAGTAGACAGAGGTACAAAGAGGTCCCATAATTGAAAGTGAAGCTGAGGAAAATCAAACATTAAATTTTGCATGTTCATCCAAAACAGTAATTAATCATTGGCATGTTCAACCAAACTTTATGACAAATCTTAACCACTGCCATTCCGGCAGGCTGAAACCCACCAACTCAGGAAGAAAGAATGGTGAATACATATAGCCTGCCTTCCTGGGAAGGCAGATTGGTTGATCACAAAGATCTATCTTAACCTTCCAAGAACAGATGGGCCAAGATGGGAGACTGAAGGAAAATTGTTCCTCTGTCACTAGGACACATATTGTACTGAACCATGCTGCTACAAATACTGTGGCCTCTGCCATGCGCCTTACAGTAAGTCCTGCTTTGGATCTGCATTTGTCAAAAAAGAATATTCCATGTGTTCTCAGGAGTTCATCAAAAGCATGTGGGAGATGACTGGGATGTGATTAGCAAGGCTGCTGTCCCCTGTCTCGCAAGAAGATGTTGCTACAAGTCTTTCATTCACTTCTTCATACACATTATGATCATGCCACATATTTGGAAAAATGTTGGGAATCATTCCTTCCTCTTTTGATAAACAGATATTTACAACAAAGTGTTAATTCTGAATTTCTAAGATTTCTAAGGCATCTTATCATAAAGCTCATCTTGCTTCTTCTTGGTCTTTGGAAAGGCAAAAATGACAAAAAAATGCATAAAATATGTGTTTGGCTTGCGGGCATGGGGGGATTTGACTGTGGCTTTCAAAACTTCAGATACATTTTAAGTGTCCATTTGACACATATATAATTGAATTACATTCTCATGACAAGGCAATTTAGAAAACAGTACATGCATTATTTGGGAGATGAGTGAGCTTCTTTTAATGGGAATTACTTCCACTGCAAAGCAAAGGAGACCCAGATTCCCAAACCCTGCCCACTGCAATGTACGTTTCTTTTGATTTTGAGAGAGGGAGAGGGTAAGTGTCTGACCAGCTTCTTTGTAGCTCTGACGCCAGAAACAGTGGATAGAAAAGCAGAATACCTTTTTTTTTTTTTTTTACATTGGATATATTTAGGTTCTCCAGCTCCTCTCAAAAGATTTTACTTTCAAAGTGCATGAATAGCTTTCCCTGCTGTGCTCTTAAACACGAGCACTACCAGAACTGTAAAGACAGTCAGTACTTCTCTCACAACAGATAAGCATTTTGGATCTTCCTGTGTGGCATCCCTGGCTGATTCTGGGTCAAAGGACTGGGGAGAGCTGGGAAACTAAAAGAGGGCAAAGTAAAAGGTGTGTCTGGTTTCCCAACTGGCTAAATCATCTTCTTGCTCTGTTCCAGCCCAAGGTTCTTATCTCTCTGACACTGAAGCCATACAGTGCACCAACTGATCACCAGCCCAGACAAAGGCTAGAGCACTTTCAGAGGACTGGCAGTATCTGTACTTCTCCTTCTCTTGGCAGCCAGTTCCCTCATAGATAACTGTCATTTGAACCAGAACAAAAAACAATTCAGAGGGAAACTGGTCTTAAAACTACTAGGTGGTTATTCCTAATTCTTGCTTTCCTATGGATTCTGGCAAATCTCTGCATCTTATAGTTTTCTCAGGTTAGAGTTCTCTGTTTCATCCACTTCCAAATACATTTGGTAAATGGCCTTTCAATCCAGCTCAGGCTTCTGATTTGCCTTTCTGTAAGATAAGTTACTTTGCAGCTGCTGGCACTAATTTGATTAGTTAACTCATAGCATCAAAAAATTACATGTCAAATCTGTGAGTAAAGGAATGGGCATGAGAACTTCAGTTTTGTCTGGTGCATGACGAAAATCTCCCCAGCATTAATGTTTTTTTATGTAAAACAATCTGGTGTGATATTTATCAGCACAGTTACAGTGTCCAGCAAAGAATTTGTTGGAATCTCTCTTCTGCATATTCAACCTTTTTTTTCCAGCTCACCAAATTACATGACTGGGGGAAAGGGAGCCATAACAGCAGGCAATAATCAACAGTGATGTAAGAAAGGAGTTTGGGTTTGTTTCCTTTCCTGTACTTTTGAATACAAGCATCATTTAGTCCCTAAGCAGAAACCAAGTGGTGTTTATTTGATGTATTATTTTATTGCGCTACCTGGCTCTCAGGGAAATGGGTGAACAGCAGAAGGGAAATTAAGCACTTTCTGTATCATATACCTTCAGTAATGTCATAACTCATGTGTGGAAGACCTGTTGCTCTGAGTTAAAAAAG
Organism: Ammospiza nelsoni; assembly: GCF_027579445.1. Taxonomy (NCBI): domain Eukaryota; kingdom Metazoa; phylum Chordata; class Aves; order Passeriformes; family Passerellidae; genus Ammospiza; species Ammospiza nelsoni. The sequence goes on from NC_080669.1 coordinate 25,736,691, forward strand.
GATCATGCTACTTTCAGAGTGACTCATGGTCCAATCTGTTCCTTTCTGCAGAGAAACAGCTTACAGAGCTCTGGCTCATCACAGTATAAAGCACTGTATCCTCCTACTGATATAGAATATGCCTAATTTTAAGGTTCTTCCTCCTTTCTATGCAATTAACCAGTCAATGCTTCTCTTCCCATCTCTTCACTTGGGCTCTGGAGGTTGCCGAGTCCTTCACCTTCAGCAGAAGGACTAAACAGGGTCCAAAGGGGGCACAAATGTGAAAAGCTTCCTGTGGGACTTGCAAGGCAAGGCAGTTTGGACGTCCATCTCTGGAACAAACTGCTGATTGAAGTCCTAAAGTCTCCAATGTGGTATTTTGTTGCATGTGACATGTGGGGGTGTACTTTCAGTGCTGACAGCTCTGCTTATCAGCTCTTGCAGACTTGGAGCATGTTCCTCCTGCTGCGCTTACACTGAAGCTTATGTTCATGCAACGTGATACAGAAAATTAGAAATCAAGCACCTGCTGACCTATATGTCACTGGTTGTCTGTGTGGGGTGTACTCTCCTTCCTGCATTCTGCCACCTTCTACTGCCAAATCCACAGGGACTGTGGCAAGAAATGACACCTTTGTAATGAGAAAAATCCCTCAAATATGGGATTGGACCCATCAGCCTCTGTTTGCCTGCCCTTCAGTGCGACTACCTAATGTGGCTCTGACCCTCCTGTCAAGGAGAAGGAACTGAACCACTGCATCATTTAAAAAAAGCAAAGATATACACTAGTTAATGAAAGAGATACCAGTGCTTTGCAGAAATCCTTTCTGACTGCAACCCTGATATAAGAAACTCACCCAAATAAAGAGGGTTTGCACTCAAGAAATATTAACAGAATTGGCAGTAGGGAGAAATGATAGGGAAACTTAAGCTGTCAGTGTTTTGGATTGTGCATGTTGGTAATTATGGTACAAGCCAGCCAGATCACTAGTACATCCACACATGATGAACAGCCTTGTTTGCCACTCTTTCGCCCGAGAATCTAAACTGGGATCAAGAATTAGGTAAGAACTGCTCTGCAATGTAACAGAGTCAACTTGACACTGGACCAAAAGTCTCTCTAAAGAACACACAGCTGCTTTTCTCCCATGCTGCATGCCATTATGTGGCTACGTGTTGAGAGCTGTATGTGTTCTGCTCTCTAAGCAGCTACTTTTTCACCCCAGCAGACCATTCACACAGCCAGCTTCCCAGCCGTGGATGGATAGAGCTTGGAGATTTAGGCACAGACACAGGCCAGTAGCTCTTACATGTACTTTCTTTGCAGGGATAGCTTTTTTCTCAGGGAGCAGGAACTCAAGGAGTTTTGCCTTCAAAAATTTAGCTGCTGACAGCAGCCACATAGTATCCTATCTTAAAGAGATGTTAGATACTGAAGGGAGAGGTGATCACTGGTGAATTTTCTCGGTGAGAGAGCAGGGACAGTGGGACAGCTGTGGGCAAAGGTGAGTTGTGCCTCACTGTGGCAGCTGGGACACATGGCCTGGATCTTAGTCAAGGAAAGAGAGATGATTTCTAGCTACTAGCCTCCTTCTAACCACCTTCTCTGACTGTGATTGGTGCAAACGATGTCCAGTCAGGCAGATACTGACCTTCCATGGAGTTTTGTCTGACCAGCTCATGCATTCAGAAATGCTGTGTTCAAAAGGCCTCTTCTGAAAAGTGACATTCACAAGCTAAATAGAAGGTAAAAGAATGAACAGAAGCCTCTTGAACAGCTTAATGAATATGTTTGCCATCCATATAAATGATACTCTTCCCTTTTGAGATTATTTTTTTTTCTTGTGCTGATAGTGGAAAAACAAAGGCTAGTGGGTAGTGGGAAAAAAAAGACCAGCTCGGAGCAGTGATCCATACATAGCCTATGATTTCAGGTAAGTTTGTCCCTTAAAGAAAGCTCTTATTAGTGTTTTACAAGCCTAGCAATGCCAATGCATTTAGAAGTGTAAGGAAATGTTACACAACGGGGAACTTATTAATGTCAAAACCTACCAAAACAGTAGGTGTCATGGCACCTACATGCCATTTGGGCAGATTCTCTTTCTTGTGCACATTTTTCTTCCTTGGCCAGTACTAATGATATGTAGAATGGCAGAATAACTTATATGTCTGTTAATTTACCTCTTTTGGCTATTTTTTCTTCAACTGCTATTTAAAAACATGTATTAGTTTTGCAGCAAATACAGTCTGGGCGGCTTTCCTCTGTGATTTTTTGTCACATCTCCTGCTAGACAGCCAGAGAAGCATGGATGTTCTGCGTTAGAGAGATCAGTGTTCAGACACTGAGCAGCATCTTGGTCGCAGAGGCAATGTATTTTCTTAGCAGACAATATGGGATCTGCAGAAAACCTTTCTGGTTTTTCATCACCAGATGGTGCTCCAGCACCGGGCTACTGCTGCCTTGGTGACTTGCTGAAGCACCAGGTTCTCCTGAAGCTTTGGGCTGACTGCTCTTCTGTGAGATCAATTTCATGATTCTGCTTTGCAGTTTTGATTGCCTCTGTCTTGGGCCTTTCTTCAGCAAGGGTGACTGAGCTCTCCACATGCTTCTCAGTAGCAGTTTTCTCATGGACTTGGTTAGCTCATAGCATTTGTCCAAAACAGCTGGTGCATGGCTTTGACCTTTTGTATCATTCCCACAACAGGCATTGCAGTTGGATCTGGGCCATACTTCAGGCCTCTTGTGCTCATCAGATCTCTTTTCAGAGCATGGCGTACTCCTATAATGACTAGTTCTTTCTTCATTAAAGATACTGAAGCCTTTTCCTGGCCTGGAGTTTTGTTTTAGCACCAGCTAGACTGAAGATCAATCAGATAGACAGCATGTTTGACACAAGAGGAGTGACTTCCCTCAGGATGCTTTTGTTCCCACATGAGGAGTTTGAACTTGGAGGGGAATCAGGCATTCCCCACACAGCACACAGGCTGAGGTGGGCAAGGGCTTTGGGGAAGTGCAGGAATGCTGGGGCCAGGAAGCCTAGTGCTGGGGAGCAAAATGTCAGGTTGCACATCTACAGAGAGATGTGTGCTAAATAAGTCAGCTCCTAAGAAAAAACATATGTCAAAGCTACAGCCTGTAAAGCCAGAACCTCTAGGGGTGCCACCAAGCTGCTTCTGAGGCCCCAGAAGAAATCTTGGTAGGCTACCAGGCAATGCCCAGAGACACACTGGCTTGCTGGGAGCACACTGGATGGAACCAGACCTGTTTCGGCCAGGCTGCAGCTGAAGTTTCTCGCCTCACATTTGAGAACAATAGAAACTCACTCCACCCAGCCTGGGAACAATAAAGTCATTTCCACACAGCAGACCTGTTCAGTACAAGCGAAATCTGCCCCGCAAATATTCACAGCAGTGGGCGCAGCACAGTCCCAAAGAGATTTGGGAAATCTGCCTTTTTAAGTTCAAATATTTTGGTAAATGACATCATCCAAGGTTCATGGACATGGCTTTGTCCACATCTAGTGATAAAACCAGAGCATAATATAAGGGGCTTTTCCACCTAGCTGCTCCTAAATTTCAAAAGATGCAATTTTGTGCATGTCCACATTGGGAAGACATCATGATGCTTACAGTTCTTTAGGGGAAAAGGAAAGAGCAACATCCTTTCCCTATAGATGGCCAGTGCCCTGGTCTTGCACAGTGTCATGCAGCGGTTTGTATCCTTGGATTGCATTAGGATAAGCAGAGATCTGAAATCCACCCTCCCAAACTGTGCTGAACACCTCAGACACTTGCTTTGCCACTGAGCCAGGAATTTCACCTCAGGACTAAAACATATTTCCAATAGAAATTTTTGGTGAACAACAGGAAATTTGTCAGGAAGAAGTTTTGGTAAAAATATGCTAGTTTTGAAATCTGACATCCTAGACAAGACCTGCTTATGCATTTACTGCCTCAAATGAAGTAGGTCAGGTAAAAAGAGGCACTTCATTTTACCACTAAAGACCTGGATTATATCTCTCAAATTGCACATCACAGAGAATTTATTAAACGTAACCTATTTTGGGATTTGTACTGCAGGTCAAAAAAAATATGCAGACTGTGCTAGTCTTTTCCTGGTATTTGTCTCTGGCTTTGTTTTTCAGCAAGTCTGTTGATTACTCCAAGCTGGTAACCTTAAGTCAAGCAAGAAGTGACTCTTGACCCTAAGGCAGCCTACATGAGAGCAGTTTCTTCTCATGCTAAGGATAAATACCCCACAGAGGCCCTATGGTTTACGACATGTTTAAACTTCATGATATGAATGCAATTTCTTGCTCTGACTCGTGTGTATATATGACACTGGTAGTAGTGTCAAGAATTACTCTGTCTGTAGGCAGACTGAAAGCATAGCTGATTTCACTGTGAACTACTCTGTTCCTCTTAGAGGTATGTTAATTTCTATGTCCATTTTAATGACTTATCAACTCAAGTAAATGAAGCTGTGCTGAGGGAATTAAATATGATCCTATTTGACCATGAAAAATCCAATAAAAACTCAGAAAGTTGTGCAAAATTTGGAAAAGTATTTTCCTTATTTCACTTTGCTTTCTAATTTGATGTGCAAAACATAAAATATCCCTTGGCAGTGGTTGTTGTCCACTATATACATTAAACCAGGAGTTATATCAAAAGATATGACAATATGCATTTTTACCTGTGTGCATCTGATTCAAAGCCTGTCTGTGGAAAGAGTGTCATAAATACAGCCTAAAAACTGACTTAATATTATCAAACTAATAAAGAAGAACATTTCTTTATCTCATCCTTTTTTCTTACAAAGCCAGATTCTTGGAGCTGGCACAGCTAATAAAAAAAAAAAAAAAAACAAAAACAAACTATAATAAAAAGAGCAACTCACATTTGATAAAGTAATAATTGCAACTGCCATATCATCATAAAATCACGGAATCATAGAATGGTTTGGTATGGGTTGGAAGGAACCATCTAGTTCCAACCTCCCTGCTGTGGGCAGGGACACCTCCCACTAGACCAAGTAGTCCAGAGCTCTGTTCAGCCTGGCCTTGAAGACAGCTTCTCTGCCTCACCACCCTCAGAGCAAAGAATTTCTTCCTAATGTCTAATCTAAACCAGCTCTCAATGGATGGCTGGCACACTGTCTTTCAGGTGTGCCATGAAACACTGTTTTTGTGATACCTTTCTTGTCAGAACAAAAAGTTCTTCTTTTTCTTCCCTGGAACAGAAATCACATCCACCACCTTTTTTGTCAGGTTTTCTGAATTAAGGAAAACCCAAGGAAGATGGAAACTAAACATAACAAGATGAAACAAAGTCCATAATTTAGTTTTCCTCATGAACTCTCTGGGATAAAAGTTTGTTAGAAAAGCAAAATGCTTTTGGAAATAGAACTATGGGGGACAACCACTACATAATCAGTTATGAGATTTAGATTATATATAGATTTGGGAAATTTTAAACTTTGTTTTATTATTGGTGAGACAATAGAAAACAGCAAGCAAATAGTAAATAGTAAAACTTTCCAATGGTATCCATGTTTCAGAGAGATATGAGCAAGCTAAGTAGAGATGCTGGCACATTAGCATTGCCAAAGACATCCAAAAGACATGGCCAGAGACTCCTCCTTAAAAGCTCATTATGTGCTCCTAATCAAATCTTTAGCCCATTCAGCTGCATTCTGGAATGGAGGAGACATACTCAGGCTTACAACTACATGGGGAGGAGCACTGGAGGTTTTCCAGCTCATATGCCAGTAACCTTCATAAAAAATTTATTCTCTAACAGCTGCTGAATTATTTTATTTCTGAACTCCCAAATTAACCATGCTACATCTACACACATATCCACAGCTGCCTGTCTTGCCAGAGATTATTACCTCAGCCTGCCTGCCTGGAATGAAAGAAGAAGGGGAGTTTCCTTCACCTAAGGCACTCACAAACACACACATCCTTTGCAGTATGCCAGACACCTGGGCACAGACAAAGCCCTGCCATGAATGTCATAGCAGGGCAGTTGCATGGCTTCCTTACGCATTGTACATAGACCCTACATGTACCCCACACTCACATGGAAGGGGTGTGTGACAGCCCCAAAACCTGGCATAGGACTAGGCCAAGAGTAATTTCCTCAACATTTCTGCTCCCAGCATAGAAGGTAAGAACACAGATGCTGTAGGGAGAGGAGAGTCCTTCTGCAACATTTCCAATGGTAAACCAGTATCTATATTGCACACATAGTACAAATGCTATCACTTTAGATGACCTTTTTGCATTGTATGCAATAGCCTACTATTTAAATATACAACATCCTGGAACAGCTTACCTCCGTAGTCTTTCAAAGCAAACTAAGATGGAACACGCTGTTACATAGCTAAAAGAGCAACCAGCAGCATATCAAAGAGACTAAGGCAGACTGCTGTTTTCATGACAACATATTATTACAGAACACTAAAACCTGCGCTTGAAAGTAAGCATGAAGAAAAGCACAGAAGCAAAACTACTTTCCTGTAGTATGCTTCTTCCATCATGTTTCTAAGCTGGAAGCTAAATGCCTAATAGAACTTAGGTCAGAATGCTCCTGAAGCCTAGTGGAAGATAAAAGGGTGTACGTGGAGAGATCAGTAAACTGTGATAAAACCATCATGTTTTGTCACCACTCTTCCCTTTCAATGGTGAGGTTTTGTTTCAAGTGTTCTAAATATGACTTTGGCTTTTCTTGTCCTTTTTTTATTTTTTTCCCCTGCTTCCACAGTCTTTGTTTACAGGCAAGGAAATGTAGGTCCTGCTCTCCTCCTTTGTCTCCCTTCCTGCTTAATTGTTTGAGTTGGTGGCTCAGGGCAATTTGCTCGCATGGATCTGCAAACCCCTTTGCTCAAAGTACAAGAATCACATGTGGTCTAAGGAGACAAAGTTCTACAAGTTCAAAAATATCTAACAGACCACCTTGCACCTGTTTTGTGGTCTGTATTAAAACCTGTGCACTTAAAATTTACAAAGGCCTTTGTGATGGAGTAAATAATAGGATCCCTGCTCCTACAGTCAAAGTACTAAGTGTGCATGGTTGAGATCATAGTTCCCATGAAGTTAACTTCAAGCATTAGTGGACTGTGTCTCAGACTTGCACAGGATGTGTCAAGGACTCAACCTGGAATGCTGAACATCTCCCATCTGCATTCACTTCTTGCAGCAGAGACTTGTTATATCTTTGAATATCATCAGTGAGGGTATTGGCCCTCTTTAACTGCTTGGCCTGTCATAGACTTCTATGTGGAAAATCGTAAGTTAGATAATTTAGTCTGTAGTGCTTCTAAAAGCACAAATCAGTGCATGAACACTTGTTTATTTCATCAGTATAAAGCCAACTGCACTGGCTTCTTGTAGATACTTACACTAAAGCCAACACTGTCAAACAGCCCCAGCTATGTTCCTGCTAGCCCAGCTCTTTCAGTCCATGCCCATCCCCTACAGAGCAGCAGTCTGCAGGGCCCCACTGACACCACAAGGAAAACAGAGCTCAGAACAGTTGCCTGTGCCATCCATACTGCTTAAACTCCAACAAACACAGAATGACCCAGCCCTTATGCTCTTGATGGCTGTCAAATCCCAGCTTCCTCACAGGAGAAAAGTAAATGCAATATGTAAATGAGACATTGGTGGTGGGTGTTTCAAACATGGCCCAAGTTTTTCTCCAATGACTGCTTCAAGCATCACTAAATCTCTGCGAATCCTCTGCAACATAGATACCAGAGGATGCATTCAAACTTTTTATTAAGAACAGCCTCCAGACACTTGTCCATGCCCTCCCCTATTCCTTGGGAATACTGTAGGGAAATCAGAGTTGTTAGCTGTTCAGGTGCCATGAAAGTCAATCAATAGACTACCACAAACAGGAAGTCTCACTGAAAGAAGGGCACCAATAATAGAAAATCTCCATTATAATTTCTTTATTCTGTCTTTGGGACTGAGTGTGCTTTATAATACAAATGAGTGGTGGACAGTAAAGGCTCTTCTTGGGCTCACCTTTCCTAAAGAGTTCTACAAATTATTCTTTTTTAAATCCTTCTGGAAAAGGGTAGAATGGAGAAGGTCAGGTGAAGCCAAACAAAATTTTTATCACAGATTATTGTCAATAGAAAAATGCAAGCAATATTAGCCACAAATAGAAAAAGCATCTGCCACTCTACAACAGCCAAGTTTACCTTTAACAGAGGAAATTCATTGAACTCATGACATCCAGATGGTCCTAGAAGATGATCTGTGCTGGAAGGCACTAAAAAAAAAATATAGAAGTCCCTAGCATTTTGTTCTAGAAGAAATCTCCTTTCTGCCCCACTGGTAACAGCTGGACTGACCTTACATATTTAGGCAAGGAACACAGCAGGACGATTCATTCCTGTGGACTCACAGGAATGAATCTTCATTATGCCAGTTCTGATATTTTTGGGGATTTTTTGTTGGTTTTATAAAAGAAATAATATTGTTTCTGGGTTTAAGACCCTCAGTACCCTCGAAGGTGTCACACGCAGTATTGACATAAAGTTTGAAAAGGGGCTATAGTTCTAATTAATAAGTCAAAATTACAGTGTGATCCCAGGGCCAGTGAACTAAGTGATGTGCAGTGCTGGTCTTGCACAATGGGGAGGATGAGATGACTGCTGAGACCCTAGGCTGTGACCTGGACCAGGAGTGCTGGCCTGTCTGAGGCATTTCTGCAGCAGCATCTCCTCTCTGTTATGCCACACAGACACAATGCTTTTCCAAAGCAGGCCAGCACCAGCAGGGATTAGATGAGTCACTGCCTTGTCTTGGGTACTGCATGTTTCCTTAGGCAATGAGTCTTTGAGGGGGGCAGTGTGGATCTTCATCAGACAAGGACACAGAGCCTAAAAGGCAAGAGGGAGAGAATCAGTATGGATATGATTAATACAGTCAAGGAGCATTGCCGAAGTGGAATACAGAGTATGTGGTAGAAGACAGTAAGCAGCAAATTAGTGCATTGACTTGTACAAAGTGGTACTGTCTATGTCTTTAGAGCTGCTGTAATAGGCTGTCCGGTTTCATACCACACTTGAAGGAGCACTAACTGCATGATACATTCATTTTTACAATTCTTCTTTAATACTTTTTAAGCTCTGTGTATCTTGACTGCCACAATATTCCTTCTGAAAACCTTTATTGTTTGCTGTTCTCCTGTCAAATTTGATCCTTTCTGCTTTCTTTATAAGGAATTGCTTTACTGAACCTTGCTACTATTTTGCTCCTCTCTGAGAGAAGCCTTCAGTGCAATAAATGATCCAAAGGACACCCCAGACTCCTCATTTCTTTCCTCAAATTTGTTGGACATTCCTGATCATGGAAGAGCTCCAACCAGGCAAGTGCTTTTACTAAATCTGAAATTGCAAAAGCAGTGTGTGTTGATGACATTACAGGACTGAGCTCCTGAAAAATGGTAGCATGATAAACCTCCATAATCCCTCTGCAATATCCCCACGTGGCTTTTTCTCTCTCTGGAAGTGGGTGGAGAAAGACAATTATAAATTGGAACTATATTCCTCCTTTCCAGAATATGACCAAAGGTAATTAAGAGATCAGCTGCAGCCCAAAACCTGGAGGGTTTTTTAATTTTGTTGGTTTTTGTTTGTTTGTTTGTTTGTTTTAATATCTTTCTTGCTTCTTATCACTTACTTGCAAGCACTTGAGCCAGTCTCTTTGAATTTTGATTTGTACATCAAAATCAGGTCAAACTGAGTATGAAAGAACTCCCCTATGATGAGCAGGTATGATAACCTGACAGACTGCTGTAAGACTGACCAAGTGCTCTGAAAAATGTTAGATGAGAAATACTTAGAAGAAAAGTTCATATGACACAATTGTTACATATTTTTTAATTGATCCCATGCACTTGGTTTAGAAATGCTTGAATGGCATTCAAATGGCATTCATGAAAAGATGCAGGAATGCAAACTCTTCGAGTAATCAGGAAGCCAACTATGACCACTGCTTGCTAGACCTATGGAACAGCTTTAGACATATGAAACAACCAGGAGCTCCCAAGAACAGAGTTGCCAGTACGGGTTGCATTCAATATATCTATCACTACCTTTTTCCACACTATACAGGAGCAGATGCAGCAAAGCCTTGTTCTGCCACTTTCAGACAGGCTGAGGAGAACTTCTCCAACCTTGCTTGTAGGCAAGAAATGTTTGACTGGGGTGGTAAATTGGAGGCCCGTGTTATTTCTTGGTGTCCCCTCCCCATCCCTGCTCTCTTTATCCCCCTCTGCTTTACATATTACTAAGTTCCTGGTCTTGGTCTAGGTCTCCTTAGCCAATGTATCATTCAGAGAAAATACATGTATGGTACAGAAGCAGGGCACTTTGGGGTTCTTAGAAGACTTTTACATCCTACCTAAATAACTCTTAAACCTCTATCATGTCAGAGTACAAGCTGGGATACACAGTCACTTTTTTTCTGAGATTCAGAGGAATTGGCTATAAAAATGACAGGTATAAGGCTGTTAGGCAGAAACTGAATTACTTCTGCTCTGGAAGTGGTGCATGCTTCCTCAAGAATCTCTCTGCTTCATCCTGCTGGATGCATAGCGTTGCTTGGAACAGACCAGTCAGTTTTTATCCTGTGGCCATGTCAGACACACCATCAGTGCCTGGCATCTCCTGTGGTCAGTGAACACTTGGTTCTTGAAATGGTCCTCAACTAGGGATATTAGGCTTGAAGGAAAAAATTACCATCTGAGTATGGCTTTTAAAGTTAATGATTGTGAATCTTTTCTGATCAGTTTCCAAGACTGAAGTATCCACTTAGAAAGATAAGAAATTTTTCAGTTGTCACACTTGCTTCTTCTATGACCAGCCCACAAGACTTCAATTCTTATTCACATTTGTGCCCTGCATCCTGATTATGTAGGGTAGAGAAGTCTTAAAGTGAGGAGGTTTGTAACCTAATGTAACATATGTTAAGCTTACAGCAACCTCTACACAAATGGTGCATTGCAAAGGTCTTGAAGCCCTTGCTTGTGAATCAAAGAAGACTCTGCATAACCATACAGGATCACTGACTCAAAAAGTCAAGCCTGCCTTGTCTTATGATCTCCTAGAACCAGATGTTCTTTCTAATATGACTCACTGCATTTCTTCAGAGCTCCCTATGTCAAGTTTTGCAGGGACTTCCTGACACAGACAGTAGGGCATGAGCTATGCAAGGCAAGTGTCACACCACTGAACAAAAATATGATTTGGGGAAAATACTAAATGAAAAATGCATTCTGGCAGAAATTTGAAGTAAATTTTAAAACAAATTTGCTAGGCTGAGAAGCCCGGTGGACATTACTGAACAAGAGGGTAACATAAATGTCTGAGCCATGGCATTGTATACAACAGCCTTTTAATTCAAGCTCAATTTTACCTGCAGCAATGTCCACTGAAAGGATAGTTGTCTGAAGGTGAGCAAAATTGAAATAAACGTAGCCTTTAGCATCCTGCATATGATAAAGGAAACAGCTGAGGGTAAATCTAGATAAAACAAAAAATAATAATCAGTGAATTAAGCTGATGCAGCTGAGTATAAGTGGAAAAAAATGGAGAGTAAGACATGGGAAATAAATAACTGCTTGCTGCAGGCATTGTTCTGCTTTCCTTTGCTGGATTAATTGACATGCAGCTGGGTACATCAAGAGCAAAGAGAATATTTTGATGGTTTTAGCAAGTGTTCAATACCATGAATGCTGGAAACAATGATAAGGACTCTACTTTTGGAGGTACAGACAGGTACAGACAGTCACGTCTGCTTCACTTGTGTGCCTACTGCTGGCTGCAGGCCAGAACCATTTAAATGCATTAGCTCAGAGCTGTACATATGCTGAATGAGACTATTCAGTTCCTGGAAGAGAGCTGGTTTGTGTCTTGCCATCAGCAAGGGCAGACACAGCAAAGATGTACTTGCCTACACCATTTGTGTAGGTGCAGCTGAAAAGAGCATTGAGGCCCTTGAAGAGAATTTATGGCTTGGTTTTACAAATAGATTTTTCATACAGATGAATTTTTTTTACTTTTCTGACTGTTTCTGCCACAAATTAAGTCTCTTTAGGGGACTCTTGGTTCTGACAGAGAATATGATAATTTAACCCAGTAAAGACTAGCCAAAAATTTGGAACAAACATAACTGTGTTACAGTACCTACCAAAGCTATACAATAAATCTGTATTCTCCCTGGAACTCAAATGCCCTGAGTATTGTGGCAATAATAGCTACACTAGTATAAAAGCAGTCAGTGCACATATCTGAACAAGACTAAGACTTGCTGAGCAGAAAGAGAATCAACTAAGAGACAGCAAAAGAAAGAAATGCTAAATGGCATACTGCATCAGTGGAATGCATTTGGCCCAGCTAAAAAATATATCTATATGAAGGAAGTACTTTAGCTACCTAATCTCCCTTTAAACCATCTCCTGCTCTTTGTACATTTTCAATAGCAAAGAAAGTAAGGAAAAAAACAAGGCATGGTTTGTGGAGGAAAAAGAATGATAATGTCTGTTACTAGAGCAACTGATAAAGTTGGAAAAATACATAAGCTTTCAAGCACACTAGTTCTTTTTTAACATTTGCATTATTTTACTTCCTGAAATAAATCTATATGGTAACAGAATTTATTTCAAGACTGATAGCACAAAGATAGATAAAATTATGCTATGACATTTTGTCTGCAGTACCACCCTCTGTAGACAAAAATCTCAAGACTTCACAGGGAAAGGAGTTTTGCAGGTCAACCTTTATCTGTAGAATATAGGTCTGGTCTTGCACTGGAGAAGAACAAAACCAACATAGCCCTCAAAGATGTCAGTGGGCTTCTATTAAATAAGACAGCCTGAAATCTATCTATTTTCCTCTTGCACAGCCAAATTTATAAGTCAAATGAGCACAAGCTACACCAGTTGAAGATCTCAGAGGATATTTTCTGTCCTGGCTTGCATGATGATTACCTCTGAAAAAGTATTTCATCATTTCCCAATATTCCTTACACTTTCTCCAGACTGAACTGAAACCATAAAGGGTAGAGAAGCAGAGAGAAAAAACAAGACCACCCTGCCATATCCAGCTGTGGTAAGAATTTGGCCACTACCATTCCTAATAGAAATAAACACCGTCCTTTTTCAGTGAGTCAAATTGCAGGAATGGATCTGGCAAAATATCTGTAGCAAACAACATGTCCAGAGACTTGTACAAGCCAAAAGAAAAGGCCCATTTCAATTGGTCTGCATGAATGAAAAATGCCTGCTGTTTTCTTCTGGCAGCTGGCTGCTGCTGTTGCCAGGCTTGTGAAAGTTCTTGGTGAGATAGCTGCTACCCCTGTAGGTCTAGTAACTGTTCTTCAATGCACTGGGCTGGGATTTTCTTGGGCAGCAACAGCAGGTTTTGATCTTGCAGCAGGGTCAAAGAGGTTTCTGCTGGGATGGCAATGGTGTAGGATAGATCAGCATTATGTATTCATACTGTAAGGAAAAGATACAATGGTGATTGAACTGTGTAAAAAATATTATCTTAAAATATATTACTGCCACTGTTCATTTTGACTCTCTTCTTGACTTTCATTGAAAAGTTTAATTATTCAGCTGTATCCTAGGATAAGGTGTTATATGACATGGTGAACCTCCCTAGAAGTCACATTCATATGGGACTCTTCATTTGACAACATGGAGTTTGCTTCTTGTGTCAGAAACTCTGCCAACCAAATATCGTAGAATCATAGAACCATAAAATTATTTGAATTGCAATATATCTTAAAGATCACCTAGTTTCAACTCCACTGCCACAAGCTGGAGCATCTTCTACTACACGAGGTTTCTCAATATTCCTGGCCTTGAACACTGGCAGAGATGGGGCATCCACAGATTCCTGAAGCAATCTGTTACAGTACCTCACCTCCCCCACAGTAAAGGATTTTTGTCCTAATATCTAGTCTTAAACTATATTCTTTCTGTTTAAAGCCGCTCACCCTTGTGAAAAGTCCTTCTATTTTCCTGTTGGCCCGCTTCACATACTGGAAGGCTGCTCTAAAGTGTCCCTGGACCCTTCTGTTCACAGGCTGAAAAACCCCAACCCTCTCAGCCTGTCTTTGTAGGAGAGAATATGTGCCCCAGCCTTCTGATTGTCTTCATGGCCTCCTCTGGACTCACTCCAACAGTTCCATGTCCTCCCTGTGCTGGGAGCCCAGAGCTGGATGCAGGTTCCAGGTGGGCTCTCCCCAGAGCAGAGCAGAGGGGCAGAATCCCCTCCCTCCCCTGCTGCCCACGCTGCTCTGGATGCAGCCCTGGACACGTTTGGCTCTCTGGGCTGGGAGTGCCCATGGCTGGGTCATGTCCAGCCTCTCACCCACCAGCACCCCCAAGTTCTCACAGGGCTGCTCTCCCTCTGCTCATCCCTAAGCCTGCAATATAAAAATGTGAAAGAGGGATCATCTCCTTTTACAAATGAAACTGATGAGACAGTAAGTGTCCTGGTCGAGTTGTCAGAGAAAGCTTGAGGTCAAGTAGGAGCTCCAGCCATCTAAATCATAGTTCTTAAGTCCTTAAAACATGGATAGATTTCTATCAGAGTGTTTGCTTTCTTAAGGTGTGCGATGTAGAAGAGTGAACTGTTTGGGGTTTTTTTTTGGCTTTTTTCTGAATACCTAAAGACATTATGTACATGAGTCTGTCAAGAGATGTTATTTTACATTGTGATCTGTTTTCAGTAATGTCTACTGTCAGCTACAGCAGCAACTATCATTACCTATTACATCTACAGAATAAAGTTTTATTTTTCTAATCTGTGTGCTATTTTAATTCATGTGCTATTGCAAACACATAAGAAAATAGACTCAGACTTTTTTTTATAAATATGCATGTATGACAAGTAATAGGTTACTTGGAAATAGAGGAATAACTACTTGCAGAAGCATGTTTGTATTCTGTCATCCACAATATCTCATCCTTCAGGAAACAAACAAAATTATCATAATTGTTCATTCCTTTCATACCTTACCCTTTTCCATTACCATCACTGTCACTATTCACCTAAATGTTAACACTCTCTTCTGGTTTTGGTTCATTGCAAGCCTCCTCTGGATGAAAAACAAAATCTACTCTCCAGAATGTTTCAAATACTTCTGCCTGAAATGTCATTTTATGCTGCTCAACATCATGCAAATTACATTGGAGATCTTCTCATATAGTGGATTATGCAGGCTTGTCACACTGCAACAGTCTCAGTGAGAGGGAAGGTTTGCCTTAAGAACAAGGAGAAAATATTTATCTTGATAGAAGTTGACAAAAGGATGGTTTGTTTAAGAAAAGCTTTGTTGGAAAGATTTCTTAATGAAGCTAGTTTTGTGCAAATGAAGCCAGAATAAAAATAAAGTATAACAGTTTGGAATAAAAATAAAATAATAATAAAGTAAAAAAGATATCCTTATCTTTTCACCATCCTTAATGAATATTATCACAGCTTTTATTTGGGCAATTCATGAATCAGGGTCTAAGTGAATATCCTTGCATGTTATTCATCATGTTTTCCTTCTGAATAAAACCTGTTTAAAATATCCTGGGACTTTTTCAACAGCATGATACGTTCTCTCAAGAATGTGACATTAGAGTCAGCCAGAGTGCATCTTTTTGTTTATTTTGCTTTTACTGGTAATCAGGAGTTCCATTCTTGCATGTTTGCTGTTTTAAGAGGTCTGGCGGGCCCTGCTGAGCTGCCTTTGAAGCAAGTGGGAATGCTACAAGAACCTTGCATTCCTTGAGGAATATACCACGGTATCTCTACAGAACAGAGGCTGCCAGTAATGGAAGCTGGAGCTGATACTGATACAAAAACTGCAACCATATGTCCCGGTTACAGAGAAAAGGGGTTGAGGCTTTTCAGGCTCTTTAATTTCATACCACCTTAATCATTGGTGGGGACAAAATTTCATCAGAAAGAACCAAGTGCCAGAAATTCACCTTCTTGCCTGACTCTCTCCAGAGAGAAGGTGTTGGGATCAGCTGGTGGCCCCAGCCTCCCCTCTGCCCCCAGTCCTCCCTCCCCTTCAAGCCCAGCAGAGTGTGTGCCCCCAGCACTGAGTCAAGCTGGGTGAGCACTGCTGAGCACAACCAAGCACACTGGTCCAGAGAAACACAGGCAGCCCAACACAGGTGATCTAGCTACCAAGGGGGTTGTTTTGTCCCAGTTCATTATAGTTTGTTTTGGGGCTTTTTCAGACTTGGTGTCCAGAAAGGATTTTAAGCCATGAGAGCTCTTTCAATGTATTGGCTTCGTCTGGATACCACGTGAGCAGCGCTGCTTTTGGGAAGCCTCTTTCTCTGTTCCCAATGGTGAATAACTTTTTGTGGGTGCCTTTCTCTTTTATAAACTTTTTGCCATTAATACTGCACAAGCTATCACAAATTTAGTAAATTGTTATTCCAATTTATATTTTCTCCTCATTGTTCCTCCAATATTGGAATGGGTGGGGCAAAAGGGTGGGGCTTGTTTGAAATTTACTTCCCTGCTAGTTGTTAAAACCCGCAGACCATAGCAAGTGCTGCAAGGAAATTAAAGGCAAATCCAGTACCTCACTTCACACAAATACCATCTGCTAAGACTGGGACATCTTCAAAACAACATAATTGTCAACCTCTCTGAACATACCATGGCTATCAATAGCAACTTGCAATTTAACTGATCTGGTGTGGATGTTAAGATGGCAACATGGAACTGCCTTAAGAATGTCATTCTGGTTTGCCTTATTAAAAAGTTTAAATATCAAGTTTGATCCTGGTGACATTTTTTCCTTCTTATCCCCTTATATGTCATAAGTTGGTTTAATGAATTGGATGAAGGTTTATGTCACTATGACAGGTTGCTAATATCACCTTGTTGAAATACACAGACCACAGAAAGGCTTGGCAGGCAAGAAATAATTCTATTTTCTTGAGTTATAGGCATTTCCTAAAAGATCACCAAGTAATTAGCCAGAAGCAAGTGAGCTGCTCTAACATGAGGGACTACTAGGGGATAGACGCAATGCAAAAATATCAAAAGACAGAAACTAAACTTCCAAGAGAAATGCAAGTTTAACCATAAAATTTAAAATAACACTTTAATGCATAAATTCTTTCTTCCAAATGAGTCTCATTTCACGTTATTACACAGTTTGTTGAGAAGAAAGTGTTGTCCTGCTGTTCTCTGCTCATTTTCCTAACAGTCAAAGAAGTTGAGAAACGTTTGGACTGAGTCATCAAGATTCTGACCACCCCTGTTTCTGAGGCTTTGCTCTGCATTTTAAGGACTACATCATATTGAACCATGATAGGCAAGAGGTGAGAAATGACAGCAGGGAAGATATTATCTGCTACAATAATTCAATATAACATTAAGAACAGTGATTTTACTTCTGTGCTTTACATTTCCCTGACAAGACACAGGTAGTGAACGGAGTTCTGCTGCTTTTATGGTACAAATTATTCTTGGTGTACATATTGTTAGAGCTAGTCAATCTCTCTTGATGGCATCAGCTTTGAGTGGACACCACAGTTAGGTCTGTACCTAAGTGTGATATGGGAGTCACTTCCATTAGCCAATGTGTGGGAAATCAAGTCTGTGATTTAAAAGAAATTAATATTTTTGCTTCATTCCCTAGCTCAGCTGGCAGATGATTACTTGGTTTGGCAGATAAAGGAGCTGATTTATCACCTGATTTATCACCTGATAAAGGAGGTGCAGCTTGATTATTAGCGCCTCTTCCACCAGGGGCACGTTGTTAGGTGAGCTTGGCTGAAGTACAAAGCCATGCTTTCCAGCTGTAGGTAAAGCCTTTTGCCCCATTGTCCTGCTTTTGGCCAGGACACAGAGTTTACTCTATACCACCTCAGGTCATTGCAGTGGCAGAGGGAAGGGATTCTTTGGACTTCTGTGTGGGTTTTGGTCAAACAAACTTGGTGGGTTGAGGGAAGACATCTGCCAGTTTCATTGTCTTGGGATCTCCAGTGAGCATTTATGCCTGTGAAATCACCCTCTCTTTTGTATACTTTTAAAATTTATTTTATTTCAGTTACTTTTTGCTTTCTTATCTCATTGCTGTTTCCAGTAAATTGTTCTTACCTCAACCTGTGATCTTCACCTTTTTACTTACAATTCTCATCTTCATTCTGCTGGAGCAGGAAATGGGAGGAGAAGCAAGTGATAAGTGTGTGAATCCTTGTTGAAGATGCCATAGTTCAGAAGAGAAGTTCTGCCATCTGTTGAGGTTTCCATGCTGGAGCTACGATTTCCAGTGGTAAGGAGAGAGGAGACAACAGGAGGATGGAAATAGAATGAGTCTAAACAAATACAAAATTATTTTTGTAAAGGATTCTTCTCTTTCAAAATATTGCAACTGTTCAGCAATTAAATCACAGAATCATAGAATATGTTGACTTGGAAGGGGCCATCCAGGATCATCAACTCCAGCCCTGCAGAGCACCATCCCCAAGAATCACATTGTGTGCCCAGGAGTATGGTTCAAATGCTTCTTGAACTCTGTCAGACGAACAGAACTTGAAGTCTGTCAGGTACCCCTGTCATGGTTTGACACTGGCGCAATGCCAGTGCCCCCATGAAAATATATGCTCCCTGGTGTCTGCTGTGAGATATGACTAAGCAATAAGCAAAACAGGCCCCCACTTAGAAATAAAGAAAACTTTATTAACTAAACTACAACTCTAAGTAACAAGAAACACACATGGAAATGAAAATTTTCCAAAAACATTTCCTTCTTCCCCCACCAAATTTCCAATACACCCATCCCCTAAATCACCAACTCTTGGTCCATCACCACCCTTTAGATAACCAATTCTCAGTTCATCAAGGAGTGAGGAGTCCCTCTTGTGCCATAAGCTTCCCCAGGAAACACCGTTGAAACCTCGTGTGTTTCCTGTCACTGGAGGCACTGCCTGGAGAACATCTGCCATTGTGACATCTTCCTTCCATGCCCAGTGCTCTCACCACTGCACATGGACCAGGGCTGCTTCTAGGGTTGTCCTTTTAAGGATGCTTTGTCCCATCCCAAAAAAGGGCACAGTCTCACCTTTGGGACACCTGTCCCCCCTAAATTTCACCCCCTGGGGCCGAGGGGCACCAACACTGAACCCTCTTGGCTCTGAGGCATTGCCTCCCCCTGGATGCAGGCTCTGTGTCACAGGAAACATGGTTCTGTCCACGGCTATAACAAGAAGAGTCCAGCTAGGGCCACTCCATCATCTCTTCCCACCTAAGATTCTTCTCTACTCTCCCGACGTCTTTCACTTGCCCAGACCTTCACACTTGCACATTTCCTTCTTCCATTTCTGTTGTAGTGTGTTCGTTAAGTTCATTTAATTCCTCCCCCATTTTATGTATATGCTCCCCCCCATTTTGTGTAAAATGGTTCTGCCCTCCTCAGTTTTCCCGCCACAGCCCTGCCAGTTGTATTGTCAATCTTTTAGGTTATATAATTCCTCCTCCCCTTTTTCCCTTATATGTATGCTTTTTCCCCTCCCTGGGCCGAGTCGATCACCCCCCCCCCCCCCACTCCACCTAGTATTCCAGAAGCTTCTCCTCTTTGGGGGTTGTGGTTGGCTGTGGTCCCGGGGCCCCTCCCATACCTTGTACCTATTGGTCTCTCCACTATGTCATTTGTGTTAAGCTCATTCCCTCTTCTCCCCCTATTGGTCTTTTGTAAACCCCTCCCGGATCCATCCGTTCCCTTTATAACCCTGATGCACGTTTTGTTCTGGGTCATTCGCTGGTACATCACTCCCTGGTTTGCATCATGGGTTTTGCAATAAACCTGTTTCGCCCCCAGCGAGTGTCCAACTCCTTCCTTCTCGTCGTTTAGCAGCGATCCAGTCTGCAACCAGCACAGCCCGAGGCCTTATGACGCCGAGGGGTGCTGGCAGCATGCAGCTGGGTGTCGGCCTTAACCTCAGCTAGCCGGACTCTGACCTAGAAGGCCAGTTACCACCTCGCTGCACATTTCAACTCTATCTCTCTTCTAGGAAAGGGTAATGTTCTGCAAAGTCTTCATTGTCCAAAAAAAGGGTTAAAAGCTCGGACTCTGCCCGCCCAAACCTCCCACAAGCGGCCGGACACGTTCTCGCTGCACCCCTCCCCCCTTCGCCGGCCGTGCTGTGCTGCCAGCACATAACAGCACATTTTAAACTGGCACAGGCTCTGTCTCTCTCTCTCTGTCTGTCTGTCTCTCTCCCTCTCTCTCTGTCTCTTGTCTCCTGGCGGGGAGGGCTGCCCCCTTCCACCCTCGGGCCAGGCCTACCTCACCCAGCTGCATGGCTTCCCCCCCCCCGCCCAGCCAGCAGCTGGGCAGGGGGGGTCTGACCTGTTTCCCTCGCCCAAACCCAAGAGATCTTCCCCCGGTGTTGTGTTGTGTAAGGTGGACCGTTCCATTCCCCCCTGTTCTGTAATGGTTCTGCCCTGTTTCTCCCTCTCCTCCCTGCTGTTGTCAGTTACCTCAACTCCTCCCCGGTTTCCCTGGAAATCAATGTATCTTTTTCTAAACCCCTCCCCAGTGCCCTGCCAGTTACTCTCTGCCACCACCTTTTTCTCTGGAAACTTCTGTCTAGGGCACAGAGTGATTGGTTCAAGGGCCGGGCCCCCTCCTTCAAGTTGTTTTCATTGGTCTTTACTTTATGTCTCTCCTCTGTATCCCACGTCTCTCTGGATTCCCATTCACCCAAGGACGGGCTCCTCCTTTGTACCCCTCTCCCTTTATAAGTGCATGTTCCCCCCCCCCTCCCCCCCCCCCCTTCCATCCGCCTCGCTATCTTCGGTTGCTGGTTTCCCTGGGGTCTGCATTAAACCTGGACCTGCCCTGTCTGGGGAGCACTCTCTTTATTTCCTGCTAGCTGAAGTCTTAACACGGCCACGTCTTTCTGCAAGGAAGCATCGCTGCTATAACGCAGGATGCTTTCCTTAGGCACTGTCCCAAACACCGAGAGTGGGACAGTGCCCTCCAGGCGGCAAGCGGTGCTGGCCAGCTTGCTGAGACGTATTGAGAAGGTCGACCCTTCTCTCTCGCTGTGTCGCTTCACCCTGGGAGTGCTCTGCTTTTTAACCCGTGTTCTCAGAGGCGTAGCCAATGTCCCCAGTAGCCCACCAGGTGCCAATATTAAAATCTGAACAACTGTTGATGACCACAGCATATCCCAGAATAATTACTTCTTCTCAAACCACAACAACCCCCCGGACCAACTTCCCTGGCAGCCCCGTTACAGTACCCAACCACTCCCTGGGTGAAAAACCTTTAAACCTTTTTCTAATATCCAGCCTACACTTGCCTTGTTGCCTCAGGTCCTGTCACTGGTCACCAGAGAGAAGAAATCAGTGCCTACTCCTCCTCTTCCCTTCACGAGGAAGTTGTAACTGCAATGAGGTCTCCTCTCAGTCTCCTCTTCTCCAGCCTGAATAGCCTAGTGACCTCAACTATTCCTCATACTGCTTCTCCTTAAGTCCCTACTCCGTCTTGGTTGCCCTCCTTTGGATGCCCTCTAATAGCTTAATGTCTTTGTTATAAAACTGCCCCCAGCACTCGAGGTGAGGCTGCCCCAGTGCAGAGCAGAGTGGGACAATTCCCTCTCTTGCCTGGCTGTGATGCTGAGCCTGATGCACCCCAGGACAGAGTTGGCCCTCCTGGCTGCCGGGGCACTGCTCACTCATGTTCAAACTTGCCCTTGACCAGGACCCCAGGTCTCTTTCCATGGCACTGCTCTCCATTTTCTCATTCGCAGATGGTCCATACACCCAGGGTTGTCCCATCTGAGATGCAGAATCCAGCACTTTCCCTTGTTGAACTTCATACAGATAGTGATTGCTGTTCTGGGTTGACTATATGATGCTTTTATCTTCAATCATCTCATTCTGTTAATGCTGAATAGTAAGTTTTGCACCTTTAAGATGTGTTCCAGAGAGTGAAGGGGGGAGAGAAGAAGCAGCAGTTTGTTTTCAGACACTGCACTCACTCCTCCACATTCCTGCTCCTGACTGTTGTCTGTGGAGGGACAGACAGTGGGACAGAGCTCTCCTTTGTTTTAGTTAGTTTAACAAGCTGAGGCAAAGAAGTTCCCTGGCCTGTGGTTTTTTCCCTTTTTCTTGGACCTGTTCAAACCTGCTCTGGACTGAACACCCAGGGGAGCACCGGCAGCTGCACCTGTGGCCCACCGGGCCGGGCCTGGGCCGCGGCACTTCCAGCACCTGAGAGACTGATCAGAGACTGAGTGAGCTGAGCTGCAACCTGGGGAGGGACTTTCTGAGTTTGTCATCTCTTTTGGAGCTGCAAGGGGTTTTATTCCTTAATATTGTTTAGGTTTTATTGTTTAATAAACAGTTTTTTTCCAATGTTCTCCAAGGAGGTATTTCCTCCCAGACCAGTTGGGGGGAGGGGCCGACTGAATCTCTCTTCCTACAGGAACCCCACTGGGGATCCTCTCCCAAATTTGCTCTGAACCAGGACAATTGCCCAGTCCCATAATTTGTCAAGGTCTCTCTGTAGGGCCTAGTTCTGTATCATCTGCAAACTTGCTTAGTATCCCCTCCAGTCCTGTGCCCAAGTAATTTATGAAGATGTTGAAAAGCACAGGGCTAAGGATGAAGCCCTGTGGAACCTCACTAGTGACAGGTCACATCAGTCTGATGTCACCCCATTCACTGCAGCCCTTTGTGCCTGACCCCTGAGCCAGCTGCTCACCCACCACATGATGTGTTTATCCAGCTGTGGGCTGGACATTTTCTCCAGAAGGGTCCTGTGACAGAGAATACCAAAAGCTTTATGAAATTCAAAAAGATCACATCGAATTCCTGGTTTCCCTTGATCAGCTGAGTGGATCCTCCTTCCTAAAGGGAAATAATTTTGCTAAGAAGGACTTTCCACTCATGAAGCCATGCTGGTTGTGACCAATGACTGTGTTGTCTTTCAGGTGTTTTTTACTATCTACCAGAATAATCTCTGTAATTTTACCAGGCCCTGAAGTGATGGTACTGAACTACTGCCAAGCCTGTAGTTTCTGGGGTCCTCTTTACTGCCCTTCTTGGAAATTGTGACAGCATTCATCAGCTTCCAGTCAGGTAAGATTTTCCAGATTGCCAAGATCTTTCAAAAATCAACGGGAGAGGTTTTGTGGTGACATCAACCAGCTCTTTGAGGATTTTGGGATGGATCCCCTCAGGCCCTCTAGATTGGTAGGGATCCAGCCGGAGCAGCAGATCCTGCACAATGTCAGGGTCAGCTGAGTTGATCATTCTCACAGTAATGGTCTCCCAGCTGAGACCCTCTTGGATATTGAAGACAGACACGAAAACCACATTAAACACCTCTGCTTTGTCTATGTCCCTGTTTGTGAGATGACCATCCTCCTCCTGTAAGAGGACAATGTTATTTTCATACTGCCTTTTGCTATTAATATATTTGAAAAAACTCTTTTTATTGTCCCCTACAGTTCTGGCTACCTTCAACACCAGCTGAGTCTTGGCCACACAAATTTTCACCCTACAATAATGAGCAGCATCTCTGTATTCTTCCCATGTCACCTGACCTTGCTTCCACTGGGCATGCACCTTCCTTTTTGCCTTATCCAAGACAGCAGATCACTTTTCATTATGAAGAAAGTAATCTAGAGTTCTGAATCTTAGTCTCAGGAACATCAGCTTCTCCTGTTGGTGTTTTACACAAACTTCCTCATTATGCAATGAAGACCAAAAGAATTTTTTTTTTTTATTCAAGGCAGCATCTAATTCTGTTTACAGTTTTTGATACCATCTTTAACACATCCAAGAAAACTGTTCTATTTACTGACAGTAAGAGAGGCTTTTATCCAAGCAACATTTCTGTAATTAATATAAAAGGTGTGCTCAAACTTTTAGTCCAGTATCATTAAAAAGCAGCTTGCAAATGTGATAGCTGCCATTTAAAGATGCTTAACCAGATATTGGTATTACTTTTTTCTGTGCTGTTCTTATGTTTGTCTCCTTTGGGCTTAGTGTGTGTATGTAAGCATTTGTCTTTCCAAAAGAAAGAATTCAAAAATATAAACAACAGGGCCTAAGGATATTTATGTTTAGAATAAATGGGTTTGTGGCACAGTTTATTCTTATGTAACTCAGCAGCTGGCAGGAGTTCAGCAACAAGATGAATTTTCAGTTCTCTTGAAATCACTTGATTTTTCAGGCAATTTGACCTAAATCAAATAACCACACCATATGGCTTTGCCATAAAGATCTGTCAATATTTGATAATATGCAGCAAGGTGTATCTGGCCTTAGAGGTCAGTGTCCGGCTAGCTGAGGAAGGCCGTCACCCAGCTGCAATCCTGCCAGCACCCCTTAGCGTCTAATGGCCTCGGGCTGTGCTGGCTGCGGACGGGTCTCGCTGCTGCCAAGACGAGTAAAGGAGCTTGACACTCTCTGGGGGTAAAGTCGGGTTTATTGGAGGTCCCAAGAAGCCAACCAGGGAGTGACCAAGAGAAGGGGAGAGAAGCAAGGTTTTAAAAGGGGGAGGCATCTCAGGGAGGGGTTTACAGAAGACCAATAGGGAAGGGAAAGGGAGTGGACTTAACATAATGGACATTAGGGAAAAACCACTAGATACAAAGTAAGGGAGGGGCCCCAGGACCACAGCCAATCATCACCCCGAGTGAGTAGAAGCTTCTGGCAAATAGGGAGGAGTGGGGGTGATTGACTGGGCCCAGGGAGGAAAAACCAGGATACATATATGGGAATAAGGGGAGGAGGAATTACATAACATCGGGGAATGACAGAACCAATGGTGGGAGTAACTATGGCAACAAAATGAGTGGCAGGGCTATGGCGGGAAAACCGGGGAGGGCAGAACCATTTATATAAAAATAGGGGAAACAATACAGCAAATGGGGGAACAATAAAATGAACTTAACAAACACACTGCAACAATAATAAAACACGTAAAGATTACACTGTTTTACTCAGGATCTCATTAATCTGACTGGGAGCTTTGTATTTAAATATCTTTGAACCTCTGAATCTAGAACATCAGCGTCAATCATAATATGTTGTTACAAGTGTTGAGTCACAGCGAGATGGCTGCATTTCGGTAAATCATGTTCTCCAGGGCATGTTAAAATCAATTACAGTTCCTCTGACAAACTTCAGGTTCCATTCAATACCTCTAAAGCAAACAAAAGCTATGTGAAGCATGGGACTGGTTAGGCATCATTTTTACACTATAGGGAAAACAAACCGCCACCTTCAAGGACTGTATAGGAGAAAGATCTAACTACAGCAATTTTCCAGCAGGAGCTTAGCACCATCAGCCCACCTCCTAAGCATCTCACCAAACTATAGGACATACATAGCCATCAGCCCTTTGGATGAGGCAAATATGGTGATACAGGGACTTTGCTTATTCTCTCCAGGAGATTGGACAACCATTTCTTAAAATGAGAAAGTACTGACCTCTCTCAGAAGGAGCACAGTGTCTCTTTGAGCTCCATTCTGTGGGGACCCAAATTCTTGTTTCCCACCTGGAAAAGAAGCTGATGGTGCATGATTACCATTTGAACACAGGTGCCTGAAAAGGGGAGGTTAAGCAAAAACACAGTGAACAGCCAGGACTGCTCCTCTGGCAGCTTCAGTGACTGCCAACTTTTCTGGAGGCTGGCAGGAAGGACTGGACCACGTTCCCCAGCAGTGCCATCAGGGTTTGGTAGCTGGCCTGCTGCTAGCATGCTTTCCTCATGATCCAGGAGAGGTCCCATCTGGCTGTGCAGGAATGACATGCCTTAAATCCAGGTATAACAAGTCCAGCAAGGATCTCTGAAGCTTGTTAATGGAAACAGAGACATAGTTGATAAATAGAGGTCCTGGAATTTGAACAAAGCTGTAGTGTTGCAGTTCAACAAATTATGTTACCTGAACTGTTGAACTGGAACTGTGTGCACTTCTGGTGGCACAAAAGGGGGTTAAAATAAGCTAAATGATATCAAGTGTGCAGAGGGCATGCATACCCCTTCACTAAGCATGGCCTAGTGCTTCTTGCACCATTGTCATCTACAGTTGCATCACTGTAGACTTCAGCACTTAGGAACACAGCTGTCTTCAGAAGGATTTGTCTGTGAGATTTTGGGAAGAGCTCCTGACTCTTCTTCTGGGTGCACAGTACTTTCCCAGGTGCAGGATGGCAGCGGATAACTTGGGAGAAGCAGGGATGCTTCTGGAATCTGTGCCACCGTCAGTTTGAAATATATGTGTAAGAGAGCATCTGGGCTTAGAAGCAACCAGAAAGACAAAAACAAGCCAGCAAACCACTCATGGAAAAGCTCTTGCACAGAATGAAAGGAATGAAAACCACTGGATTGGAGACCAAAATAAATATTACAGATTTCAGTGGTTGTAGTTCCTTAATATAATACAACAGCAAACCTGCCATGAAATGAAGTCGTATTTTGGCAGTGAACCAGCCTCTCACACACTGTATCATATGCTGTCAGTACAGAAATAAGTACTCTGAGTCAAAGGGCTAATTGCAAGCAAAACCTGACAAGAAAAAGGACAGGGTAGCAGCGAGCAGTAGATTTCAGGCTGCAAGAAGACAAGTTATGATATCCTCTTCTTCGTCCTCTTTCAACAGAAAGGAACTGGAATGCCTTGAAGAGAAAAGAAAGGCAACTGGTCAAAAAGTGATGGGAAAGAGCTGTCTCCCCATACTGCACTTCATCAACCTGTGGAATTAGCTGCTGAAACATCTTCCTCAGGCTGACCAGAAAGACAGATTAAATATCATTAAAAATCTGAAATATTTGTACATTTAAATAAAATTTAAAGAAAAACCCACATATAAATACATGAGAGAGGACAAAAATTATTTATGAAAATAATAAAAGCACTTCTGCCTTGGCATATAAACTGACATTCTAAGTAGGATACAAAAATTTCTTTTATATTTGGTCATTGAGAAACTATGAGGTTTCCCGCACCTTTAGCTGAACCAACATCTCTAGTCACAGTCAGACATTAAATTTTGGGCTAAAAATAATATTAATACCAGCAATTCCATCTGGTCTTCATCTGTATCACTGAATTTATCCTCCAACATAAAAATTCTAAAAAAGTAAAAATACTACTCACACTTTCCTTGGGATGAAATATTGCTTCCTAAGAGAACAAACAAGCATAGTCAGCTCCAAGTCAGCATTAGGGCAGTAGGTGCTTTTTTAATTTGTAGTCACCTTAAATTTGCTAGAAGAAGGGAAGAGAATGGTACTTTAATGTTTCCTTAAAAGACATATGTAATCCTAAAATAAAGATCTTGGGCTCAGTGTCCATATGAAAAGTTGAAGTCATTTAACTCAGTAAGTTTGAGCTTGCTATATCTGTACCAGTTCTTATTGTGCTTGCAATATCAGCTGAACTGTCTAAATAAACAAGAAAAATGAATATGATTACAAACCTAACACTAAATCACTTCTGGTTACCTATTGATATTAACAACTGCAGAGTGGTATCTTCTCAGCTGAGATGTTGAACTGGGTCAGCCAACTTATATGTTCTTCACCTTTTGAACTTTGAAGTAGCATGTCAGTTTATGACTGAATGTTTATTTCAATCATAAAGTGAGAAGCACATGGCTCAGCCAAAATACAGTTTCAGGGCTTCAGGTTTCTGAACTGCTAATTCTTTCAATTAAATGCTAATTTTTCAATTATCTCTGTCTAACAGGGAAATAACATTTTCCTGTGATACATTGATAAACACCTCAAGCATAAGATGGAGATTAATGTTTTCTTCCTTAGGATGAGAAAACTGTGGAAAAGTTGCATGCCTTAATCTGCTAGCTATTCTCTTTCAAGGCAGCCTCAGCACACTTAGTTCTCCTTGTTGCAAGGGCACACAGCAGGCTCATGTCCAGCTCACTGTTCACCTGCACCTGCTTGTGCTAAGTCTGCTTGGTAAGCATGAGTATATTATTCTAAACTGTTAGTGCTAAACATTCTTACCCATAGTCCCATTCAGGCAACTAAAATGGCAATTATCTGTGTCTTTAAAAGAAAAGAGAAATTGAGGACAGTAAGAAAAATGAAAAGGTGATACACTGAAATAGCTGGCAAATTCAGTCAGTAATTCTACAACATGGAGTTTGGACAGACCAATGACAGTTTAGACATCTGCTATGCAAGTTCTTATCCTTGGACAAATTGTAGAGATTTCCTTCTTATTCTGGAACGCAGAGTGGATATGTGGGAGGATGTATTTCATTTCAGCCCAATTGCAAGAGAACTACCACAAGATGTGAAAGCACCACAGGAAATACAGTACAGTCTCCTACTAGCCTGGAATGTCATGTTGCAGAACAGCTAAATTGGTCAGAGGAATTGTGTCCTGTTTCTATTCAGAAAGGAAGACTAGACAAATAGATTGAGGCAGAGTTTTTGTTTTTCCTGACTTTTTTTTCTTGGGATACTTTGAACACAACTAGGTGAGGTGGAGCTGCTGGCCCAGTCCAACTGGAAGCATCTCAAAAGCTGCCCTGAGATTTTCTGGTACCCTTTATAAAGGTCTGAAATATTTCCCCTTCCTTCTTCTTCTCCAGCATACCTGAAGATGCTTCAGCAGTTGTATATTCAACTCACCCCCTGCTGTTGGCAGGACTGCTATCCCTGTCCCTTTTCCTGCAGTATCCCTGAGCTGTGGAAAGGGAGACAAAATAATATCTAACATTTAGAAACAAATTTGAATGAGCATAAATGACTGCATATTACATTTGGGCCACCTTCCATGTGGCAGTAAACTTCCATAAGGGAAAACCAACAGGTTTGTACTATCTGTTGGGTCACTGCTGAGGATGAAAAAGCAAAGCCAGCTCTTCTTCCCAGTCTAGATTCCAGTGGTTCACTGCTTAAAAGATAACAAGATACCTATCACAACACAGTCTTAATTCCTTTCATGCTAGTCATACCCATGAACACATCTAATTTATCTAATTTTTCTTGTATCTTATGTAGATTTCATGTGTGAATTTTGATTGCACTGCAAAATCTTTATAGTCTAGAGATTACATTAGATTTTATCAGTTTTCCTTACAGCATTCCAGCTGTGCTTCACCAGGGCTGAGTAGAGGATCAGTATCATCTCCCTTAACCTGCAATGCTCTTCCTAACACACCCCAGGATCCCACTGGCCTTGGCCCCCAGGGCACACTGCTGGCCCATGGACAGCTTGTTGTCCACCATGATCATGAAGGACCCCCAGGTGCTTCTTCACAGAGCTGCCTCCCAGCAGGTCACCCCCAGCCTGTGCTGGTTGTTCCTCCCCGGGTGCAGGACCCTGCACTTGCCTCTATTGAATTTCAGATGTGTCTTCTCTGCCCAGCTCTCCAGCCTGTCCAGGTCTCACTGAATGGCAGCCCAGCCCTCTGGGGTATTGGTCACTCCTCCTGGCTCTGTGCTGTCAGGGAACTCGCTGAGGGAACTCTGTCCCTGCCTCCAGGTCACTGATGAATAAGTAGAACAAGACTGGACCCAGAACTGACCCCTGAGGAACCCCTCCAGCTACAGGCCTCCAGCCACCTCCTGTGGCACTGGTCACAGCTCTCTGAGCTCAGCCATTCAGCCAGGTCCCAATTCACCCCACTGTCCTCTCAGCTAGCCAACACTTCCTGAGCTACCACGAGCATGTTGGGGAAAAAGCCTTGCTGAAGTTAAGATGTCCCCACAATTCACTTCTCCCCATCCATGCAAACCATATGTGTGGTTTTGACAAAGCTTTCATCCAGAGACTTTTTTCCTGAGTTGAAACCAAATTAGAAAAAAACTCAGGAGAAGGATTTGGAATTGTTTGATAGCTGGTTTTGTATTGCACATTTCTATTCCTGTCCAGCTCTGTTCTGCTCCAAAGAATTTCTCATGCCTTGATCTGCGCAGATATTCAGGTCACAAGCTATGTCCTCCTTTTGCCATTCACTGTTGTGAAATACTTCTCTTTCCTGGAGAAAATGATATTCAGATGGTGCCACAGTACCTATTTTAGTGGAATTAATGTATCAACTTGTTGTTGTTGTTATTGTTATGACTAATGATTTATAATTCTTATAATTATAATTAATAACAATAACTAATTGCTACTAACAGCTGCTTACCAAGTTGCTTCACTTCGGATTTGCATGGAAGGGAGATCTTAACCCACGCTTTGTCCCCGATTACAGATTTGCACTCCAGTCTGTAGCATGATAAGCCACCATTTGGAAGGTGGAAATTTCTTGGCTAGCAAGTGAGAAACTGCGCTAGAAGGATGTGTACACTTTTGAGAGGAATACACAGGCTGCTCACATAAAAGCAACCAAAACCTCATGAGTTCAAAATGAATTAGTGCATGGAGAGTTGTTGATTTCTGCCCCCAGTCTACAGCTTACCTAGGGTTTCCACAATCCCAAATTGCATCCCAGAGTAAAAAAACCTGCACATGGTACCTATGTCTGGGGGGCAGTGTTAGGCAGAGTGCTATACGTCTGCAGCACTTACACAATCTGAAATGTGAAAGCAGGCATTTGCAAACCGACTGGTTTTTCTATTCTTCATAAGAGGAAAAGAAAAAATACATGATCATTTCAAACAGTTTAATATTTTTAGACAATCAAGTTGTTCTTTCAAGGTTCACTTGGAATTCTACTCCTATACATTATAGCAGCTTTTTTCTGACACTTCTGTTAAAATCCAAAGACAGCTCCTATCCAAGAATAATTTCAGTTTCTGAGTTACAGACATTTTCTCTACACAGTAGAGCAATGAATCAAAGTATTTAAATTCAGACTGCTGTAATATTTCACAGTCCTGCCAGAGACAGAAGCACAGTAGCCGAACTGTAAACAGCTCTGTCTCCATGCAGTCCTGTTAAACATCATTCAAGCACTTACATCTCTCTAACACTGGAGCCCATAGAACAAACACAGATGTAAACCTAAGTTGTGCGTAAGCATTTTCAGGACTGAAATTTGATGATTTAACTTTAGAAGTGCATGTATTTAGGTGAGCTCTTGAGCATCATGGGGAAGCAATTCTTTGAATGTATTTTTCTTTCAAAGGAAAATAAAGGTCACTTTAGTTTTCCTTTTTATTCCCCTTTCTTAAGTTATCGAGCAAAGAAGGTATAGCAACACCAGACTATTTGGAAATCTAGGCCAGGAAAATCTATTGGACAGCTTAGTTGCTTTCTGAATTCTACTTCTTCCTACTATTATTATTATTATTATTATTATTATTATTATTATTATTATTATTATTACTATTACTATTTACTCTGGGCAAATAGCCAAATGGGGATCTTAACAAGTTAATTTTCAACAGATAGCTCATGGAATATTTTTATCCTGGAAATGAAAACTCTTACTGATCAATTTTACTTCACTGTAACATAATTTACTAAAAAATATGACAGAAAACTTTGCCTGACAAATTTAATTACAGTCTTTTTTCTGAGAAGATGTTTTTTATATCACCTACCTGAAGTTTTGCTACTGCACATAGGAAGGACCACCCCAGTGTGCCTTACCCATGGATAGAAACAAATCTCTGTGTAACAGAATATGGCTTGATTGAACTCTATTTACCTGCAGCTAAGTAGTGTATGTCTTCCTACAAGTCATCTTCAATCTCTGGGTTAATATCTGCATGGAAAAAACCCAGCATTATTCTTCCTCTCATCTGTGCCTTCAAAGACTGTAGCCTCTTACTACTTTCAGCACTGTTCATCTCTGCAGCAAGTAACTTCCCTATTCCAGTCTCAGGTTTTATCTGAATCACACATTTACTTACCTCCAGATGTTTGCAGTGTCATGAGCACCATGTCAAATTTGAGTTCTGCACTACAGACCAGCCAGAAATTATTTAGGTTTTGCCCACTCTTCAATGTTTAATCAATTGCATTATCAGTCACACCCACGTCATTATGACTCAAAAGTGTCTCCCACTCAGAACCAAAACTCCTTTAGAAGGAACCCAGGAAAACAAACATGATCCAAACAAATCTGAACAAGTATCTTTCTGCATGTATTAGGGAAATCCATGAAGAAAAGGTATGTCACACTTCCATGTGAAAGCTGAGCAAAACATCTTCTTGCAAAATCTCCAGCGTGGAGCCACAGCATATGTTACGAATCCTTTTCATCTCAACAAAACAGGCTGATTTTGCAGGTAATGTTTTCAGCTGACATTTTTCCCACTCAAGATGTAAAAAAAGCTACATTATTTTGCTACAGTAGCTGTCAACATCAGAACATTTTCTCATTTTTGCTTTGAATTCTCCTGAAATTTTGACTGTTTTTAACTAGATAAAGTACAGGTCCTTTTAAAACTATATGCTGGTATTTATCATTCTCTAAATAGACCTTATCATGGAATTTTGCAGTACTATAGTGAGAATGACATAAGAGCTTGACAGGTCAGTATAATTAGTTTATGTGGATCAGCTTAAATTGGATTTCCACATTGCCATTGTTGGTCCAGTAACACTCATGGGAGAAGATACTTTGAACTAGACTCAATTCAGGCTAACCAGCATCCTGCTGCATTCAAACTGTGGCTGCATTCAAACATCTTAAAGAAAGGTGTTAACATTAAATTAAGAGTGAAGGCTCTGTAGCTACTTCCAAAGTGGCATGATTAGAGGGCCACCTTTCTTTTGTGGTTTTTCTTAAATCCCTTTAAGCCCCATGAATGGAACACAGTACAAAAGCACCCCAGGCAGATATCTACCCATGCCAGTTTCATCGTGGTCCCATGCTCACATGGCCCTGCTATTTGGAGAGCTTTAGGGCTATGAATTAGTGCATCTGCTCTGTTTATCCCCCTTGAGGAGCTGACATGATGGAAGAGCACAGCCCTGGTGCGCTCTGGCGGTATGTCTCTGCCAAGGGACCACCCCTCATGTCAAGAAGCATGGAACAGATTAAGTGACCACATTTTCACCCTCAAATACTCTTTGTAGGAGCTGGGATCATAGAATCACAAAATTATATGGATTGGAAGGGTCCTTAAAGATCATATAGTTCCACACCCCTGCCAGGGGTAGGGCCAACTTCCATCCAGTGGCAAAACGGCTTGACCAAAGCACAGACTAACCTGTCATGAAGAGCAGATTGCTAGCATCAGGTCTATGTGGAAACAGGTGGAAAGGAGTGCATTTTTTGGAGAGCATAAAAGGAAATGATTAAACAACACAGCTCTTGAATGTAAGAGGAGATGCAGGAAAGAAATGTTCATTGGCATAATGAAGGAGAACACTTTTGTCCTCAAGAGCTCTACAAATGAAGGAAACAGCTTGGACCTAGATTCATCATGAGCAGGACAGCAGACATAATAATTTTGTTGCTTAATAGCTTTAGAAGTTCAATTTAATCTTGTTTTCTCATGATTTCCTGCTCATGATCCTACTATCAGTTAGGTACACCTCTGACTCAGTAAAATAATGTTGCCATTGCAGAGATATTTAAGAAACATCATTCTTTCCCTTCAGTCTCAGACTGATTGTTAAAATTGCCTCTAAACAAAATGTAAATGTACCCTGCAGTCTTGGCCAGGAGATTTGGTCTGTTTAGTAAAATACAGATTCTTATCACTCTGTTTAAGAGTGGTTAAGCTGCATTCTCTCTGCAAAAATCCCAGTTCCTGCTAGGAGCTAGGATTTGTTCCCCTCCCTGTGGACAGTGACGGACACTGCACCTATTATTTTTGCAGGGCAGAAATGTGCCTTTTGGTGAATAACAAACCCAAAAAGAATCCCATCTGTTCATTTTTTTTGAATCCATCACTCTATTAATAGCGGTAAAGGAAACATTTTCCTGGTGGTTACGAAAAGAGGTTTTAATCTTTACAGGGAACACAAAATAGTTCCATTTCATTTTCCAGTGAACAGAAAGCATTTCAAATTCTAAATTCACTGGGATTGTCAGTCATGTCTTTTCTTTCTTGAGTCTGCATGCATTAACATGGACAGCAGTATCTTCCTGTTATTCCCCTCTTCCTTGTCTCCCTGTGTGCCAGGGGTTGACAGGAGCCAGAAAACAGGGCTCAAGAATGAAACCTGGTCCTTTGATGCCAGCAAGGCTCTGAAAGTACAAAAGAAGACCCTGATACAAGTGTCTTAATCTGTGTAGCATGTGTATTGCCAAGGAAACAGTCAAGTCTCGTGGGAATAACTATGAACAAGAACAGAGTCTGGCCTAATTTATGTCAATCTGTGCATGAATGCTTTGCTCCAAGAATAACAAGAGCAAAACAGCAAATCTTTCAAGCAGTTACATCAATTCCTGCAATAATCTGAAGATCGGAATGCTGTGGTTACGACATAAGAGCCCAACAGCAAACTGCTAGACCCACCCCCCATTAAGAAACAGGCTGTCTTGACAACTACACATCTCTCTGGGGCAAGGTAAAGAGAGGCAGCACCTTTCATTCACCCGTCAACTACATCTGCCCCCTTGGAAACATTGGGACACACTAGTGTCATAGATAGAAGACTCATCCTGCAAATGCAGGATGAAGACATTGGTGCTCTCTGCTGCTGCAGTGTATGAATGTATGAGCTCAGTTCCAAGAAAATCCTTATCACCATGAAAATCCTCAGCCACATCTCTTGCTGCAGCCCACTGCAATTCAGCAGATTTTCCATTTTCCTTGTGCTAGGTGAAGGACATACACTGGTTTACAATAGCTCAAGCCTGACAAGATTTAAGTATGTTTTTTAAGGATGCATTTCAGCTGATATGTTCTTAGGCCTGGCTGACTGTTTCATTGCATAAATGTTTATGTGAGCAGAAGATTGGGAACTGGAATACTAAGGTGGGAGTTTCCCTTTGAGCACCAATATGAGCATACACCATTTTAAAGTGACAGAAAACCACTGTGGTGTTTTTTTGTTTTTTTTTTTTAGGGAAAGCAACACATAGGAAAGAAGACATCCTCGTACTATATATAACCTTGAAAATCAGATCATGTCCCTGAGGTTCCTAAATGAAAACTAAGTTCTTCAGAAAACCACTTCCCTTTTTTTTCCATTCTCTTCCCTTTAGTAAGCATAACAACAAAACAAAGTAAGATCAAAGCTGAGTCATTGGCAGTTGGGCAATATTACAACAGAACACAAAACTAAGTAATACAAGTTCCAGCCTTGTTGCCTCTGTGACTGTGATCCTTGTTTGTGGCTTAAGAATCTGGATGCCAGATTTCTGAGGGTTTTAAAGATAAGCAGTGAAGAGCAGCAAGGAGGTAAACATGCAATAAGGAAAAGCTGTTATGAGTGAAATCTTACTGGATGAATTAGCATAACTAAGAAAATTTGTCTCTACCCCTCCTGAAAATACATTTATATAGATATACAGTTATTCTCTGCTGCTGCCTGTCAAAAAATGTCAGGATTGAACGTCAAAAAGTGACAGGAAATGCCTCTCAAAAAAGGCAGCTGGGATGTGGCTTCCTAAGGGAAAGAAATTTTAACGTAAATCTTTCTTTCTTCTTTGGGTGATTGCAGAGTATCTTTTTTCCTGTAAGATGCTAACATGACTTTGCAAGCTCATTCCCCCAAATCCTTAAGCAAAAATTTGAGTTTATGATTCCAAGATTCCTTACTCAACAGTGCCTGTGAGCAGTTGT
Source organism: Ammospiza nelsoni (assembly GCF_027579445.1). Taxonomy (NCBI): domain Eukaryota; kingdom Metazoa; phylum Chordata; class Aves; order Passeriformes; family Passerellidae; genus Ammospiza; species Ammospiza nelsoni. The sequence goes on from NC_080669.1 coordinate 25,772,361, forward strand.
TGCTGGCAATGAGGCCTGTGTGGTGAAAAAAGACCTTTCAATAAAAAGTTCATGAAGTGCTTTTTGGATAGAGATGGATTAATGGACTGAGACTCCAAAGGTGAGTACAGACAAAACAGTTCCTACATTTAGCAAGTCTTTTAAATAAATTCTCACAGTTTTCCCTTTGGGTGCCATCCATCTTTTAGGTGCAGGAGAAAGTGATCACATGTACTTGTTGAGATTCTTCAAGTCCCCCAGACCTCAGCTTTGCTCTTTGTTGGAGTACCCGTCTAGTTCAGCCTTTCCAGAAAGCTTTATCTGCCAATGAATCTCAGTGCAGACCTCTGCAGTTCCTGACCCATCAGAATCAAACCGCTCCCAATCCACTTACCAATATATTGTTACCTTTTGTTTCTTGATAGAAGTGTTTGATACAGTCAGAAAATACTAAAAAGTGGCAAAAAGCTCTATCTTCTGGAATATAGAGAAAAAGGAGTTTATCTGTAAATGCATCTGTGAGCTATTCTTCCCTTTTCATTGCTAGCACACATTTTGTATAAAACCTACAGGTCTATGCTTTGTCCCATGGATACAAGCACACTGGGCTTTTCAGGTTTTTTGGGGGTTATTTTTTGGACTGCACAGTGTGACTACTGTGTTTAATGCACAGCCTCTGGATTCTTCATAGCAAGTGGAAAATACCAGGTTTCCATCCACCTTAAAATATTTCCAAATCCTGAGAGAAGAGAGCTTGAGATCATCAGATAGTAACATCCTTGTATGAAGGCTTGACCATCCCAACTGCTGATGACAGAAATCTGCAAATCAGAGACAGCCTTAGACATCATTACATATATTTTCTTTCTCTCTTTTTCTTTTTCTTTACTAAGTCCAGAGGGCTTTTTGAACCAGTCTGAAAACTGGCTCAACTCAGGGGAAGCTTCCTGTTATTTTCAAGAGAGTTTTTTCCCCCATGATGAAACAGACGTGTCCAAAGATGCTCTTCCCATTTCCAGTATTTTTGTATCTGTTCAACTGAGTTATCCTGAGCTGCTGCTCTTCTGTCCTTCTGTACACATTTGGGAAAATAATTACATTTTCAGCACCTTCAGTTGTCAAAATTTGTTTAGGTTTTCTTTAATTCTGCTATGAGAAGCTGACTTTGTTTGAATGCCACCAGACTTATTCTGAGATCAACAACCACTTGTATATGGATTTCCTCTCCAGTGCTCATTTCTTTTTCTTGAACAAAACAATTCTAAGACTGGAATATAAAGCACATAAGAAGAGTCAAACTGGATCGCACCAAAGACCCGTGTCTTGTCCTGAGTCCCACCCATGTGCAAAGCCACATACTTCAGAATCTGTGCAAGGTCAGAACAGACCTGCAATTATACTGCTCCAGAATATTATCACAGTTGTAAAGTTGTGTTGCTCTGGGAACATCATAAGCCACAAGCATTTCTCTGTGAATTAACCACCCTCCAGGTGGAACAGGATGAATTGTTTTCCATTAATTTGTCCTGTCTCCTTCTGAATCCAGGTAAAATTAAGCCTGCAAAGTTTTTGGAGGAAGGAGGCCCACAGCTCACCCCTACATATTATTACTTGTCCTTTCCTTTGTTATGAATGTGTTACCCCTTGGTCTAATTTGGGTTTCCTTAATTCTTGTAGTGTGAGAAACATTAATTTCCTTTTTTACTTTCTCTGTTCCTCTCAGGATAGACCTCAGTTGTATTCCTGTCAGTAACCTCTCTGTTTAAACAATCCTGCTTTGTACCACAGCATCAAAATCCCAGTGTTAATGCATGTACAAATAACCACAGGGCCCTAATACCTGTTGGAGATTCTAAAAGCTGCAATAGCACAAATATTACAGATGGAAAAACTGACAAAAATCAAAAGGAAATCTGACTAAATAAAATCGAACGCTGTTCAAAAATAATATTACAAATAACTGAAGGAAGCAAAAAATATGGAGAGCATGCCTTTCTACAACTTTCCCTTCAATGCAAGGCAAAGATCACTCCATTTCCATTTGCATTTCAAAGATCTATAAGCAGAAAAAATGTATGGGGATGGCTACAGATCAGAGAAGACATTGATGTTTTTCTACTTTACCAAAACATCTGGTCATTGTGACAAAAAATCACCTATGTACAGCTAAGCTTCAGTAGAAAAGCTGACACTGTTCTAGGCTGAATGCATCAGCCTTAAGTGTCCCACTTTTCTCACATAGTGCACTATGTGGGATTTGAAGCACCTTGGAAACAGCAAAAAGTGAATCTCATTAATCATAAAATCCTCTTATGACTGGACTGACAGCTACTGTGAGAAATGTCAGCTTCACACGACACAGACACAGAGAAGAAGCTTGTAATGGAAAATCTGCCTCATCTGTAGCTAGAACATCGTGAATTAGAGGCAATAATTGGCCTTACAGGCAGAGAATAATGCCATCATTATTCTTAGTACTTGTCACTTTAAATCATGGTATTAGATGATGGCTCTAAGATGTTCACAGCTAAAAATTTCTGGCTTCAGTCCCTGTGAAGAAGTTATCCCCTGTCTATTTGAAGAGGAAACTGCAAACAGCCACCTCTATATAGGATCTCTATCTGGAGTGCAATTTCACTGTGAGAAACTGGCATGCTCTAACTTTGGCTAAGCATACTATGAAATCAACATGAAACCCTGTGCACTATGAGTTTTTGATCTTTTAAAGGATGATAACCTTAATTTTCCAGTTGGATTTTTACACACTGAGAATAGGCCCTATTACCTGGAAGAGCAGAAAATCTGTTATCCAATCGTACAGTTCTCTTTGTACAGGACCAAGACTTCAAATAATACAAATTCTTAACCTGACAAAAGGAAAAGTGAAGAAGTGCTTAAATTAAAACTTTGTTAGCATCTCCAGTATTTCTACTGTGTGAAACCTTCTACGTCTGTGGCACCTGAGCTGCTCCAAACTCTGTAAACTGGAAAAGCTCGTATTATATTTTTTTTATTTCATTAGAACATACACTAATGATACAGGAACTGTTGAGTAAACTCACAAGGCCTGTTTACAGCAGCATTCATATTAAATGAGCATACATTTCTTCTTGCATAGGAATCTACTTTATGATTTGGTGCAGCAAAGACTTCTGCATAGATACAAAACACCAGAAAATGTCTACTTTAGGCAGATGTATGCAGCAAATGGCAGGACCTCTAGAGTAAACATAACTCACTTCTGCAGAAAGTGGCTTAAACTCCTGATATTAACTAAGAATTTAGCTACAGAAATCAATCTAATGTTGGCCTCTTGTACAATACTGGACACCGAGCTGATATCATCCTCGATTTTAAGCTAACTTCTAAACTCTCTGGGCATGCATCTCAAATTAGTGTATTTTTTCTTTGTTTTTCTCTGATGCCCTTCATTAAACTGGGTCTGGACAAACTAAACAAATAAAACTGTTCATCCTGAAAAGAGTCCAGATCCACACAGATACAGCCAGGATGCATTTAAATTTGCCTGGAAAAAAAATTAATGGCAATTAAAAATATAATTGGACCAGGATAGTGGAAAGTTAATTTAGAATAAATTTAGGTGGTCAGGACTAGGGTATCACTTACCAAAAGTTTCCTGTGATGCTTGGATAAATCTTGTTTGTCCAGTGGGTGCAAACTTTTTATCTCTGTTCTCCTTACCATCTTTTGCTTGGCCTGGCCCAAAGCACTTCAGTTCTGGGTTGCTGGTGTTTTTTTTCTTTAACCATTTCCTGCCCTGTTAGTTTTCAAGTACTTTGGAAATAGATGTCATCTCTTATTAAGAGGACTGCGTCTGCCATCTTCCTTAGAATCTAAAGCCAGTGAACTGAATCATCATGGTTTTCCTGGAATTGCCAGGTACAGAGGATATAGATAATTCCTTGAACTACCTGCAGGAAACTTGTGTGTGAATTTTCAAACCAAGATGATGAGAAACATATTACTACTCTCTAGTCTCATCAGACTAGCCATAATAAATTAAGATAATATAGAAAACTATCTTCCACTACTATCTTCTGATAGCATCATTTTTTTCTGATAGGAAATAATACCTGTTTATTACCAAATGGACTATTACCTGACAATCTTTGCTCATTTAGTTCAGATGAAGTTTTCCTATGTCCTGAACAAGGCCAAACAGCACCTATTTTCAAATTAAGTGATCTTCTTTCAGTAGTGAAGTAGCTGAAATCCATGCAAATCTGTACATAAAGAACTGAGAATATAACATAAAAGTGGAAGAGAGGATTTAATAACAGTCAGCATCACAGTTACCAAATAATGAGTTCCTTTAAAATCTAATTGTGTTCCATGAATAATAGGGAATCAAAAATGGGTTTGTGTAACTTCCTTGCTTTTGTACTTTAATGGTTTTCCTTATAAATAAATATAAGGACTCCCCATCTGATGAAATGTAATTAACTACAAGGAAAATATGGGTTTTTTCAAATTCCAGAGAGTTGCCACTTAAGAGAAAATGAAGAAGACTTCTGGCTAGCTTCATTCTTACAATGAATTTCATTAAAATCAAAGCAAGATAGAGCTGCGCTGCACTGTGCTAGAGACCTCATCTCCAAGGCAGGCTCTGGCCTAGCCAGCAACAAATACAGTTAAGAGGTTTTTGCTGGAATAAAGAGAAAATGTCACTGGCCAGGCAGGCTTCTTAAAGCAACGTAAGAGGGGACAGTGGCAGGACAGGCAGCACTGTGGTGCTTTCAGTCTGCTCCGCTGTGTGACTTCTCTAAAGCACTTACAAAACAGCGACTTGAATGCACAGCACATATTCCCATAGCGATGATTGGTGTGTACTCCAGAAAAGAGACAAAAAGGTATTTATGAAGTCATTTTTTTATTGCGCTTCCTTTTATCTGAACAGTGTCTACAGTGGGTCAGACACTATCTAAATTAGGCCTGCAAACATATAATATTTCTTTCACTTGGGGAGAATTTGTGGTATGATAAGAAGGTGAGAGTTGGAGCACCCAGTTACTGTAGGCTCCTTTGGAAGCCAAGATTGTCAAACCTGAATTCCTGAGATAGCATTACTATCTATATAGTTAAAAGAAGAGTAATTTGTCACATTTCTGAAAGTCTTGCCTTTTGAGACTGCATAGCTGCAAAATGGAAAAATAAATCTATTTCCCAGATGACAAGGCATTCTCCAAATTCCTTACTGAATGCATTTCCAGCAATGAAAGTGTATTTTACAGCTGAAGTATAAACATTGTTTCAAATAGAGGAGACAAAGTTGGAAGGTTTGGTCCCTGAAAGTACAGTCTATAGTGTAAGGAACCAAGGAAATGCCAAAACCCAGTCGACCTCAGCATCTTAAGGAAACAGTCCACCTGGAAAAAAATTACTCTTCAGGATCTAGTGTGAGAGGTGAGGAAGCTGAAATACAGACTCACAGCATGAGTTAAATGTAGCCGTGGACAGAGGCATAGTTCCAGTTCAACATCAGAGAATTTTCCTTCTATAAGCTTTTGCGTGTTTTTCTCACCTGAAAATGTTCCAACTAGGGGGACAGGTAACATAAGTAAAAGAGATGCCTTTTATAATGGCTGCCTTCACATTATGCTGCTTTGCTGGTGATTTTGTAAAAGGCTGAGGATATTCTGCTATAATGTCCTTGTCAGAAAAGCTATGGGAAATCCAATCATGGACAGAACAGGGGTTTGTGGAAAAAAGAGCTCTTTGCTAGCTCTTTGCTATTCTTGAAAGAACATGCCCATTACTGTCACTGAAAATAGTTTACCCTTCTTTTCATCTTCCTCTGTGGGCTCCCATCTCTTTGTAAAGCTAAATATAAGCTGCCTAGCTTTGCTCTTGCACTCCTCTCAAAGCCTGCTCATGCCTTACTATTTACCTCATGAAGTACCTTGGGAGCTGTGGCAGCTTCTCAGTACCCTTCAAAATTTCATTGTAGGAGGATTTCTAAGGATTGTTAAGACTGAGACTAGTCAGATGAGGACATTCATCCCATCTGCAATCATTAACATCTACATAACTACCACACTGTTCTCAGATCTCCCTTTTGCTGCAGTTCTTCCCAAGTCAAGCTGCTGGGATAACACAGCAATACTTGCCACACTAATGAAGTTGTCCCCTTCTTTTATGTCATCTTCTGACTTGTCTGTCTATCCCTTGTGCTTAACACTCAAACTGGATGTCCTCTGGAGCATGATGCTTTATTTTGTCTGCCCATAGACAGCTACGCAGCCACAACATAGGCAAGGTTCTTAACCACAACATCCAGCAACTTCTTAATAGCAGGTCTGAATTTCAGTTGTGGTTGGTGGTTGATCTGATTCTCTTCGATCTTGAGATCAAATGGGATGTGGAAATGTGTGAAAGGGGTCTTGAAAAAGCATATGTGTGTGCACACACACATACACACAAACAAATATATCTATATATTGATGACATGCTAAAGGCAGATAGCTATTAACCCTAAATATGCAGTGGATGTTTCCTGTCTTACTTTTCCATAACCCAGCACATATACCCCTGTGAGACTCTGGGTAAATATTTCTGATCCAACTCTCCCCTTCTGTGACGGTGTTCACAGGGGTCTTATGTTGAGGGAAGAGACTAGGATCTGACTCCATGTTTCAGAAGGCTTGATTTATTTTATTATATATATTACATTAAAACTATACTAAAAGAATAGAAGAAAAGGTTTCATCACAAGGTTAGCTAAGAATAGAAAGGAATGATAACAAAGGTTTGTGGCTCAGGCTCTGTGTCCAGGCCAGCTGGGCTGCGATTGGCCATTAATTACAAACAACCACATGAGACCAATCACAGATCCTCCTGTTGCATTCCACAGCAGCAGATAATCATTGTTTACATTTTGTTCCTGAGGCCTCTCAGCTTCTCAGGAGGAAAAATCCTAAGGAAAGGATTTTTCATGAAAAGATGTCTGCAACACCCTTCCCTTATCCTTTTCTTGAGCTTGGCTAGTGCTCTGAACCACTATGCCCAGGTGCTGCCAGAGCACAAGTCTGCCTGCAGCTGGAGAGGGGTGAGCAGGCACAGCTGGCCAGGGGCAGCACACCCTGCTTTCTCCTCCCTTGCCCAACAACAGAGATGCATCCTGCTGTTTGCAAGGAGAGACATGGCAGCAGGTAGGGAATTGTCCATTCCTGTGCCCCACAAACAGGGTAGGGAGGATATTCTGCAGGCTATGGGCTTCCGTCGGTTTTGCAGTTCTGTTTGTGATCAGTGTGGAGACAGCCACAAGCAGGGATTGATGGTGAGGCAAAAGGACCATTTTGCTCTGGGTGCACTAGCTCTGAGAACCAAAGTAATAGCCACAAGGGGAGACACCATCCCTTAAGTCAGCTGCAACTTCTAAAGTAACTGGAGCATGGTCAGCAAGTCAGAGAGGGCTGTAGGAAATTTTTACAAATCGCCAGGACCTATGGAAAGTTCACATGACCAGGAATAAGGAGGCCAAATCTATGAGTTGCAAGTGTTTTGTAACATGAATGAGAGAGAGAAGACCTCAATGGTGGCCAAGCCTCCCCGCTGTTGGAAGTCAGGCAAGGCAGGCTTGACCCAGGCTTTCAGCCCCAGCCACACTGGATTTCTTATTGTTGTTGTAAGTGTCCTTTCTACTCTGGAGACAAGAGGGCAAGGAAGAATCAGATGTATATGACACACTTGGATGATTTAAAAACTCTTGAGAAGAACTGAAGAACAAAAATTAAATTTTTCTAATTTGGACAAAACATTCAGCAATCTAAGATTGTCTCTTAGCAGTCTGTGGAAGTCAATCAAGATCTTCACAGTTCTCATAAAAGTTGAAGCCACTTAATGTGGGCTCAGAATTGTTTTGGTTTGTGGGTTGACTTGCAGTTATTTGCCTTTTTTCTGTTTCTGGTTTTCTATGTGTATGGTGTGCTCAGCCTACTCTGCTGAGCCAGACATAGTCTTACATCTGTGGCAAAGATCTTTTCACTAGAAAATGTTCTAGTTAACCTTTCTCATGGTATGAGGCTCCATTGTGTTCTGAAAAGCTACTTCAAATTATTGTGGCTATTTTCCAATTTCTGGCTTTTCTCCAGAAGCATGATTGAGTTTTGATTTTTAAGACTTCTGAATTCCTCTCAAAGGCATGCTCTGATATAAAAAAAAAAAGTATAAAAACTGTAATAATTGCCAGTAAGGGAAGTGCTTGAATTAGCACAGAAAGTCAAACTGGTGTTTTTAACATATAAGTCATTCTGCAGTCAAGAGCAGACTTCCTGCTTTGTCTTTGTTAATTTTGATAGAGGTTATACCTGAGGGTGTAATTAATAGAGGTCCACAAGTGCAATCAGAATTCCTGCTGTAGTTAGAGAACACTTGGGTTTTCATTAGCTGTAATACAAATGCAGAACAAAAAAGAGAGAGATTCTGTTATAGAAAATATTGATGACTATGCAAAGTCTGCATTTAAAAGATCAAAGATACAAATTTATGAATAATTTGGGGGATTTATTTTCGTGCAACTATTCCTTGAATTAGAGATAAATTATAAGCAGTCTGCATTTTTCCTGATTTGCCTTACTAAACAAGCAACAGTTATTTTCTGGACTCATAGATATTGCTTATTTAATAATGCATAGTTAAACAGACATTTCTTAACACTGTCAAGACAGTGCTGAAGTAAAAGAAAGTTTATTAGTAATATATTGGTGTTGTAAATTCAGAGTATGTTTTCATTACCAGAGTAAATTCCTTCAGGTGTACAGCAGCATATGATGAGTTCAGCATTAGAAAAATTTGTAGGAAAAATATTTTGGGGCCTTTACCATCCTTCACAAAGCTGGTTATGATTCTACATTATGTTTGCCTAGTATCTTGGCTTACAGAGCAACAGAGCTGGTGGAGTGGTTAGACCAATACCAGAGGCCCATGGTTTGGCCTTCTGCATGTTGCTAGGTAGTTGTTAGGGATGTAACACTGCCTAGATACAGTGCAGATGCCATTTCAAGTGGAATCTGTGCATTCATGAAAGAGGAAGTTAAGCAATAAAAGATCTGAAGGACAGAAAGTTGGTATGTGAGCTCAAAATTTGGAGATGCAAAGCAAGCAGAACGCATTGGACTTCTGTGTGGTAATATTAGGGCGTATCACTGTGCCCTAAACATGGCAAGAATGACTACAGGCTAGCTGGAAACTTACCCAGTAGCCTATGCCACTAGTAGAAGCAAAATGGCAAAGCTAACAAAAAAAGCTTACAGACTTAGGACACGTGAAATAATTTAGTTGAATGGTAGGTCTCATTTAAGAAACAAAGCAGTGAAGCTATGGATAACAAAAACCTGGACTTTAGCTGGTGTAACAAATCGTTTCTTATTTCCAAGTCTTAAAGCAACATCTTTAAACACCAACAATGTTATATTGGATTAGAATTTTCTAGGATGTAACAAAAACCCTGTTCATAAAGAAAAACATAACATAATCAAGCAGTTCCAACTTAAAAGTTTAAAACAAAGGGAAAACCTGTAAAGTGCTACTTGACATAAGCAGTAAAAAGTCGAAGAACTTGTGAGTTTAGGAAGAGAGAAGAGGGGCTTAGTTCCCCTAGGGCTCTCACCCCAGAGGCACAGGTAGCTCTGGAGAAGATCCAAAAAGTTATTTCGGCCAGGCAGGCCCATCGCTACCATCCGGGCCTGCCATTCAAATTCATTATACTGGGGAAGTTGCCACACCTTCACGGCATGATCCACCAGTGGGACGAAAGCCTGAAGGACCAGGGCTCAGGAGATAAGCTCTTAATCATAGAGTGGGTCTTCCTGAGTCATCAGAGGTCCAAAAGAATGACACGGCCACAAGAGTTGGTAGCCGAACTGATCCTCAAGGCTAGATCGAGGATCAGGGAGCTGGCAGGTTGTGATTTTGCGTGCATACATATCCCACTCAAATTAGAATCGGGCCAACTTAAATTGAAGACCTTTGAAGAACTGCTGCAAACCAATGAATACCTTCAGTTTGCACTCGACAGCTACACTGGGCGCATCGCAGTAGATCGGCCGGCCCACAAATTGTTCAATTCGGACTTTAAATTGTCGCTGAAGAAGGTTCAGAGCAGAGAACCGCTGGATGCTATGACAGTTTTTACCGACGCGTCTGGAGCATCCCACAAGTCAGTAATGACTTGGAAGGATCCTCAGACTCAGCAGTGGGAGACTGATGTGGCTATTGTGGAGGGCTCTCCACAAATTGCTGAGTTAGACGCAGTCGTCAGGGCATTCCAGAGATTCCCTGAACCTTTCAATTTGGTTACAGATTCTGCGTATGTCGCAGGTGTAGTGTCGAGAGCTGAATTTGCAGTTCTTCAGGAGGTCACCAACCAAAAATTGTTTGAATTACTTAATAGGCTCGTCGAATTAGTCTCCCACCGCGAGCACCCTTTCTATGTCATGCACGTAAGATCACACACAGACCTGCCTGGGTTTATTGCGGAGGGCAACCGTCGTGCCGATTCTTTGGCCGCGGCTGCCGTTACGCAGGCCCCTCTCCCGGATGTGTTCGGCCAGGCTAAGATCAGCCACCAACTATTCCACCAGAATGCGCCTGGTCTGGTCCGGCAATTCAATCTGACGCAGGATCAGGCCAAGGCGATTGTGGCCACATGTCCCCAATGCCAGCATGACCAGATGCCCACCGTGGCATCGGGGGCTAATCCTCGAGGCCTGGCGAGCTGTGAGGTGTGGCAGATGGACGTAACACACATTCCATCTTTTGGCCGATTGTGTTACGTCCACGTCTCAGTGGATACCTTCTCCGGGGCTATCTATGCTTCTGCCCACGCAGGAGAGAAGGCAGCGGATGTCCAGAAGCATCTGCTTCAGGCATTCGCTGTCTTGGGCATCCCTAGGGCCTTAAAAACAGACAACGGCCCTGCGTATACATCCAAGGAGCTGCGGAGCTTCCTGCAGCAATGGGGAATAGTCCATAAGACCGGCATCCCCTATTCCCCAACAGGCCAAGCCATGGTGGAGAGGGCCCACCAGAGCCTCAAGAAGATTCTGTCCCGACAACAACCGGCAATGAAGGTGGAGACCCCCCACGTCCGGCTGTCGAGAGCGTTGTACACACTCAACTTTCTGAATTGCTCTTTCGACAGCCAGAATCCTCCAGTGGTCCGGCATTTCGGCAGTCACCAGCAGCTGCAGCCTAAGGCCAGGCCCCCGGTTCTTGTAAAAGATCCGGAGACCTGGCGGACGGAGGGCCCCTTTGACCTGGTAACCTGGGGGAGGGGATATGCCTGCGTGTCCACTCCCTCAGGCCCCAGGTGGATACCATCTAAGTGGGTTAGGCCCTTCGTCCCGAAACAGAGGACCAAGCAGGAGACAGTGCCACAGGTCCGGCAAGCATGTTGGCGGCGGCGGAGGAAGCAACACCATCCAGCTCCTTCCCTTTCTCCAGCTCTTCCCCAAGTTCCCGAGGAGCCCTCTCCTCCGGCCTCTCCTCCTCCGCTTGATCTCATCCATCACATCTCCTCCTATTCCCCCCCAGCTCCTGAGATCTCTCCCCGTATGTTTTATTTGAACTGGCTGTTTGGAGAGGAACCATTTTTATGATTTCGTTATACTTTCACTATTTCCTTTCGTTTCAGTTGCATCTCCCCGATGGCCTCAACCACATCATCGCTGGTCCCAAACCCTTGCCTGCCGCTGACTGGCTGGGGGACGTGTTCAAGGGTTGGGGCCTTAGCGGGTGGGCCAGCTCGATTATAGAATCTATTTGTAAAGTTGTTTTGAGTTTGATTATTTTTTCAGTTCTGATTATGGTGATCCGCGGACTGGTCAAAAGACTGCTAACAAAGGCCTCCTTGCCCGCTGTGAACCACGCTGCAATTCCTTTGGAAGAGCACTTCGAGCTGGACGACCTCTCTTCGGAGGCCAAAGATGCTGCAGAAGAAGAGGGGTCCATCGCGCCGCCCCACGAACATCTATGGGCAGGCGACATCCAGCTCGAAGGAGGCGAGGACGGGCCAGACCAGTCGCGGGTCCCCGAATTTTGAGTTTTTATGGACATTCCTGTTTTCCTTCTTTATTTGTTAAGAAATGGGGAGATGTTGTAGTGTGTTTTTAAGTTTCTTGGTTTGTTCCCCCATGTCATGTATATTCCCCCTATTATTCTTTGTAAATGGTTCCCTCCTCTCCAGTTTTCCCGCCCTGGAGTTTGTTACAGTTATGTTACCATGGTTACCCCTTCTCCCTCAGTTGCCAATCCTCTAAGTTATGTAACTTCCCCTCCCCTGTCTCTCCTTATAAGTAAGTTTTTCCTCCTCCCTGGGCCCAGTCAATCACCCCCCACTCCTCCCAAGCTTCTGGAACCTTCGGTTAGCAGGGGGCTGTGGTTGGCTGTGGTCCCGGGGCCCCTCCTATTGTTTGCATTTACTGGTTATTTCTGTATGTCAGTTATGTTCAGTACTTCCCCTAATGATTTCTCATTGGATAGCTGGGCTTCCCTCCCTTCTCCACCCCCCTGCTTTAAAATACCGTGTATCCCCTTATTCAGTGCCATTTGCTGCTGGTTTTCCCTCCCTCTGTTGGTTCCCGTGGACCATCAATAAACCAACTGTTAACCCCAGCAAGTGGTCGCCTCTTCTCCTCGTCTCTCCTGCGCGATATCCAGCTCCGTCATCCAGCCCAGCCCGAGGCCAGGACGCCAAGGGGGGCTGGCACTCCTATGCGTGGAGGGTGTCGGCCATCTCTCCCCTTCACTGCTAGCCGGATCTAGGGCCACTGACGCCCTCGCGCATAGGAGCACTTTATTGCTGTAGTCCAGCATGCAATGACCTGTGTGTTGTTGCAGAGAATGTTTTTTGTGATGGAAGTAACTTCCCAAAGTGTATCATTAGACAAGTGAGGTTTTGGAGCTAGCCTGTAGAGCTGACACTGCTGGAGTGGTTAGACCATTATCAGAATATTTACTCCATGACTCACTAGATTCGTCATTGAGCACTATGTAGGAGAGGTCCATGGGCCAAGAAAATGCCAACACCTGGAAGATGTCCTCCTGTTCCACCTCCACCCAAGAGGGAGGAAGGTGACTGCTTTGGGGGCCTCTGCTTACGGAGGACCTGCAGGGACAGCTGGGACCAAGCTGTCATGGCCAGAGCCACCACATTCATCTCCTCTTGCCTGCTGAGAGCTCTGCTCCTTCCTGTGCACAGGAAAGGTGAGGCACAGGTAACTGCTTTTACCTGATTTGAAGTGTTCTTTGCAGCATTAGCTGCTGTTTCACAGAGGCAGTAAACACACAATCTGTTCTTCCAGTAATGGAGTAGTAATGACATTGTGCACTTCATCCATCCTATCCATGACACTGCATTTGAAACATCTTATACAGGAGCAGCACCTCACCACAGATAAAACTCTGCTACTGCATAGAACTACATCAAGTGTAGGACACTGCTCAATGTTATCATTTGCAATGCACTTCCCATAAAATTTATAATTTCTGGACTTTTTTCCTTGGGTGGTTTTTTCAGGTTGGTTGGTTGGTTGGTTTTTTTGTTGTTTTTTTTTGGTTTTTTGGGTTTTTTACATTTTGGATTTACATGGCCTCAGCTCAATCTGAGAGGCATGCAGAACAGTTAAGTGAGGTGAATATTTACAACCTTATCTTTTAACTCTAGTTTTGAAGGCAAAGGTTGTTCAAGTGATTTATCCAGGGTCACAGAGACAGTCTATGAAACTGATGCTAAATCTCCCGAAACATTGGGCTGATTCCTAGGTTCCCTCTGAATCTTCTTTTTTTCACTTGCTTCATGTTCCACCTTCTTGCAAAGAAATGTTTCATGAAGTTATCACATAAACAAAACAGTCTAGTTGGGGCAGGATCTGTCACTGCTCTAACATCTTAACTTGCAGATTATTCATCTCAACTCAACTTTCAAAGCCAAAACAAATGACAGACATTAAACCTACACTGACCTTTTGGACCTTTGTGTTTAACAGAGCAACTAGCATGCAGACAGACTGTTGTGGCTCTCGTATGTATTATTGTTTCTGTTGCCTTGAAAAGATATGTGCATGTTCTTTCACAAATATTTGGAAAGGTCATTTAGACAATGCAGACCTCTGCATCTTCTGTTCATAAGCTGTCCTTAACTTCCTCAGACCACTTTCCTCTACAAATAATTGCATATTTAATAATATGGGAAGGTAATTTAAATATATCTCTAGGTATTTTTATATGCATGTCTGATAGATATACCAAAATCTAGTATTGTCTCTCCATCCTCATGTGTAAAATGACATCAACAATCTTCATGTACATTTTTGAAGGAATCCCATTCCCTTGGAATGAAAAATTCAAGCAAATACAAAGTGGCATTAGGGTTAAACCCATCTATGGAGAAGGCTAAAGTGCAACATGCTTTAATTGCAGCAGGAAGTTTCAGACAACTCCCAAGTGGAAGCTGCATGCCTATCTCCTCTGGTCTCTTTTGAAGAGCCCAGCCTAAAAGGTTCTATCTGAACCAGTCTGCTGTAATGCAAAACCCTTCCAAGAATATTTCTTCTTTTCCCAGCTAGGCATTTATTTTCTTCTTTCCCTGTGCAAGTTTACTGATCGCTTCTCCCTTCACATGTGTTTGATTTGGAAATCAGACAATTTAATTCCTTGGCTTTTCCCATTGAGATTACTGGACAGATATTACTGAGACAAGAAACCTTAATTCTTCACAGCTGGTCCTCCCAGTGCTCCTGCTGTGGAGTCCCAGATAAAAAGTAGCAAATGAAGTTACATCTCATTTATAAATTGTACAGCCTTTCCACAATGCTGAATACTTCTTAAGAATGAAAGCATCCTGCAATATGCAGAGAATAAGAAACAAAATATTTCCCGAAGTGAAGTTCCTCAAAATCAATAGTAATGAAAAAATAGTGAGTAATGAGACCTGGAGACAAAATTACTTCATACAAATAAATTCTGTTCAGGTGACTGCTCTTCTGTTTGACTTTGACCACAACTTTTCTGTGTCTTGATTTCCTTTTCTCTCTCATGTTTAGCTGCTGAGCCCTGCAGTGGAGGGATGCACAGTATTTAAGCACAATGGGGTCAGGATCACTCTCTGACATTCTCACAGTTTTTGCAATAATAGTGTTATCTGCTTTTCTAGTGGCAGACTTGTGTAAACTGTGGCTTTATTAAACTTGAAGCTTTAGGGTTTTGCTGCCTGTTGCCATTGATAATCCTCAGAAGGACCTGCTGGCTTTTTTCTGTGTAGCTGACACTGTTTCATTTTTATTGCATGTGGAATTCATAATTGGATTTATCCCACTGTCAGCCTGTATCTGTAAAGAAAATGGAGTCTGGACTCTAGCAGAAGATACATGTGTACATTATTGCTTCACTCCTCTAGAGGGAACTCTTACTTTAAATCTCTTCATGCATTTATCTTTAAATGCAGTGGGCTGACCAAGATGAGGGAAGACCTACAACCTCTTTTGCCAGAATGAAACTTGGCAGAAACCAGCAGTGGTTGTCTTCAGGTACAATGATATTCAGTTTTGCCAGAGCTGCTTTCTTAGCATGGCCTGGCACTTCCATCTCCAAGAAACATGCAGGACAGTCTTAAGGATGGCCCAGAGAGCTGGGTTTGGATCTTTTCCAGTCCTGACACTGCATGTGCTACATCAGTTCTTCAGGCTGACAGGAGAAACTTGAATTCTGGCTTCAGACAACAGAAAACTTTGTCCTAAGGGTTTAATGTAAGAGATTGCCTGGGGGGAGTGGGGAGAGGACTGAGGAGAAGTGCAGAGTACAGCAACTCTTCTGCAAACACTTCTAACCCACACTATCCATTTGTGAAGCTGCCCTGTTCGCTGCAAAGGCTGAGACCCATTTTCATACCTGAGTAGGTTTCAAGATCCATGGCTGGCAAATAAAAAGAAGAGGATTTCTCTGTGGGAGGAATGACTTCTGCATTCAGAGGAGTGTGGAGAGTAGTCTTGTGGATATCATGAGGTCTCTGTTTTGGGCTGAGCTGCTCACATTGGATGAGTGCAATCCTGTCATAGGATCTCAGAAGAGTGACTGGATAACAGGGCAGGCTTCCTCCCACTACCTGCTCCAATTCTGCGCCTTCCCCAAAGACCAGTGTCAATCTGCCAGCTTCTCTGATTACCCTTATATGGAAAAGTAATAAATCACCACTTCTGTTCACATTGCCTTGGTGCAGTGCCAGCCTTCCTACACTCCCCAGATGTCTTTATAGGGAATAAGCCGTGACAGAGTGCAGATGCCAACCCATCAGTGCAACATTGACTAGCTTACTTCTAGGAAAAGGGACAGCCATGGATATAGAAGAACTACATTCTGACTCAGCATCCTCAACAGCTGGATATTATAAGAAACAAGATGGAGAAAAGTGAATAGCTAAGTCTGTTGGCACTTCATACATTGTCTGCATTTTGCAGAATTCTCCAGCCCACTAACTTAGCCCTCTGGTGTGAACTGTTTCCAAAATTCTCTAGGAAATAAAGTACAAGCCTGCTCATAACTTCAGTTATGGGCAGTTTGCAGCATCCCCCCGCCCCACTGGATAGATCAGTTGTGCTGGACCCAGAAAGGAGAATAACAGTAAAACCACAGCATTTTGTTCTTTTCAAATATTTAGGTAAGAAAAGTTTTGCTATAGGTAGGAATTTTTAATTTACCAGCATTGGTTCATTAGGGAATGGCATCAAAACAAGTTTGCCAGGCAAGAAAAATCTGACAGATCAGAGAAAAATTGCCCATGTTCCCTGTTGTTAGCTAGCCATGAGGACTGTGATTCATGCCAATACTGCCAAGGGGTCTAGATATGTGATAAATTCAATTGTAACAACAAAAGTAATCTGGAACAGGAACTAATCTGATTCCATGAACGCTTCAGCTGAATAAAGTGAATGATCAAGGAGTGGGTAGGGTAAGGGTTATTCTAAGCCTTATATATAAACCATATAAACCATGCCTAACATCTCAAATTTTCTTCCTTCTGATTCCCAACTTCTGTCATTTGTTTCTTCTGTATGGGTCCCCTGAAGATCTTGTGCACGTACCAGAGGGTGCTCAGTTCTCTCTTAGTGCTGAAACCAGCATTCTTCTACTCTGCTTTATTGCTCTGAGATAATTCATGACAGATAAATAAATGCCAGAGAAGTATGCTCTTCTCAGGGAGCAAAAATGGATTAACAGAACAAAGGTGTACCAGAAATTTGACAGTCCAGGGGAAAAGTTGCTTTGTCTACTTCCCTTCTTCTGCTTTAAACTGGTTCTGTTCATACTGCCTTTACAAACAAGGATAAGACATGAACCCCAAACCAGTCCCTAGCTGGTGTAGATTCAGTATTTTCTGCTTGGAATAGTTTCATTCATAACATATATTGAGACCTTATCCTCAGGGCTTCTCAAGCAATTGTTTCATTATTTCTACTGTATTTGTTCTGGGACAGCCATTCCTTTTTATGTGCCAAGAAGGCCCTTTTTGCAGATCATCATGACAATGCCATACTGTCAGGTAAGTACACTTGTGGGGGAGCAAGAGGCGTTTGAGCATGCAAGTCTGCTGAGGCAAAGCTGAAGGACTCTCAGGTATGTGCAGTACAATGCAGTGCAGTATACACAATTTAGAACAAACTGTGCTCTCAATAGCTTATTTTGAGAGAGAAGTGCAGAAGCTCTGTCAAATGCATGACATGTTCAGTGAGGGCTTGAGCCCAGAAGTGAAATGGGAGAGAGCAGAGCAGTCGAGTAAATGCAAGCTGCTAAACCGGCACTAGCGTACATTTGCTTCTCTATGTCAGAGGGCAGCTGGCTTGTCTTTTTGCAATTGCAATTTCTCTGGAAAGCCTTGCACAAGCAGGTGACACAGTGAAGTACATGTTTTGCAGCAGCATACACAGCAGTCATACATGCCACTTCTGGTTTGGTGCAATTAACTAGTCCTGGCTGTGCTTGCATGGATGTGCTTTCCTGAAGTTTACAGCCTACCTCTAGTCATGGTCCTTTAATGAGGACTTCTGATAGTAAACATGGATGGCTGCTGTCCTTGCCTAATCGGGAGAGAAACAGAGGGGGGAAAGTCCTGTCATTTTTCTGTTTGGACAACCCCAGAATGCAATTGCAGATTGGAAGAAATTCATGTTCTTCAGGACTTTTGTTCTTCTGACACAACATCTTATCCATCATCAGAGCACCTTCCTTCTCTAGCACAGGGGACAAAGAAACCAGAAAAACAGAATAATCTGCAAAACCTAAGGAAATAGAAATATGCTGGATTACAAATCCCAGGTTATCTTGTGGCCTGCTTCTAGGCTGCTGTACAGGATATTATCCCTACACCTGTGCGGGGCCCAGCAGCTCTGCCTGCTGGAATTAGAGGGGAAGAGGGCATCTCTCCCATGATAGCACCTGTTACTTGGCACTAAGGAGAAGTCTAAATGTACAGCCTTTGGGACGTAATGAATCCCAAAGGATTCTTCCATAAAAACAGTGCCATTACCTCAGGAGCAATATTCCTTCAGCATGGAACAAATGAGGAAATTTTTCATGGGCTGAGAAACCATTAAGCCAAAACCCACCAAGTGTGAAGACTAAACTGCCAATTAGCCTCTGTCAGTCTCATCACTGTCTTAAAATCTGAGATCCTTGAAATCCTTGTTTACCCAGAAAGATCCTTGGGCTGTGTCTACACTGTAAGACAGAGTGGCTCTCACAGGGAATCTCGGTACACTGAATTGCACTGTAGGACCAAGAGAGAGAAAACCAGTTAAGATTCATTAAAAAGCCTTAGCTTAAAATCTAACTCGCTCAACATGTTAACAAATGAACATTCAAGGACTGTGTACCTTGGCCTTCAGTATAAACAGTTTAGCAATAGATGGTATCATTTAACATACTTTGTACCTGCATACAGTTGATGTATACCCTTAGATACAAAAAAAATTACTTCACAGTTTATCCAGAACTCTTCAATTTTTCAAACTGAAATCTCCACTGTCATTACTGAAATTTTTCAATTTCTATTTGAGCAAAAAGTATTTAACTTGTTAGAACAGAAAAATCAAAGTTGTTGTGTATCTACCCTCTAGCAAATCTCAGGTTTTCAACAAAGAAAAGAAAATAGTATCAAAGGGCTCACCTACCGCCCTCTTCTAAGCCCAATGAGCAGAGAAAATTTACACACTTACAACTGATTTTAACCAACTCCTTAGGGTAAACCTAAGGACCAAGACATTAAATAAACCTTGTTTATGTGTACTGGAATTGCTCTAATTTGAAAGGTGAATAATATGTAAATAGCACTATTGGCTAGAATATGTGAGAATGTCTAGACCAGGCTAGAATTTTACCAGCTGGTAATCCTTCTCTGACAGTGATTAGATTAAGCACCTGCAGAAGAAAGCAAATGTAGCAAGGATTCTAGAAGATGATTTCCAGCCCCCAGTCATATGATGCTCAGTTATTTCCAGTACTACAGGCAGTGTTGCTGTGCATGACAGGCCTAGACAGGCTTTTCTTCAGAAGTGATATCTGATCATTTCTGAGCCACATAATCTTGTGTCAAGGTTTCCCACCTTTAAACTACATTTTTTGTGAAATACATCCCTTATTTTGTCTTCAGATTTTGGTTATATCACAGATACATTGCTGTCACCATCTGGACTGTAGCTGTGAGGAGGGAAAGTTTCCACAGCTATCCTCAGCACACCAGGCTACATTCCAGACTGCTCCTTGGTGAACCTGCTACGTTTGTTGGCCACATGGCATGGATATTGTGTATTATAGAGAGTAGGATCAGAAAAATATGTCCATTTTTCCTGAGAGTGTGCTGAAACGTTTTCCAGGCAGGAGCTGCTCACATAGCAGCAGCATGGCTGGGAATGACATTGTGAAAAAGCACATATAAGGAACTTGCAGATCCTTTTCTTTACCCCCTAGGACTGCAGTCCTGTGACAGTCTTGAGATCCAAGGCCTCACTGCAGAGCTGTTGACCTGAAACAGTGGAGCAAGGACCAGGAAGAAATAGGAAGACCCGCTGTCTAACAGTGAGATAACCAAAGAACCTGCTCAAGTGTTAAGCCTAAATTTCATTCAGAAATTACCTCAGGCACTGTAGATGTGCTATTCTGCTCTCCTCAACACTGCAGGGTTCAGACTTTCAGACCCTGGTTGATGGCTTTAGGAAATTATGGAGTCAGACGGAGTGAGAAAAATAGGAAAGACAGGTCTGTCAAACAAGAGTGTTCCCTGCTCTGTCCCCTTCTCTTCTCTTTGCTAGGACTTGCTCTTGAAAATAAGAGCATTGTAGCTTCATACAGTGATCCCTGCTTTTGACACACTTGGATCTGAGGTGACTGCAAAATTCTTTTCTCCTCTTAATTACATTTGAAGAGTGAGACAAGAAAGAGGCTAATGAATTAATGTTTATGAGCACTGAGAAAGCTGCTTAGAATTTCTGAACCATCCATGGTCTGTGTAGGTGAGTTATTTAATCTACCCCACTATCTCTGTTCTGCATTTCTTAAATGTACTCTATTGAGAATAAAACTTATTAATGATTGTTGGACATGAAAGATTCAGGAGGGTGTGAGCCCACAAGAACCTAGATAACAAAGTGAAGGGAAAAAAGTGGAAATAATATACCAGTCCAAACCCATCTTAACTGGCAGTATCTTAGAAAAAAAGATAGTTTTTAAGCTCTGTCAAAAGTTTTTCTCTCAGCCTGCCTGTGTCCATGGCCAAGAAAATCCTTTCAGAAATGTTACTCCTGAAGTCAAGTGCTCAAAACAGCCTACCATCTTCCTTCAGCATCAAACCTTGTGTTACCTCCTGCACAAGGAGCTGTCACATGCAAATAGCCATCCTGGCCCTGCAGCAGGAGTTTGTCCAAAAGTTACCTTTCTCCATCGTTTAATTCCCTTCTCATGTTAGTCTCACGGTGGGCTGCTTTACAGTGGCCGTCAGGCAGCAGCTGTAACACGGGAAAAGCTAAGCAGGAAAAGAAGTTTAGACAAGTCATTATGCAAATATATATAAATATGTATATGTACATTCTTATGGATTACATGTATATGTTGATGTTTTATATGGGGTAGTACTTCAGGCTGCTGATCTCAGAGACTTGAAGCCTTGTTTTCCCCTGGAAGCAAAGAAAGGTTTAATTTCCATGTGGGAAGAGATTGTCATAGGTGCTTTGACAGGTATTTGTACATTTTACTCTTTACTCCTCTCTGTTTTTCCCCATGTGCCTCATCCTGGGAAAGCTTCTGCAGAAAAGAAACAGATAGCCTGAAGATGAAAGTGGGTTGGATTGAGATCACAAAGGAGAGAGAGGTCAGGAAGGCACTGGAAAGAGCTAAGCATTTATTTGTATGCTAGGCACAGGGGACAAGATATATTTGGGAAGGTGGGTAACATGACAGGGATACAGTGAGTAACTCCTCTCCACCCACACATGCCATTTGCATACCATTTTTGCCTAGCCTATATTGCTTTCAAGTTGCTGTCTCTTCCAAAGCCATAGGTTGCCCAGTCTGCCTGCTGATGCTTGCTGCTCCATGCCTATCCACACCAGAAGGGGAAGGGAATATCTGCAGAGGCTGTGGTTTCCTGCAGGGTTGGCAGGTACCACTGCCACTGTTAAAAAGAGCAACTGGCACTTTAGCTACTTTTACACCTCTCAGACAGCTCTAGATCTGTTCTTTGAGAATTTCCCCTCCTTCTAGCTCTCACCAGCTTATCTTCTCACCATGGGGCCTCTGAAAGAGACAAACAAGTCTCCCAGAAACTGATAATGTGTAAGGGCCATTTTCAACATATGGTCAGAGGGAGACATGAAGCCTACCCACAGCTTTGTAGAATTACCCCAGGCTCAGAGCCTCTATTCTTCCTGTGGGAAATGTACAAAGGAGGTCTTCTAGGGAGCTGTAATCAAGGATTGATCTCTCCAGGAGAAGTAAAGACTTCAAAACCTGTCCACCTGATTCTGCCACTTACCAAGAGAGCAGAAATTACTCAAAATATCTGAAGCAACCCACTAGCAGCTCTGTACAGCTTGAAGAGCTGTACAGAGTTGTCAGGAGATGGATGTACCTGTGTGTGTACATTACCATACGTGCACTGTATAGTAATTGAGCAGAGATGTGATGAGAAGTCCAGCAAAGAAGACTGACAATCCATTCTTCTCATGTCAGCAGGACCTTACACATCCATAGGGATGTTACAATGCCAGGCTACTGGCCCACCTGCAAGGCTGTCTATGCATATCCCTGGGAGCATTCTTGGTGATGCTGTAAAAGGACATTTTCACCCCCAGTTTTATTCTGAGGCATTTTTCAGTCAAAGATAAATGCCCTCTAATCCTAGAAACACTGCCTGTCAATTGAAATTCATGAAAAATGAAAACAAGAAAAGGATCAGGTTCCTAGTTTACTGTTATGTTGTTCATGCTTTTAAGGAAAATGAGGTTTTCCTCATGCTTCCTGAGAGGGAAGAGGAAGATCTGGGGCTAGCAGCAGTCCAATACAATATGTCTGGTAAGGGATTGGTAAGAAGTTGAGGAACTCTGATGTAGCTGTTCTGTGACTGAGTAAGAAGGACGCTGCCTCTGCTTCGCAAGGTTGGGAGGGTGAGTATGCATGGTATCCCTGTACTGCACAGCAGTGACTCGCTTATCTTCAGCATTCAGTCTTCAGGGTACTGACTTACTAGGAAAGCTTTCTTAGCCACCCCCCCGCCCCTCTTCCTCTCTCTTTCCCTCACTGTTTTTCAACAAATGTGAAAGGTGCTGATAAATACTGCAAGTGAATGATACAGTATTTACTTGTTTACGCTCCCCTTCATTCGTGAATTTGTCTCAGCATTGTTGAAGAGCAAGGATCATTCTTTTTCACACAACCATGCCTGAAGCCCTAATATTGATCAGGGTCATCTTCTCCTCTCCGTTAACTCTTGTTGCTTCAGCTGCTCAGAGTTTTACACTGGACTTTCATTTATTTATGGAAGATTTATTCTGAGATTTGTACTCTGTGGTTAATTCAGCAGAGGTAGCAGGGACACAGCCATGTCTCTAGTCAGCGTCCATATACTAAAGATCTATATGCCTGGCTACTCTGCTTTCCTATGCTTCACACCTCTCTACCTGGTGACAGTAATATTGGCAGGTTTTCTTCTACAGGAGGAGATGGCATGGAATTGAAGTTACAAAATCAATGAAAATGCTTAGGTAAAGACAACAGAAATATTGTTAACAGGAATTTCCTTGTGATGTGTTTCACTGTGTCAATCCTTAACAGAAATATGTGGTTATCCTTGGTCCTGGATCCAAGCTATTCCCTTCTAAGTTGTGCATCCACTAAATGTTTTCTGAGATAGCTGCTGTCAGTTTGCAGTTTGCAGCCACCTTTCCTTGAGGCAGAGAGCTGTACAATGTTTTCCCCAAAGCAGCCCCTGAAATCCCTGTGTTGAGTGTTATATCCGTGATTTAGGTGCTCCCACATGTCAAGATCACTTGCTTTTGACTGGCTGAAGATGTGAAGGTTGGGTACAGCCTTGGCTTCAGTGACATGGTGGAATTTAGGATCCTGCATGGTAGAAGCAAAGCAGCAATCAGGACTAAATTTCTGGAGAGCTTAACTTTGGCCTCTTCAAGAACCTGTTTGGAGGGATCACATCAGCTACAGATCTAGAGGAGAATGGGGCCAAGAGAACTGGGCGATGTTCAAGCAACACTTCCTCCAAGCTCATGGTGAATCCCCATGAGCAAGAAATCAAGCAAAGGAGGCAGGAGACCTGCATGGATGAGGAAGGAGCTCCCAGCAAATTTCAAATGGAAGAAAGAAATTTATAGGATGTGGAGAAAGGGACAGGCCATGTGGAAGGACTGTAGGTACATCTTCAGAGTACACAAGGATGTGACAAGGAAGGCCAAGGCCTGCTTGGAATTGAGTCAGGCAAGGAATATCAAGGACAACAGGAAGGGTTTCTTAAGTATATCAACTGCAAAAGGAATGATAGAGAAAATGTGGGTGCTGCTGCTGGATCATATGGGTGTCCAGGTGTTGGAAGACACAGAGAAGGCCGAATTATTGAATGCCTTCTTTGCTTCAGTGTTTACTGCTGAGAACAACCCTCAGGAATCCCAGACCTCAGAGGTAAGAGGAAATGGTTGGAGAATGGAAGACTTGTTTGTAGAGGGTTGGGTTAGAGATCAGCTAGGCAGATCAAACACCCATAAATCTGCAGACCTGATGGGATGCACCCATGTCTGCTGTGGGAGCTAGCAGATATTGCTAAGTCAGTCTCCATTATCTTTGAAAAATCATGGACTGGGAAAGATGCCTAATAACTGGAGGAAAGCCAGTGTTACTCCCATCTTCAAAAGGGCAAGAAGAAGGACCTGGGAAGCTACCAGTCAGTCAGCCTCACCTCTCTCCCTGGAAAGGTGATGGAACAGATCATTCTGGAGGTCATCACCAAGCATGTAAAAGAAATTTAGTTCATCCTTATTCAGCTTGTTTATCAACAACTTGGATGAAAGGATAGAATGGACCCTAAGCCAGTTTGCAGATGATGCAGAACTGGGGGGAGTGGCTGGCACACCTGAAGGCTTTGCTGCCACTCAGAGGGACCCTCATGGGCTGGGGAGCTGGGCACAGAGAAACCTAATGGGGTTCAACAGGGGCAAGTTTAGAGTCCTGCACTGGGGAGGAACAGCCCCAGGCACCAGCACAGGCTGGGGGTGACCTGCTGGAGGGCAGCTCTGTGCAGAAGGAGCTGGGGATCCTGGTGGACAACAAGCTGTCCATGAGCCAGCAGTGCCCTTGCAGCCAGGGGGGCCAGTGGGATCCTGGGGACATCAGGAAGAGTGTGGCCAGCAGGTCAGGGGAGGTGATTGTGCCCCTCTTCTCCACTCTAGAGAGGCACATCTGGAGAGCTGTGTCCAGTTCTGGGCTCCTCAGTGCAAGAAAGACAGGGAGCTACTGGAGAGGGTCCTGTGGAGAGCTGCCAAGATGATTTGGGGCCTGGAGCATCTCTCTTATCAGGAGAGACTGAAAGAGCTGGGCCTGTTATGTCTAGAGAAGACAGAGAGGGGATCTCAGCAGTACTTGTAAATATGTCCAAGGTGGTTGCCCAGAGGATGGGGCTAGACTTCTTTCAGTGGTGCCTTGGCAGGGGGCTTGGACTAATAATCTCCAGAGGTCCTTTCCAACCCTAACTATTCTTTGATTCAGTGACATATATTAACCACAAGATTGGAGTAAGGGATCTTAACTCTCTCTGCTTTCATGTGATGGCTCCTCGCTGCTTGCTTTTATTGATTCTTTCAAAGTTAAAATGCATAGAAAGTCTCAACAGGACTTGCATCATATAAAAGAAAGTGCTCAGGAAAAGTATTGTTGGAGTTGTACTCAGCTCAAATGCATCACTCTCCAAGCTTGACCTGTAGGGAGCTCACAGCTAATCCTCTTCTCCTACAGCCAAACAGGTTTTAATGTAGTTCTGTGGATTTATTAATCAAATTCCCATTCCATATCTTCAAGCATTTCTTCCACAAACAGTTAAGTTTATTTCCACTCACCATTAATTTATGTAATGTAAGAAAGTCTAGTCTGGTGAAATGGTAGGAAACTTGAATTCAATACAATGTTTATTCTGTGGACTGTCCTTCCTGCCATCCAATACAGAGTATGCTACTTAATTGAATGAGAAAAGTGTTATTCTTCAAGGATTTAATGTTCTTTGTCCCATCTCTAGAAAAATAAAATACAGAATTCAAATACATCTATGTAAAATATATTTTTTGGGATTTTTTTCTGACTAGCAGTAGGCAAGCTTGTAAAACTGAATCCTCCCAGCAAAACTTTGTAGAGAGAATTGTGTTAGTGCTTAACAGCACTGTGTGTACATCAGCAATGAATACTATAGAAAACAGGATGTGGAATAAAGATGATTATTTTTACAGGATACAGATCCAAATCCTCAAGATGTTATCGTGGCACAGAGGAAAGTCCAAACAGGAGATTTCTACTATTTCTTTAAATGGACATACACTGCAGTTGAGAGGACAATTGCACAGCTAGGTCCATGTATGCTGATCAACTTATGGAGCAGTTTTGTTATCTTGATACAGTACCTTTTTCTCCCCATCTGTGGGGGCTATTAGACCACATGGTGGGGTTAAATGAAACCCAATAGAATAGGCAAAAAAAAAAAGTTGTAGGATCCTTAGAGAAGCAGCTGATGCAGGCTACTCTCTATCTGGGTGGAGGCAGGGCAGCCTTGCAGAGCAGCACAGATTCACCCGAATACTCTGCAGTCATGGGACAGGGAGTACAGGGGTGTTGGTAGGAGGAAGGATGCTGAGTTCTGCAAACTTTGCCAAAAGAGAAATGAAAGGAGAAATGGAAAACAGGATTCAGCAGCAAGCTAGGATAAGTTTGGAGAGAAGGTCATAGAGACTTAGTCATACCTACACAAAGATGTCCAAGCATCTGGTCTAAGCTTGGTAAGAAAATACAAGTTTTCCTCCCTGGTTATGTAAAAGATACTTGTCAGAGCTCTTTGCCAACTTAGCTACGCTTTGTCTGGAAGAAAATGCTCCCATGTAACTGCACGTATCCCTACCCCTAAGATGCCCAAGGAATCCTTGAAGGCAATAGGAGTATTGCCTTGACAGGAAAAGGGGTGCCTTCATAGGGATCCTGTCAGAAAATTACTAAAAACAGAATGATGGTCAGGGACTAGTCAGTCAGAGGAGGCATCACTGAATAACTAAAATGTGTCACAGAGGGTTGTTATAACACTGACAAGAAGACCCAAATAAACCTAATATAGAAGTTCTGCCCTATTTCCCTCCCTGATGCCTCCCATGCAAATTCAAAATTATGTTCTCAAATTCAGGGGTGAAAGAGGGACATTATACCCAATTCTGAACATGACTGAGTGCTTCAGCCTTTCATGAAAAAATATCCAGCCACGAAAATGCAACTTTTTTTAGTTTTACACAAAGTATGCAAGTAAAATTATGGTCAAAAGAATGTTCCCCAGCATTTCCCTGATTTCTCCCCAGGGTCCTTAAATTCGCTGATGTTAAAAGAAAAACAAAGAACTACTAAAAGGCACACCTAGCTCTATAAATAAAAAAAGGAGGGAAGAATGAAAGCATTTTTTGTATTTTGAACCAGCCATTGTGTAGGCATTTGCTTACTCCATCACTGCTCTATGCTCAGGACATTAAGAGAAGACTGATACTAGGAGTCTCTCTACTGCATTGAGTCTGACCTGAATTTCCTTTCTAAGGCCTGGGAAATAAAATCAGAGAGATTAAGATCTACTTTTTACCCTTGTACTGGAAAACTTCACTAGCAAAGGGCAAATTTTTTTCCAAGATAAACAAAAAAATTGGCTTAATTTTGTGTCTGGGTTATAAATACATTAGAAAGGGGGAAAATTAGTCATATGAGCATATAAATAATAGCTCAATTACATTCAAGAATATGTGGGTGGGTGTCCTGGGTGGAATAATTTGCTAAAGCAGAGTTCTTCTTCCTTGCTTTTCCTCTTCCTCTTAATTTATTCCTCTTTCTGAATATGTGCTTCTTCTTTTTAACCTTTATTTATATCTTGCTTTTTGTTCTTTAATCTTGGTGATCTTTCTATAATGGGTCTATACACATTTTTCTTTAGGATTGGTATTTTCAATGGATACCAACACTGTGTAAAGCGCTTAAGTGTATGCCTAGTCTCTGGTAGACACATCTATTCACCGGATGTCGAGAAAATATATGTGTATAAATAAATGTGTGTTTAAAATCAAAGGAATGCTTAACAGTTCTGCTGTACAAGTCTGGGTATGGCTGTTTTCACCATATTAAAGTGCAGTACTGTACAACCTGCTGCAACATCAAAGACCCTTCTTCCTTCTTGCTTTTTCTTAGACATTCCTGCTCTTGCTTTTCGCTGCTTGTTTTGATTTTGGTCTGATTTCACTAAACTGATGCTGACACATAATAAAATTCTCCAACATTTAGATTTTTGTCAAGCCTCCTGGCTGATCAAGGCTGTCAAGCTGATCTGCCTACTGATTCAGATCCAGGAACCAACCACTCCAGCTACGCTGTTTCTTTTTGTGCAGCTTGGCAGCAGTGAGGAATCTAAGCATCAGTGTAACCATGCCTGGCTTCAGAGCAAGGCTCAGCAAGGATCTGGAAGGACCAAACCACCTGAGACACGTGCACCACACGGAGCAGTGAGCTGGAGCTGTGCGAGAGCATTCCCACTGCCCATGCTTGCCTGCAAGGGAAACACTGGAGTTTGCTCAGGATTGTGTTGGTCTCATACCTCCATAGGTGATAAATGAGGTACTGTGTGTTGTGCATGCCTTTCTCTCAAGTTGTTTTTTCTGTTAGTTGATTTGTTTTAATTTTTATTGGGTGCTAATTACATCACTGCACTCATGTGGTTTGCTGTGGTCTCCCATAAATAACAAATATTTTTACTGCCAAGAGATGCTGGCAATATCTGTGAGAAGATATCCAGAGCCAATATTTAACTGAGTACCTGAGTGGATCATGACCTGACATTTATATGCACTCAGTCTGAAAACACTGTGTAACAGTATCAAAAACAAGAAAGTTGTAGCTGTGATTTCGTTTTAAATCTGGGATCTTGTGCTAGGTGTTAGGAAAACATTCAAAAATTTCCAAAATGTCAACAAAAAGATTTTTCCCAGCCTCAGTGGAGTTTTGATTGTGTCTCTCACTGAAGGCAGGGTTAGCCCTTTCACCAGAAGCACAGGACTGGTAGCCCTCTCCTTACATACACAGTTATGCATGGAGAGGTTTCTAATCCAAAAGATTAGAAGTGACTCCAAAGGTAGTTTTGCACAGCAGCAATTACTCAGGCCCTGGGAGCAAGCCTCAAAAGCTCCTGAATTAAGCCTGTCAGAGGAAAAAAAACAAGGGCTGACCAAAGCCTGAAGACCTAGCAAGCAAAACTTCAGAAGTCTTTTTTTTTCAAAGTTTCTTTTGAAAAAGTGTGAATATTCTTAGCATCTTTTCAACCTGTTCTGGCATAGGAATCTGTTCCTACTGCTTCTAATTTCCATATTTTTTGTCCTTTCACTGTTTAGAACATTCCAGGTTCACAGCTAATTGTGGGTAAAAAAATCCTTTGGTAGGTGGAACAGTATGAGATATGCTCTCACTTCCTGGCTCTTTTGAGGACAGTAACCCATGACCAGGCAGGCTGTCTTACTTCTCACTGAATGGTTCTACATGGTGGGGTGATGCACAGCAGCAAATCCTCTCCAGTGTCATTTGCAAAAAGTGGGACTGATGATATTGGGTCACTTCCCGCAGGAAGGGCCTGCAATTAAGAACATGGTGTTTATCTGACATGAATGGCTGGGAGATGATGTCATTGAAAATGCACTGCACCACCACACTAACGCCTGCTATATCCAAGGTGGTCCCCATTTGGCATCTGCATTTCTGATGTGGATGCATTGTTCTATCTGAGTTAACTTGAGCTGTTTTAGGAAAGCATTCTGAGTGTTGCTGAGCAGAGATAGCACCACACACAGATGTAAAAGCATTGTTAAGACAAGCTTCATATGGGATGTTCTGCCAAATGGTTCCCTTCCCTTCCTCTTCTCATTTCCTTGTTCTTCTTTAGCCGCTGCAGAATGGTAACCCCTTTATTCACTTATGCGTAAACTGGTGACTTTCCTGACCTGCCACAAAAGACATTTGACTAGATGACTTCTCTGGAAAGATGCAGCAGTAGGAGATGGAAATATCTTCCCTGAGGATTTTAATACAGCTCTGTTTGCACTGACAGTCAGAATATGGAGAACCTTGCACTGACAGCTGTAAATAAAAAGGAAAATACTACAGCTGGTTTCATTCTTCCCTCTAACATAAACTTTTTTTTCAATATCTGTTTTTGACCTTTAGAAACAACACATGCACAATGTCTTGCTCATCCCAAGCAGCAAGCTTTGACATTTTGTTCTTAACACACAAAAGAACAGGCACACAACTATATCTAAATGGAGAAAGCATGGAGACACTTATGGAGAGCAAAGTCACTGCTGGTTCCAAAAATTTCAGAGAGTTAAATATGAAAATGAAAATCTAGGCATTAGAAACCTGAGTCATTATTTCCTCATCTTGCAGATACACTGGCTAAAATCCTTTTTCTTCACTCTTTCCTTCCAGCCAAGAATGTCTCCTTCTGTCTTGTCTGGTTGACTGCTGGAGAGCCTATCCCTGCAGCCCATTCCAGAGACTGTTGGCAGGGTGAGCAGGGATCATCACCTTTTCTGATGTGGCTAGGCATTGCAGAGCAACATGCAAGAGTAAAGGGGCCCAGGGGTGGCTCTAAAGATGGCTCTAAATACTCACAGGAGACACCTGGATTCTTGTCCCTCCACCACAAACTATCTCTGCTTTACCTAAGAACACAATTAGTATACTGAGGCTGCTGTGATGTTAAAAGAATAGTTATACCATGGTGTTTTTAGGAGATGTGAACCCAAGCCCTGTCTTGTACAACTGTAGGAGTCCTTCTAGTTCCCTAACCCAGACACTGACACAGGGGATGAGCAGTGTCCCTAGAACACCCAGTTTCAAAGCATTCCAGTCTGCAGATCCGGTTCTTCGCTCTTCCACTGGAAGGATTCCCTTCCCTCTACAGTTCTTCTTTCATCCCTCCCTCCATTCAGGCTCTCCAACCATCCATTTTCCACAGCATAGCTTCCCTCTGCTTTCTCAAGGAATGAAGCTCTGCTCTTGCCAAAGCGCAGTCATCTTTCACCAAGGAAGACTGCTGGAAGCAGAGTTCCCCAGGTCAACTGGGAGCTGCTCTAATTACCCCTAATGTGATCCCCCAGGTGCATGTCACTACAATTCTCCTTTATTCCAGCAACCCCTCTCCATTGCCTGGGTGGAGCCTTGCTGTATATGACAGAGCAAAGTGTTCTGGTGACAACAACTCTTGAGCTCAGCTGCACTCCTAACAGATGGTTGAAAGTGATTTTTCAGTTACTTCCTTAAGCAATAGTGGTGGCAAGAGTCTGGTGCTTTCCTCCTGCACCCACAGGGTCAGAACATCTCCATTTTGGTAAAATGTGAAGCAGAAGCATAGTTCTGACACCTGCCAGAAAAAAAAAAGAAAAAAAAAAAAAAAAAGAAAAGGAAACAAGCCCTTCAAAGTAAGGACAGTTCTTGAACTGTTCTTAAAAGGGCCTGAAACACGAAAACCACAAACTGCAGGTGAAAAGCTACTTCTTTTATGATGCGGGATACTTTGTTCCACACAGTGATTCCTTGGGGTCTTAATACATGACTTTTGCATTTCCCAAAATTATGTGAGGGAGAGTGGTGCAGAAATCACACATTCCTTTTTTTTCTCCAGTGTCTCATTCCATCTTTTCAGCCCAGAATTCAAGGATAGGCTCTGGCCTTCACATAAAAGGTATACAGCAGATGGTTTCATCAAAAGGAAAGTAGTGACTTCAGATTCAGTTTGAGAATTTTATTAAAACCATAGGTTTCTGTTCTATACAAAACTGAGGAGATTTCAAAAAAAAGTATTAACGACATTGGAAACAGTGCAATGTAAGTGGCTTGTTGATAAAAATATCTGAAAGCTATATACAGGATTAATACTACACAACTGTATTAATGTAGAGACTGTCAGCAACTTTAGCAATATATACAAACTACCTTTACACTCATAAATATCTTATTTACAGCTAATAAATAACATTCAAAGCTAAATCATGTTTCCTTATGAAAAGAACCTTCACTATTTTGTATCCAAATTTTAAATGTGTTTGTATTTGATCCTGTATTAAGAGCTGTCCAGATATTTTGCTTCTGAAGAATTTGACTTTCAAGAGAAAATTGCAACAAAATGTGGAATCTATAGGGAATAAATCACTGTATTTATTTTTAGAGGTCTCAAATGCAGTGGCTCAATACTCAACCCCACCCTCAGTGACTCATCACATCTCTGCTGTAGTTTAATCAAATGTGAAATCAAATGTGAGCAAATTCATAGCTATTAATATCCCAACATATTGCACTGTTTAAGACTTTTATCCCCAAATATGCTAGCAGCTACAGTTGGAAATAAGAAACAAATTGTGCACATAAACACATACATATTTTTTCTTTGCTTTTAAGATGGGATGATATTGAAGAAGTCACCATCTCCATGCTGTCTTGCACATGCAGGAAAAGACTACAACACCCAGCATCAACAGCTAACATTACACTTCTCCAAATGTCTATCTTAAAGCCCTTGTGCCTCCCCAGCATTTTGTTTACTCTTTAGAAAGTCAAAAGAGGGCTACTGCACATTTCAGCGTGCTAGAAAAACTACATATTACTTAAAAATGAGGAAGCAGACTGCCTCCAATATACCTATTTTTTTAAACTTGCAGCACGGCTAATTTGAGAGTTTTTCAGAGCACTCCTTGTGGAGCACAACCAGGCTGCTTTTAATTGGCTCAGCTCCTGCTTCCTGCTGAATTCCATCTCATGGCAGAAAACTGTGCAGCTCCTAGCACTGTGCCACAGCCAAGAAACAAACTGAGGTGGATCACTGGCAGTCACAATTCCAGTACAGGGAAGTATGAGCATCCTTGTCGGCTGTCAAGGGGATTCACTTGCACTGAAAACTGCACACAGCAGCCACGCAGCTGCATGACTGACACTTGGTGCCAAAGAGCAGAGAAACTGTGACAGCTTCGGCAAACGTGACGCAAGCAAGCAGGGAGAGGGTGGAGGGTGGGGGGAAATATCTGTTTCCTGCATTTTCTGGTAGCTCAGTTCCTCTGCAGTTCCATTTTCACAGTGTTGAAGGCTAGATAGTTTCATTTGCAATAACTGAAAGCATAGATAAAATATTAAATGTCTAGATAAGACACTGGCATTGCTGCCTTCTTCTAGAGCTGTTATTTATTCCAGGGTAAGTGGCATAGAAGTATACAGCTTAACAGATCATACCTATTGCTAAGCAGCACTGGCATCTACCCCCAATTAAATACATTCATAACCACAAACTAAAAAATTCATCCCCATATTAAGTCAGTCCCTGACATCTTCTAGTATTACACACAGCAAAGGTGTTTTTTTTCACATGTGAAACCTACTTATTTGCTAAACACACACTTGAAAAACAATGAACCCTCTCCACTGAACTGCCTGAAAATTCAATTTGCCGAGATACAAAAAAATAGTTTCAAATGACTCATGAAAAGAACAAAAAAAACCCCACTAATCAAAAAAAACCAAAACCAAACAAAATAAAAACAGCAAGATAAAATAAAACCAAGTACAGGGCTTTGTTTCTTTTCAATAAATATTAAAAAATTGCTATATAGGATCTGATGTCAAGAAACCTTGTCACAAGGCATCATGATTAAGCAAAATTACCTATATCTTTTCAGCACTTCAAACTTTGGCAAGTAGTTTTGCAGGTTTCTTTTGTTTTTAACTATTTGGATAATGTATCTTCATGGTTAGTAACTTCATATGCTGAGACTTTTTTTACAAGAAGTCTCTAAAATAGCTAGGAATAGCAGGCAAAAATCCAGCAGCAGATAAATATTTCTATATATTTGGTTCTGAACATCCAGTCCACAGGGATGAACAGACTCTTCTCCTCCCCAGTGTGAAAAATCCTTGTTCTTGTCACTTAAGCAGATTCATGAGCAGAATTTTCTTTCGAGGCTCTCTTGGTACTGTGGAGAAAAAAATAAAATACAAAGGTGATGAGGAAGATACTTGTTCCCTCTTGTCTTATTTTTGAGAATTAAGGTTTTAAAACCCCCTACTTAACAGGAAGATAAATAACATGCTTAGGCTTCTCCTGGCTTCTGCTTGATTTTATGTCAGATACGCACACAGAGCTCTCAAGGCCTGTGCAGGTCATTGCCCCAGCCTAATGCCCAGCACATGTGCATTTTTATGCAGAGCTAGATCTCAGTCCAGAAGCATCCCCATGAGACCATTCACACACAGTAATTGAACTAAAATAAATATAACCACTTCTCTATCTCAAACTTTAGTGGGTAAAGTCCAAAGACTGTCTCCACATCTAATCTGGGTCAGGAAAATTACTGATAGAAATATTAAAGTGCACCAAAGGAATATAAAACAAAGGCAGAATCTCTGACCCACAGAGATGAAACTCTCAGGAATTCACCCACCTGATGGCTGCCATCAGAAAGCAGTGTGCTAAGAAGAGCACCTTCACACACATGCCTGCTCCATTCCTGAACCAGCCCCATGTTCTGCAGCTAAGGGCAAGTGCTGAGACAGAGACACACTTTCTCTGTGTGCTAGTGCCTCGTCTGTAACCCTCCACAAGAGTCCCTCACACCTGGCCGAGTGACTGTGGTAGGCAGTGACCAGAGCTTGCTTCTCAGACATGCCAACAGCCACGCAAGGATGGCTACCAGAGGAGCAAGCCAAGAGCTTTCAAGCTGCCAAAGGGGCCATAAGCAAACCTCTCGTTAGTCTGAGCTGTGATGCTTTTGAAGCCCTGAGAAGACTAGTGCAAAAGTCAATTAAAGAAAAAGTTTAATTACCACTCAAATGGTAATAAAGCAGTCTAAAACCAATAGTGATTACTCGTACCCTCCTCTCTTCCTGCTGACGGGCTGCTCCGAGCATTTCACAAATATTGCTGCCTCTTCTCCCTTACTGAGATGCGAGGTGCCATCTCGAGAACAGAACACCACTCTGTGGAATAAATATTGGAAAAGTCACAAGACTGAGCCAAACATCCCTTTTTAATCTTAGAAAGAAGACTGGTGCTTGGAAACAGTCTTTATACTTTGTCACGTGGGGCACTGCTGCTTTGCAGGCCTGTGAGAAAGTTATTTTAAAAGAGAATTCTGTAACAAAAGAAACGCTGTGCAAGAACTGGTAAATGAATTATACATGGGCATCAAAGCATAGCCATAACTTTCACTGATCCTTCGCAAAAAAAAAAACTTCTTGTGGTAAAGATAGCAGAAGTTCTATCCCAAAGTCTCTTGGATCTTTATTTACACCAGTCTTTACGTGAGATTTTGTCAGGTGAATGAACTTGGAAGAAAGCCATACTCCCTCACATGTGCAAACAAAGTAGGTTGCAATTTCCAGAAAACATGAGCACTCACTTTTCTATTTATCAGTACTTTCCCCACCCCTATATTTGTTCAGCTCTGATAACTGTTCTTTGATGAAGTGACTGACCTGTTTATTCAAAGGAGGAACTTATTTACTATACTATACATAGGACACACATACTCTGTTCTGGGCCCATGTTCTGCAAACAGATCTCATGTTTAGTGAATATGAGTATTTCAAAAGATTAATGTCGAAGCACTTCTGTTCAGGCTTTGACGTTTCAACATTCACGCATTAGCAATGTCCTGCAACAGTCACGTGTTTCAGTTTTCTATCACCATTCAGGTATTCAAGCCCCAAGGAAATCCAACTTAACTAAGCAATAAATTCTTGTGCAAACACAGTTTTGGAAGGATCTCTAAAAATCTCCATCTAAGCATGCTCTTTGTGACAAAAGCTATGCAAGAAGCCAGCATGAAAAAGGAGGACAGAAATTAAAAACACAATCACTGATGCTGGTTCATGGAGATACTCTTCTGCATATTATAACTAACCTTAAGTAGGTACAACAGTGGGATACAAATTAATTACATGGGAGGAAGACTACAAGCTGCAGATCCCAGTGGAAGTAAATGGCTGAACCTGGCTGATAGAAATGGTGGTTTGATACCACTGGAGCCCGGATTATCATTAATACTGTACCCACTTGTAACTGCTTAACATGTTTGTCCCAGTCTGAGATACCAGAAATCAGGGAGCACTGTCAATTAGAATTAATATAGCTTATAACAAATCAAAACAAGTTACTTTTTCTGAGTTTCCCCTGACTTCATTCTGATTCTCTGGATGTCAAATGTAAAGGGAGTCCACCAATCAGACCAGCTAAAGAAGGTGTCTTTTTCCCACTGCAGCTTCACCATAAACAGGTCTCCAATATCCACTTCTGTGTAAATCAGGAAGGAGAAGGTCTTGTTTGAGGAGATTTCAGGCCTGTGGGGAGGAGAATAAGAAAAAGAAAAAAACAAACAAAAAAGCCACCTAAAAATCTTGGACAGACAAAGAAAATTGAGGAGAAATAGAATCTGGAATTTTTGTACTCCAGAGAAGGAAGCAAAAACACCTCTACCTTTTGTAGAGGCAAAAGGAAACATCCTTCTCTACCAAGGCTGGTAAAATCCTGGGACAGTCTGCCAGGCAAGGGCTGTCCTCACCTGTGCTCTCAGAAAACCCAGACACCACCACCCATAACCAGTTTACATTCGTCAGAGCAGGAAACAACTCCATTCCCTGCCAGCCTGTGTCTAGGGACCTAGACACAAATTTATGCTTATTTGCAGAGCTGTGAAAGCAAATCCCAAGTGTCCCTCAGCTTCTGCACTGAGGCCTTCAGATGCATAAGTCCACTTTTAAGAAGATTTAACATGGTATAAAGATACCAGGAAAAAAATAAGGAAGCACTGGAAACACTCTTATCAAGCTGTGTCACGGGTAAGATTTCATGTTTCCATATTTCAGATGTCTTATCAAGAAGAGCTCCTGTAGGATTTGGTTCATTAATTTCCAAAGCAAATGCAACTCCTTGATCAAGGACAAGAGCAGATTCTGGGACCCTGTAAGATTAGTGCAGCTGAAGCCAGAACAAGTTTTTCAGTTGAGACTTTAACAAATTAGGCAAAACAGTACTTTGCAGTTGTTTTTGTAGCTACTCACAGTGTGAAAGCAATGTTCTCACTCTTGTCTAGAGTGCCATAGAGAGAGATCAGGAATGGCTGGTTTGTCTTGGTCATGTTAGTCTTTGCAAAGAAATGAATCTTGACCTGATAATGAAAGACTGAAAGAATACAACAGAAAATGCCATTAGGAAAACTCAATCTCCTAAGAGACAGCTGGTGACAAAACCACCCTGCCTCACCTCTGAAAATTCTAGGCTGGAATTTCCCAGCTTCACTAAAATTAGTATATTTCCCTGCAGGTGTCCAGGGTACTATTTTTTTGCAAGAATGTAAATATTAGCAAGCAAGGCAATTGCCATTAAAGAACACCTTTGCAGCTCTTGCAGCTGAACTTTGCAGCAAAGCTGCCACTATAATACTCCCAGAGTGTGCAGTATCACCTTCAAACCTGCTATTGAACATATAAGACTTGCTATACTTGACTTGAAACAAGTGAGCTGTGCCCTTCTCTTACAGGAGGCTTGGTAAAAGGAAAAAAAAACCTAAAAAACAAAAACAACCCACTGACACTGCAGGTCAGGAATGAGCCTTTTTGATTGCTGGTCCATCACACAATGCACACTATAAGAATACCATGGTGTACAGGCAAAGCTAAGGAGGAAAATAAAGTAGTAAAATCCAACATTATTTTCCTAGCTGTAAGGAAAGTATTCTCATCCCAGTTTTCTTGGGCTTTGTCATTCTCAGACCTCCCACAGCAGCAATTAGAATCAAGAATGTGATGCTTTAATGAGGGCTGGTGCTCCTCTAGCAAGTGCACTACCAAAGGCATAAATCTGATGCTTCCATATCTTTAATTAAGATGCTCAGCAGACTGAGTTCTGCCGATTATTTCCCCAGCAGAAAGAAGTAATCATTCAGATGAAAAACACCGAAAAAGTTCCAAGTTTTGGATTGGGCAGCAGGAGTTGTCTAACTTTTGCTACTTAGAAACTTGTTACAAAATACCTTTCTTTTTGCACTCTACCCTACACCTCAAGTAGGACAACACTTTTCTCTGAGACTTGGATTCAATGGCAAACCACAGGCCAGCTTCACCCCTGCTCACCACAGGCACCAAAGCAGCAATATCCTCACCAACAGCACATGCCCATCATGACACACAGCTGAGCACTAGTACCAGTCTTGCTCACCAGTAAGCAAGGAGTACCTACCTTTATAGGGCATCTGAGCACGGGTTTTCAGATACATTTTAGTGTTTCTCTTTGTTCTCACTCTGTTGACCTTGTAACCCAAATTGTTGCAGCGGTTCTTGCGGCAGCTCAGGCAGAGGCCCTTCTCAAAGGCCTCCTTTGTGTTGCAGCGGTAGGCCATGCTTGGCTTTTCTTCATTGAGGAGAGAGTCGATGAAGAGGTGGATGGATCGTTCATGGGAGCATTTCACCAGCTGATCCACATCTTGAAAGAATGAAAATGTGTAATATGTATACATACGTGCATATAATGATATTAATCCCTAAGCAATGCTGTCAACAGGCATGATCCACTATGGCAGAACTGAGCTTTACAGCATGACTTTTAAAAGCATTTGAAAGAACATATTCCTGCGCCTCTCAGAGCTCTTTCCTTGCAAGACACCTTGCCGGGCTATTCAGGTTTCCCTCAGAATGTTACACTGTTTGTTTCAGAGCAACCTCACCTCCGAGCCCTTTCTCAGCAATCAGACGCAGTGCTTCTCCCAAATTGCAGCCCGGCTGGAAACCTCCACCATTGGGATAAATATCAATGTGTCCAACAGGCTTCTGGATCCCAATGCTGCGGTCTGGAGAGCCTCGGGTGTAGGTGTGTAGGACATCCACAAACTCAGCATCATCCGGGGAGAGGCGAGTGAGTTCATCAGCATACTCAAAGGTAGGACCGGCAGGATCCAGCCCTTTATGGGGCGAACCACAAAGAAAAACTGATATTATCTGCCAAAGATACTGACATTAATCACAAATGCCAAACTCAGCTGCCACATTGGTCTAAAATACTGAGTTTTTCTGCAGACATTACAGATGGATCGATCACCACTTAAATATCATGAATGTATACCAGAGAATCAAATGCACTACCTTGGAAATTGTCACTGTTTAAAAAAATAAAAGTGTATGCAAACACATGGAAGGAAGCCCAGCTAACTTCCTCAGAGCTTTAGCATTTCCAGTGGATGGGAGAAACAAGCTCTTAAGTATTTTCTCAATGTCTTTCTTTCTTGTCAAGAACTGCAGAAGTTGTAGCTGAAGTATGGAAAAGTCTTGCTGACAACTCCATGCCAGAGGAAAAGTGGGAAACATAAGTGAGGGCTTCACTGTCTACACACCTAAGGGGAAGGGGATTACTAGGGTAAACTGTCAAGCTGCAGCAACACTAACATCAAAAAGGCCCAGAGCTACTCTGCCAGTGAACAAGTACCATCTGCTGTTCACACAACCCCTGAGAGCTGGCTGAGGGGACACATCCTTTCTGCAGCCCTCAGCTGGGGACAGGCACCTGTGCTGCTCACCCACTGTTAGCTCCATGCGGTCTGAGCTGCTTCCCCCTCAGCTGTGAGGGCTTCAGGGGCCACATTACATTGTTCCCTGTGCTTTTCCCAGGGAACAGTTCATCCTCAGCACCAAGAGCATGGAGGAATAACAGAGGGCTACTGACATGTCAGTGATTTGGCAGACTCAGTGAAAGCAGCAAAGCTGCAACTTAGAGAAAGGAAGGGCAGAGGGACTAGCACGTTGGCCTCCTGACTTTAATCTGCCACCTCTCAGGACTTGACCTTTCCAGATGTGACTGCTGCCTAGCCCACCTCCCAGCATGCCTGTGGATCTGGGATCACAGCCAGGCTCAGGTGAAAGTGCCAGGAGCTAGGCTCCCTTCTGAATGGTGCTCCCAAGCTCTCTCAGCAGCAAAGACACCACAGATGAGCAATTTTCTTAGCTTCATTTGCTCATGAAGGCAATTCCTTTGTCAATGAGGTCAGTGCTAGTGGCTCAGCTCCCAGGTGCTGGGGTGTAAAACAGCCCCAGAGTGGCCACGCACTCTGCTTTGTCTAGCAGATTTCTCAGGCTCCAAAATTCACCTTAAGCAGACATAGCAACAGGGAAAATACATGTCTTCCCCAAATTCTCACAGTATTATTTCCAGACTAGAATATTTCTTGAGACTGTTATGATAAACTTTGTAATAATCCACATGGGATCTCTTCTGGTTATCTGTCCAGTCTCCCTTTGAGCCCATATAAACTTCTTTCATCTACATCACCCCATGGCAAAGAGTTCTGCAGGTACTAAACTTGCTGCAGCAGAATTTACTTCCTGTTCTGTCTCAAGGGCTCCCATCAGCTGCAAGGAATGACCGTCTGGATAAAGACAATCCACTGAATTTCTTATGCTGCAAGAGATACTGTGACCTTTGCCAAGCCATGGTTTGGTCAGTCCCCACCACAACCCCCCAGACTGCTTCTTTATCAGGGCCTACTCACTCATTTCTTGTAAAAAAGCAAATAAAGGCTTTTCACTGACCACCCTTGTTGTTATTTTCTGAATATTTTTCCAGTTCTACCCCTAGAAATATTGGGCCCTGCTGTTTCATTAAATAATGAATACATAACCAAAGTACTGCCAGCAAGTAACAATTATTCTGGTGATTTTTCAGTAGAACATAATATTTCAGTATGGAAGAGATGCAACTCTCCACTCTACAGTCACAGGTGTTCTTACCAGTAATTCTGTTCACCTTCTTTTTGGTCAGATTCCCAGCAATCCCAGCAGCATGGGCACCTAGACTGTACCCCAGCAAGTGGAGATTGTTGAGAGGATAATTAAATTGCTCCTGCAGAAGAGAACAATTTGTTTAAAGTTCGAAACCAAACACAAAAAAAAATATAAGAAGACAGAAAATAAAATGTTTTGTTAACACTGGAATTTTTGTTGGAGCCATGAATAACAGAACAGACACTAAACAGTTATCATAATTTTGTGCCATTGTAAATTTCTTGATCTAACCTATTTATGGCCAAAATCAAATCTGAGAGGAATGCAAAATAAAGGACAGAACACAGGGCTGTTTATTTCATAAAGGTTTTCAGCCACCCTCTCCCCACCAGTTTCTGAATCTCCTAAGGCAGGGCACATTTGCAATTCCCAAGGACTGGCTTCTGTATAATATATATAGGAACCTGTCTTTCATAGCTACCTTTCACAGAGTCCTCAGAAATACTCTACGCACACAAGACCCCACAGACCACAAGGTAAAGTCTCAGGAACGCAGTACAAAAGGCCTCTGAGTAGGAGACAGTCAGTAGACCAAAGCTGGGATTTTACCAGTCCAGCAAAATTTCTCTCTGCAAGAGTTTAACTCCATCTACCCAACACAAGATGATTAACATAGCTGCATCGTTGCTGTTTTGTCTCCTGTGACATTACATAGAATATGAGATGTGCCTCCATGTCTTACCTCCATCCAGTCAATAAACATAGCAACATCCTTTCCCACCAGCCTGGTGTAGGCAGCCGACACTGGGTAGTGCTGCTGAGCTCGGTCTAGCCAGTCCACCACAATGACATTTGAGTCAGGCTCCCTCTTGTACAGAGCACCCACCAGCTTTGGGACCCAGCTTTCATACATCCCTGTCACCTGTTTGGTTTTGGTGATTTTAATTAAAATAGGAGAGATATATTAATATTTCTGTGAGACGCTTCTGCTCAGTTTATCTTAAGCGTGGATAAAAGGGAGATTCCTCCCACTTTGTCTTACCGTCCACCCATGGATCACCACAAAGGTTTTACTAGTATGATTGAAGTTGCACTGTGCCAGGCTGTTCACCTGCCCAGGAACCAGGTAGCAGACATCCTCATCGGGCTCTGCAGGCGTCCGTAAGGAAAACTTGCTCTCGATTCCCTCAAAATTGTTTTCGCCTTCTTCTATAAGAGCACAAAAAACATAGCAGTGTTTTAGGAGTACTAGGACAAAGTCAGAAGGCACAGGTGCGATGTTGGAGAGATATGTGGAACAGTCAGGAGATATCTGGGACAGGTGTTTTTCATTTCCTACAGCACTCAGTGGACACACAGCAGCTGTGTAAAGAGGAAATCAAAGGGTGAAAATTGCTCCCCTTCCAAGGTCGTGATAAAACAGTAAGAATCTGCTGAGCTGTCAGAGAGGTATGAATACATTTTGA
Source organism: Ammospiza nelsoni (assembly GCF_027579445.1). Classification (NCBI taxonomy): domain Eukaryota; kingdom Metazoa; phylum Chordata; class Aves; order Passeriformes; family Passerellidae; genus Ammospiza; species Ammospiza nelsoni. The sequence goes on from NC_080669.1 coordinate 25,814,393, forward strand.
GAGCCAGTATTTTGCCCATTACATTAAGCAGGAAACCTCTTAAGTATCACAAGAGTACACAACAGTCACAGACAGTCATCCAGGAGAGCAGAGAGTTACTACCATACTATTACATATTTTGGTCGTGTATCTTCCACATCACCTCACCAATAATCACTGCTTAACAAGGCCTTTTATAACTCTGTGTAGTTGCAGTGCATTAAAAGCTGTGAAGTCACCACTGTTTTACAAAATACTAGTTTTAAGTTTTGACCAACAAGCAGCAGGTGAGGAGATCAGACACCCATCAGAAAAACTGAACTAGCAAACCAGCAGTTTATTTTGGAGTACATCTTCAGGTCATCTGATAACATACAGAAAAATAAGCTGTCGAAAAGTATCTTCCTCTGCCTGAAGCAGAGGGAAGAAGGGTGGGGAAGGAGGTGCCGATCTTGTACTGGAGGTAACAAAGTATGTTGTGGTCTGCAAAGACCACTCCCACCAACTTCCAGCTTCAAAATTTAAGTACTCCTTTTCCTGCCAAGTGACTTTAGACTTCATATTCACCATTTCTTTTGGGAAGAAACTTAAATGTCTCCTCTTTTTATGTCTGATTCAACTCCTAAATGCCTCTATACAGCACACCCTGTAATTAACTTTTCAAAACCCAGGCCCCAGTTTGGCAACTTGAGTAAGGCAAATATTGATTGCCTGTTTTTCAAGTGCAGCTAAAGTTAGGACAGCTCTGTCCAGCTCAGCATTGTCTTTCATGGCATCAATAACACCAACCTTCCACAAACTCCTAAACGCACATTAATGAATGGCTCCATGCCACCATAGGGAACACAAGTGGACAAGATAAGGACCTTATGCTAGGCATGCAAAACAGATTTCCACTCCCTTTTCCCACTGCAGAAGAGGTTTTCTATGATAACTGGCAGATTTGCATTTCCTGCCTGAAGTCATGCTGCATTGCTCAGGTGATAAATAACTAACAATTCATTTTTTTCCAAAACAGTTTTTCTGGTCTTCTCACTCAAGCTACCATACATAACAGAGCACTGACTAACTCACCTCAGGAAGCTCTAAAAAGCCTGGGAAGTTCTTGCTGTGCTTGGAGGATCACAAGAAATCAGGGTCTAACCTCCCTCATCACGTCTAAAACCAGCACAGAGCCTTGCAACAAATGCTTACATACAAGTCTGAGAAACTTGTCAGCCATAATCAATGGCTTAAATTTGCCCAAGTTCAGCAGGATTTCTCACCTGTCAAAGCACATGCAGGAAAGCAAGAACCATTCACTGAACAGAGGCAGTACTCAGCTTTAGGTTTCAACCTTGACTGTGCTAGGCTGGCTAGCTAATCCAGGATAATTACCCTGAGGGCGCCCTTCCTGCCTCCTTCCTCCTAAAGAAAGGTGTTTTTCATAGACCTTACCCATACTTCTACCAGTACAAGCATCCACATAATGGTAAATATAACATTTTACCCACAAATGAAAGCTAAATTTACCAAACTAACCAAATGTCTGCACTTCTTCTCTATTTCTGCATATTCAAAACTTAGTCACCAACTGACAGTATAAAACACTTTTTTGGAAAAAATCTTTAGACCTGCATTATTTACTTTTTAGCCAGAGAAAGAAAAGTCCCAAAGGCAGGTTGGTTAAATATCAGCTATAACTTTTCACTTGGCTGTGAATCACTAAAACCTTGAAAGGAACAAGAACAGCTTTCAATTGTAAGGCATACAATGCCAGGACTTTCAATTATGTATATTCCCTCCTAGTACAGGAAGGCGAAAAAGAATTGTCCACCTGCTCACTAGTTAATAGTGCTTCCTTTCATACCTAGATATCATTTCCCTTCTGGATTAAACTTATCTGATAATCATCCAAAATCTAAATTACATTGATATCCTGTCTTGTAGTGTGTTTTCAATTACAAACACATGCTAGAATTTGCATGTAAGTTCAGACCACAGCTCTTTTGAAAAGAAGCTCATAGGAAATTTACAATTCAAAGCGTACCATACTTAAGGGTACACTTGGTAAAGTGCACAAAGCTTAGAAAAATTGCAGTACAGTGGCACCTGCCACTGAAGATGTGTTAAGTGCTTCACACGAATTTGCATGTTTCAATCTAATAATCTTTGATGGGGATTTGAGAACAGAAAATCACTGAGATACAGTCAGCACCAAGAAAGAAGCAGCTGCAAAGCAACAGCCCATGAGTTAGGGAAATGGCAGGCAGCCATTTTTCTCATTTAACTATGTTGCATGAGGATTAGAAAGTCAGAAGAAATTACTGTTATCATCTTATACCCACAAAATGCATCATGTTATCTTATGTCCACATATGGTCAGTTCCCAGCAGGAAGATGAGGGTAGTGTGTGTGTAGTGGAGTTTATTACAGACTTCTTCACGGTGGGCTCATCAAGAAGATTTTCTCAGAATTTGCCTGAGTTTGGCTTTGCAAATTATATACAGCTCTGAGCACACACTCAGCATAGTTTAGTTAATAAAATGTTTTAACTCAAGTTAATTAAACCATGGAGACCCCCAGCTCTGAGCAGAAGACATCTTGTCTACACCTAATGTTGTGCTGCACACAAGCTGCAGTACCACCTCACATCCCAGCCCCTGCAGAACACAGGAACACACAGTCTGTACACACTCACCACACAGATCAACACCTACATGTACCTTAAACCTGAAGCACAGAAGTTCAGAAGATCACTTCAGAAAACAAGCATTTCCCACTTCTGCTTTCATACCTCATTGTATTTCTTGGTCTATTAAACAAATTATTCAGAACCAAACTTTGTCATTCATAGACTTTTGCCACAGACCTTTTCCTCAGAGATTTAAAGGGAGAAGTCTCCTTGAATCATGTCCTGAGCCAGTGAACCACTGGGCCTCATTCCTACAGTCTTACACAAAGAAGTGCAAAGACAGCCAATGTAAACACTCACCATAGTTTAGTTAATAAGATGTTTTAACTCAATTAAACCTTTGGAAAACCCCAAAATAGGTAGTTTTCAGCATGTTTCTGAAAGGTGGACAGAAATTTATCTGAATTAAGATTGCATTTTTCATAATGCAGATACAGAAATTAGATATCAAGAAATATACATACAGATATTGAGATACTGAAGTAGGTTTTTATGACAAGAATGCAAGTCCCATTTCTAAATGAGGCTTTTGAATAAAACAGACTGGAAGTAAATACATCCAGACAAAAAAGAAATCCACACTTTTACTGAAAACTACTTTCCCAGCTGTAGTTCAGCAAAGGTACAAAGGCATGTGTGGTGTATTGCCAAAGCTTCCAGGCACATAGATACAAACACAATCACCTGTTGCAAAATAAAGTTTTCTGTCTATGCTATGTGCTCACAGTTAGCTTGACCCACAAAGGGATTATTTAGGGAACTGAAGCAGAATTAAATTACCAATTCCAGATGGAAGCTGGCTTTTCAGGCTGCATCGCCAAAACTTCACCATTTTGTCACATTATTCAAAGTTTTCTGATGCTTTTCTTACATCCCTATGTGCACAATATGAATTTCCATTTTTAAAAAGAAATAAAAAGCTGTCCTGTGCAGCAAGGTATAAAACTTCACAGAACACACAGAAAGTGGGGGTGGGGGGGAAGCTTACAAACTGGAAGTCAGTAGTTTTGTTTTTCCTGTCCAAAGTTTGTGACCCTTTGGACTTGCAACTTGTGAAATTCCGTTCAGTTAGGGACTCCTGTCAATTATCAATTTTGAAAGCATCCCACTGACTTTAGGCATTCTGACAGACCAATCAAGAGGATTCAGTCTCAAGTTTCTTTCACAGGAAGCCCAGGACAACTTGCCTTCACTGTGAAACTGTTTACCACTGGTCAGCTGGGTGGAGAATGTGAGTCTTGAGGAAGTAACAACATCTGGAATATTAATCAAAAGTTAAACTGCCCACATCACACAGATTGCCAAAATATGATAACAATGCATTTGCCAGAATGAGTGCACCTAAGCTGTGGTTTTAAAAATGGAATGTTTGATAAACAACAATTTCCTAGCATTATGCACTCAGAAATGGAAATAGCATTAGCTAGGTGCAAAGATCCTTAGAAAGTATACTGCTAGACTGTGTCTTCTATGGCCCACAGAGACACGCATGCACACACATGCACAACAGCAAACATCTGCACATATCAAACATTTACCAGCTGTAGATAACTGGGCTAAATCTTCCATCAGCCAACAATCAGCATTAGGAACACCCATCAATCAGTCGTACTGAATTCCTAAGAGTTCTGAAGCAAACTCACAGCCAGCTGTAGCAAAAGGCCTAGATCACAGAAATGGTTATAATTTAATTTGATCTACACTATAAACTGAAAGCATACTACTGTGTGTTGCCATCCCAGGAAACCTACCTCACGAGTCAAGTTATTGTTTAACCTTGCTGCAAAAATATTACAACTTCATGTTTATTTATGTATTCCTCAATGGCAGAGCCCTGAGAGTATGTTCTGCTTCACTTCGCAGGTGGGGCCAGTGGAAAGAGCAATACTTTTGGAAAGCTACTGGGCACAAGTTCAGAAGCTAAGCAAGAACCTCCCAGCTCAAGTTTTGCAGCTGGTAAACTGCTGTTCTCCCACTGTACACAGGGATGCCCACTCCTCTCCGTGGTACTCCCTCACAAATCTTTACTCAGCTGCAGCGGGGACACTTGCAATTCAATCCGGCAGATATCTAGCCACCCATGAGTCCCTCTGGAATTGCTGCAAATAGCTGAAGAAAAAATGCAGCCATTGTCAGACTTTGCAGTAATACAGAGGTAAGGATGCATGAGAAACTCCTACCATGCAATTACTTCTGCACAGAGGAGATTCCAGCAAACCTTTAGGAGCGCTAGTGATCATGCTAATCTCCAGCACAACTTGAGGCCTGAGAGCCTCACCTCTGTGCCTTGTCAGAAATGCATTGTTTCTCAAAAGGCCATGCCACAGCTGCCCTGGTACGTCTATCCCAAACACAAACCATAGAAAAAGCCAGCAGCTCACATCACGCAACAGAGTAAATATACTGACTCTGGATTTACACTGGTAAATAAGGATCTGAATGTATTTCTAGCAATGCTTTTATCTTTTCCAGGACCAGCATCTTTTTCACCTAGAAAGTCCTTTTCTATGTTGTTTTTTAAATACTCTGGATTCTTGGAGGGCTGGATCACGTGTTTGCTGTGGTTTCAAAAAACTTTTTACTGCGTTGTGCATGGAAAAGTGTGGAACTAAAGGCTTGAATTGCTTTAGGATGAGCACACAACCTGCTTTCATAAAACCTATTCCTAAGAAGAAATAATGAAATTATTGGTAAGTCTGTGTCAAATCAGTTCCTGCAGGGATGAAAGCTTTCTCTGAGAAGACAGTTATTTTACTATATAGAACTTGGATACTGTGATGAAAATTGGTTTTGATTGTTTCTGATGGCACAAGACTGGATTCAAAGCTAGAATACATTCCTTTCACTGTACCCTAGCACCCCATCCTCTTACTTTTGAATAGTTCCCTTCAGCTTCCCTATACACAAAGAAGTAACAAAGGGACGCACAGCAGAAAAAACAGAAGTTTATATATTCCAGTTTAGGATCACAAAGCAGCTCTAGGAGCTACAGCCACCCTTTCTTCTAAGGCCAGAAACTTTTAAAGACAGGTACTATGTGTGGGAGATCAGTGTAAAAAAGTAAGCCTGTGAGAGGACACTGCTAACAATATTTTAAAGCTTTCTTTAAGTCTGAGTAGTAGTGGTCTCCTAAAGCTAGTCAATTTGTTCATAACAGCTTCAGTTACATTGTGATTAATTGAGAGAGCATTAGTAAAAATCTAGCACCATTTGCACATCTTCCACTTCCCATAGCTTGGGCAGGATGTCTATGCACGAGTGCAGGTACAACAGGCAGAGTGCGGACACAGCCGTAAGCGAACGGGAGTAAATCACTCTGTTCACTTTTCCCCTAGTGGATCCTGCTCATTACAGGCTTAACTACATCTCGAACACATTACCACGGTAGAGATGAAACTTAGCCTTGCCTTGTCTGGGATCAAGAACTGTACGTAGCTGGGATGCTGGGATAGATGAGCCCCACAGAAGAGGAAGCCGAGGGACCTTACCGTGGTGCTACTGCTGTGCAAATCCCTTGCTGGGGCAAGGAACTCTGGGAAGCCACCTTGTCTCTGGGAAAAAAAAACATCCCAAACCTCAACAGGTCGCGCCACCAGCCCAGCAGGTTGTGCCTGAGTTTCGGCTGGAGAACAGGCTCCAGGTCTCTCCTAACAGGATGGAAGTTTCCCCCCGGTGTCGCTCTCCAGCGCCTTCCAAGCCCACTCCGCGACACCCGGGTCCCGCAGCATCCCAAGCTCCCCGGGATAGCTTCACAAAGGAAAGATTGCAAACTCCCCTTTCCCGCCACGCTTCCCCCAAGCCCCGTTTCCCAGGAGCAACAGGCGGGCCCGGCAGCCCCGTGTCCCGGACTCACCGCCGAGAGCAGCGCCCCAGCGCAGGCAGAGGCACACGGCGGCCAGCAACGCCTTCCTCCACATCTCGCCTCCTCCGCGGGCACGAAAGTTTCGGCGCGAAAAGAAAAAAAAAAATTAAAAATTAAAAAGAAAGGTTGTTTTTCTCTGAAAAACTTACGATAACTAAAACAGAAGTGCGGCGCCGAAGCGCAGCGAAGAACGGGTCAGCCCGCAGAGCGCCCAGCACCGCCGACGCCGCGCCCGCCCGCCCTTATGTCCTGGGTAATATGCAAATATGTAAATAAATATGCAAACATGCAAACGACCGTGCGTCCATTGGGCGAGCGCCGAGGGACGGGGCGGGGCCTGACGGGGCGGGGCCGGCCGGGGCGGGTTCGGGCCCGGGGCCCACAGGGCGCGGGATGGAGCGGGACGCGATGGGACGGGATGGAACGGCACGGGCCCGGCTCGGCACGGTGTGCTCCCTTGGCTCCGAGCCCTCCCTGGGCCTGGCTCCCACCGCCTTCCCAGAGCCCTCTGGCCAGCCCTGTCCCCGCAACCAGGACGCGGCCCCCGTTTCACCCCCGAGGTCCTTCCTGCCTGTGGCGACCTAGCTCTGCTATGCCTCTGGAGGGGTCTTCCTTCCCGTTCCTGCTTTTGCACCAGTAACCGGCAGCTAACTGCATTTTCTGTGCAGTGCTTGCAAGGGGCCTTCTGTTGCCTTGAAAAATGTTTGCCAAGACCTTGTTTTGCCAGCACTCGAGGGGTACAAGTTTGGAGAAAAAAATTAATTCGCTGGAGATTGTATCTGTGCTCCTGAGAAATAAAAAATTGCTTCCTTGAGCTCTTCACCTCTCTCTGCGCTCCTCTCAGAAATGTGGTTTGCACTGAGATCTGTGTTGGCAGCCACTGGGTGAAAGATCAGTTATGTAAGGACATTAATTTAATAACAATACCAGTTTTCATTTCATTGTGCAGTTTGTTGCCAAAGGCGCAGCTTCATAAAGAAGCTTATTACACAGGGAATGAGGACTCCCTGGGTTTTGCAATGTGAAGCAAATGGGATTCACTTTAAGGGTAACAGATCTTTCTCATACCAGACACTTTAGGAGACTAAAACATGTCTGGTTATATTAGTGAGATTGTTCAATAAGAGATTGCTGAAGTGTAGAAGTAGTACTGGGTCACCTTTCCAACTTTAGGTTCCACTAAAAGATCCATAAGTGAGAGTACATTTTCCCTCAAGACACTAGAGTTTCCTCCATCAGCAATCCCTATTTATAGCCAGAAGGCATCAGAAGAATTTAGCGAAGGTACAAACTGTTCATGCTGAGACTTTTTGAGACAACTGAGTGGCAGGAAGAGGAGGGGGCTAACACAGTGGTGAGGCAGGGAGAGAGGCTGGGAGTCCAAACAGGGGATTGGAGATGAAGAGGCAGGAGAGACCAGCCTTCCTCCCCAGAGGATGGTGGTGATGTGAGAAGGGAAAAATGTGATTTGTGCTGCAGCTTGCTATGTACTGAGCACATCCTCTGACAGTGTTTGAGACCCTCTTGTCAAAACAATAGCAAGAACTTTTTCATGTCTTTCTTTTCCCCAAGTGTGGACTAAACAATGCATTTCTCTTGATCTAATTTGGTTGAAACTCTATAGCACAATTTCCTCCAGAAATTACCCTGACTCTATCTCAGGTCAGACATCCTTCCTAGAAAATTTCATTCCCTGATGGCAGCATAAGGCAAACTAAAAGAACAAACACTTTGAGGCAGGCTGCTGTTAGGAAGACTGTTGGGTCATCCTAATCACAGGTGATGCTGCCTACCCATCAGAGCAAAACCGTGTATGAAGTCTTCTGATTTGTACAACTACATTCATGCCTACTGCAGGGAAAAAAAAAAAAAAAAAAGAAAAGAAAAAAAAAGAAAAGAAAAAAAAAAGCTTACAATATTACATATTACATTAATTTTGTGGGAAAATAAGTAGTGTCATTTTAACTGTTTATAGGATCAGGTAGAAAGGAGCAGTGGCAATGCTTGACACACCAGCCCTGGACAGATTGCTCAGATTGCTGGCTCTGTCTGTAAATCCATGGGCTGTAATCAGACTCAGACTAACAGTTAACTCCCTATATAGTTTGTGAAACCCATCAATAGCAAGGGCAGGAAACAGATTTACACAGAATGAAATCTAATTTGTTACACTGAAAAGGCTTGTTTGCATAATTTTTTCTTCATGGCCATGCCTCACTTTAAGACATAGGTACATATTTAAGAAAGGGTTATGCAAAGTGTCCAACAAATAAAAAAAAAAAAAAAGGAAATATTAAAAACAAAATGCTAGAAAAGCCCTTTCAAGTGATGAAAGATGGGGAAGAGGACAATTCTAGTTTCTTGGATCTTGAACAAAATTGCCTATGTGTGTAAATGCAGATGTAAAATAATCTGAAATAGATGGGACACAGCACATTTTCCAACATTTAATAACCTTTTCCCCTTGCAGATAATCGTGATTAGATGGAAAAGAAGCTTCATGGCATCAACTCAAGGTGCTTCAGTGCAATCATTAACTGGACTTGAGTTCCTCTTCCTCTGTGAAATACATAATCCCAGATGGGAAAGCAAGGCTCCGTCTGTAACACAGAGCCTGATTTATAGTGTTCATGGACTCCAAAGTGGGTAGAAGGTACTATAGTGAGAGCTGAAATACATTGCTTCTAATAAGGACTGGGGAAAGCCTGGACAGTGAAGAGAGAAGTTGCATAATCAGATTGGTGCTTGCACCCACAGACCATGTAGAAGGTTAAGGCAGAGACAAGCCCAGAAATGTCTCCAACACAACGCGGGCAGCATTGCGGTGCAGCTGTGCTAAACCCCCAGCAAACCCACTGGCCTCACACAGCAAGGAAAGAACAACCAGAAAATTTCATTTCCACAACAATGCTCCAAAGACAGCTTGAAGCACAAGGAGAAGGGAAGGGGGCTGACACAATGTGACACTTTGAATGTTTTTGTACTGCTTTAACATAAAAGATTTTATAACTGAGGGTGAGAAGTCTTCCAACAAAAGTATCTGCTTAGAAACAAGCAGAAAACATTCTGGTCTCCTTCTGACTAGGAAATACGAGTAAGAAGACTTCTCTTTTTTTTCTTTCTGTAAATATTTGAATTTTTTCTTTCCCCACCCAGAAGAAAAATAGTGAAAATAAAGCCAAAACCTCAGCACAAACTTCCAGATTATTTCTGTACTAATAAATTCAAAGAAACAAACAAAAAATGACCCTTTTATCCTACTTCTATTTTGTTCAAAGAAATCAGTGAAATGTGTTTTTTCAAATGTATTTTTTCTGAAAATCAGCCATTTTCTCTCCAGTTTGAGAATAAAAAAAATCCTCTTCCCTTCTTGTTTCAATAACCACTAACTGGGCTACAGTTACTCTACATGCAGCAAGTCCTCCTATCCTAAGCCTCTTTGCTTCAAGTGAGGAGCAGCACTACATCAGGACACCCAGGTGCCTGAGGGTGACTACTGAGCCTGTCCCACCTGTGCTCGTCAGCAGGCCCTTTGTGTGGCTCACTAGCGGCCCGCTTTTCCCCACTGGCAGTGAGCGAGGACCACTGGTACCTTTCAGAAGGGGAGGGACAGCCCAGTGACAGGCAGGAGTGCAGGCAGGTGAGAGCTACAGCTGCACCAAAGCCTCTGTGTGGTGGTTATCCTGAATCTCCCTAAATGGGCAGATGGGAAAGGTAGCAGCAGGAACAACCTGGGTGTCTGCTTAGGAACATAATATGTGTGCCTTCACTAGCACCTGTCAGTACATGGAAGAGCCCAGCTGAAGGCATGGAAATACAGGGAGCTATGCAGCAGCTGCGGCTCTGACTGCAGTAGACAGGACACCTGTTCCTCCTGATAACTTTTCTGTTCTGCAGAGAGGTTCTTCCAGTCTTTGGTGTCATAGGAAACAAGAGGAGGCTCGTGTAAAACAGTCTTTAGCTGTTATGTCTTGCCATATTTTTCCATTCTATTGCTGTGATATCACTTGCTGTTCTGTTCCCGGATTGTCTTATCTTACAGACAAGGTCCTCTTACTGATTAGCACAAGGATTCATTCCTCTTCATCCCACTCCAGTGCACTATGAAAGCTACTAATTCCTTTTAAAAAAATAGAGATATGAAAGCATGCCTTGCTCTGGTAGTGAGTTGTGGATCTGGTTGTGATGCAACCTCGTGCTGTGATTTTCTCAACTGCTCTTTAATTAATTATCACACTAATTGCAGTGCCTGCCAAAGTCAGCTAGCTGTCTTGCCAGACACATCTTTCAAAATGCAATGCCAAGGGAGAGACATTCCAGCACCCTGTTTGGGGTGGTGTGTAGGGGAGTGTAGTCCAAGTCCCCCATTCATTGGCCATGGGGCTGGTGTTCTGACCAGCTGTGGTCTCTCCTCACTGTTCCTCACGTGGCTCCCAAGTCCTGCCTGCAGTAGGTTAAAGATGACGTGGTCTGAAACTTTTGTGAGGTTACGAAAATGTGCAAGGGCATGGGGGAGAAGGAGAGAGAGAAGAGATTTTGCCTGGCTAAAAATGCTCAGGTGTCTGTAAGGGCAAGTTCCTGCATTTTGCTAGCAGTGTGCCTAGTGGAGAGACTTCGGCATCCCCTCTTCTCTCATGTTCTTCCCCTGCAATTTGCTATGTCTATATCTCTAACCCTGGGAAGAGAGCCTTCTCACTCAGGTCCCAGCCTGGCAGTCTGTGCTCCTGCTTGCCAAGGGGACAGTGAGTAGGATTAGAGAGCAATGCACAGAAACATCACCGCAGGAAAATGAATCCGTCATTTCCATCGCAAAGAATGTATAAGGGAAGAGAATCCACTTCTCTGGCCTCTGGGCTATCCAACGAGGGAGAGAATAATTGCAGGCTCTCTGCTCTTCCTTTATTTTACTCTACAAGGGTGACAGATGGTTTGTGGTGCAGACAAGGCTGGATTCCAACTTGTATCTCCTTTAGTTGCTTGCAACTTACTGAGAACAGATTCATCCTTGGGCTGACATTTCCATCTCATCCCAAAGGGGATTTGTTTTAATTTTCATTTAAAGTTTCAGCTGACTTAGCATTGCTTCTCTGGAATTTTGCAAGTGGTAAGTAAAAACGCCCCCTTGGCCCAACACTCCTGCTGTGGACATCCAAGCCCAGTGCTCATGGAGTGAGGGGTGCTCCCCAAAGGACAGTTCAGCCTGCCTGCAGTCAAAGCACACTCGTGCAGTGCCTCCAGGAACTACAGAGAAATCCTGCAATGATTTTGTGTCTTTGCCTTTATAAGTATCAATTTTGCTTCTCATGGAGGTTTAAAAGATTCCAAGCAAAGCCTGAACTCAGTTAGCAATTTGCTTTCAAACTATGACCAGAAAACAGGCTGAGTTTACATACACACAGTAAAATGTCCCTGTCTGACCTATTCTCTTTGCCATAAGTAAGCAAACGAGAAATAGTATTTATTTCCACCTACTTCTTTCATTGCATTACTTCACTATCTTGACAAGTAGGCTAACATTTTCAGGAACACATATAGCTGTGGTCACTGCCCCAGAGATACTCCTGCCAGAACTAAGACATGGCAACAAAAAGGAGACACAAAGAAGAGGAGAAGGGGAGAGGAAGGACAAGGGCCACAGCAATAAGATCTCACTATTCATCCACCAACTCCAAACACAATGCAAACTATGGGAGAAATGCAAAAAGGTTTGCAAAATGGCAAACCTGAGTCCCTGGTCATGGAAGTCTTCAGATCCCACAGACAGGATTCTCCAGACTGGAAAACCACATTTTTCCAATGGACCTAATTTTTTAGAGACAGTTTGTGAGGGAAGTGGGAAGTACATCAACTTGGCCCTCAGAGCACCAAATGATGCCATGATTGTCATCTACAGCCACAAACCCGGCAAAGCTTTTTTCGGTTTTTAAAGTTGCAAAGTGCTCAGTTTGTCACATTTACTGCACAAGTCACGTGCCTGTCATTGAAGACATTGCTACATAACACACCACAGAAAAGGCACGTTTCCAGCTCCTGCTGGAGTCCAGGGGCACCGGCTCTGTGTACCAAGGGCAGCCTTGGAAGCAGGAAGTACAGCCAGTCCACTTCAGGGTCCTCTCCACCAGCCAGAGCAGACACAGAGCAGATGGAAACTTGGCTGATTTCATGGTCTCTGACACCACCTTCCTCCCGAGTCACTGCGGCTGTGCCTCAGCACTCCCGTGGGATGCTAGCAGGCAGCAGAGGGGATCCGGATGAGAGTAAGCCACCCTCTGCAGCCCCTAAGGCCATGTGTAAGCGTTTTACAGGAGAGTGAGAAGCTGAGGCACCAAAGATTGAAAAGGCTTGTGCCAAGGCTGTGTACAAAGTGAGATGTGTAAAGAAACCCAAAGCACAGGCTGCCCTCAGCAGGGCAAGCCCTCCACTTATGTCCTTCCTAAGGGATATAAAATCAGGAAAAGAAGGAAAAGTATTTTCTGCCTCCATCTCCTCTGGAAGTCACAGATATCAGACTCCACCACCAACTTCATCTCCTCCACACTCCCATCACCCAGAGAGTGTTGGGTAATTTTTGTTTTCACGTATAGCGGTGAAAAAGTAGTCATGTGTGTTTATACAAAAGTCTGCAGTTGTGCAGATGGTGGGACATCAAACAAAAATGGTTATTCTTGTACACCTTCCTGTTTTCCTGCTATGGCAGCCACATGACAAAATGTCCCTGTGTTTAAAGTTATAAAGAGGCCATTCAAGGGATCACTAAAAGGCCTAGAAATCTCCAAGGATCAGACTCCAGGCATGAATTAGGTAATGGTCACATTAGCAGAGCTGTTTTTCCAAGGCAGCTGATAACATTGTAACCACCAAACTGTGACATAAATTTGCCCCAGGAAACAAGCAAAATAGCTCTGTGGGTTGTTTCAAATTACTTATCCTGTGGGAATTTTAAGAATTCCTGTTAAATAATAAGGGACATGTGAACTTGATTTTTGATCTGTCTGATGCCATGAGAACTCTGGGAGTGCAGCTCTTTTAATTTATTGGTTCCTTTGTTATTGTTATTATTTCTTCCTCTGATTTTACAGCGTTAGGATTTAAAGTTGTTCACATCCTTAGGTATTATTTTATATTGGTGTAAGAACTGAGGCTTCCAGTCCATTGCACGCAGGAACGTGAAATGCATTTTTCAACCTAAGGCAAACAAAAAGAATTTTTTTTACCTAAAACTCATGGGTAAATAAAATCACATGAAGTGCCCACTGAATACAGCGAGGGGACTTAGACAACTTAAGTGGGTTTTCACAACAAAGCAGTGGAAACTCGCTTTGGCTCAGTAGGAAGGTTCCAGGAATGTGTCTGCTTTGCTGTTGGAAGTGGACCCTCACACGAGTCACTCACCAGTCCTCCCAGACCAAAGCTGAGCTTTGGCAGGGCACACGCAACAGAGGCTGGGCGCTGCCTCAGCCAACACAGCCATGGTGCACCAAGGCCTGTGTGCAGGAGCTAGGCTTTTCCTCTCCAGTGAAAAAAATTATTAACTCTCCGCTGCTGATTTATATATTCCTCCAAGCACTTCCCTGAGGCTTTCCTGAAGCCACTTTGATGCAAACCTGACAAAATTTTCTTTTGAACAAAATTTCCCATATAGTGCCAAACAGCCTCAGCCTTCTTGGTGCTCAGTCTTACTGCTCAGCTCCTGTTGGATGCCTTAACTTGCCTCCAGTCCAGGACCAAACAAGCACTTTCCCATCCAGGAGCTGTAACACAGATTCTTATGCAAAACGCACTTTCTATCTCTTCCACATGCTCACATTGCTCCTAAAAGAGGTGGCTTTTTCCAAGGAAATCTGCATTTACCAGTCACTCTGGAGATGCTTGGCTGCTTTATGCTTGAAGGCCGAAATGAGGACTCTCTTCAGTAGCAGTCTTGACCTAGATGTGACCCTGAGTTCAGCTCTTGGAAATGTCACTAAACCTACACTAAGTGCTGCTGCAGAAAACGTGATGAGAGGCTGGGAATGGGATGACACCGCTCCTTCCCACTGGAGAGGCTGGCTGTGCATGGACCCAGCCCATGCGTGCCTTGTGGTGATCCACCCCGAAGAGAAGCAACTGTAGGCACATCCTGTGGTTTTCTAGAAGTCCTATGGTTGAAGTACGGGGTTGAACTGACAGGCCTGAGGAGAAACTGCAGAAACTACAAACAGCAGAAACAATGAATACTACCGAGTCTAGCTAAAAAACTGCTAGGCTTTCTTTGTTTTGTTTCAAAAGGACAAATGCTAGGGTATTTTTTATTTGCCTTCCGGTCTTTAAGGTTTAACATTCTCAGCATCAAACCCTCCTTTGTGGCCAGGAAGGCTAAATATTTACTCATCTGTAATGCAAGCTCTGCGTCGTAAGCAATTGCAGGACTGAAAGGAGAGTCTTACATAAACTACTTGCTTCTATAAAATATGCCCTCATTCCTGAAAGATTCGACTCCTTTTAGGACTAGTGAACAGTTCATAAGCTGCCACTGATTTTCTCTTGTTTGCTAATCTCCCTCTTTTATCATTTATTTATGTTGATGAACAAATTAGTGGAAAGCCACTCTCTGACTCCTTCAGTAGTTCATATCTGAGTATTGTGGTTTGCCATCTCAGCCAAGCAGGGTTGGATTTTGTAAAATTGTTGCATTTATGCCTGTATTTCTTTTCCTTAACTGTCTTGAGGGAAAAGGAAAAAAAGAAAAACTAAGGAAAAAAAAGCCTGAAAGGAGCTTCCATTAGTGAACATGATAAAACTAGTTCCTGTATAAAGTTTATAAAGTTTTCCTTTCACAAGGGAGATCTTAAAAAATTCTTTCCTTGTGTTTTAGGGGCATTACAGGACTTCGATTAGAGGGGAAAATTACCCTGTGAGTTGCTTTGCAAGCAATTGAAGAGGACAGTCCTCCACTGTTTGGTTCTGGGCTGTCACCTTTATTCCTTCCCAAGATAAAGAAGAGACAGACAACAGAGCAAACAAAGCTAATGGATTAAGGCAAATTTGGGGCTGATTAGGCATGGTAAAGGAAGGACTCAGTGCTCCATGGATAATTCCCAATGAAACAGCTGCAGGCTTCTCTTTTGAGGCAGAAGTAGAGCTCAGCAAAGTATTTTCAGCCTAAATAGTTCTTGGCTTTGAAAAGTTAGGCTATGACTCAATCACAGTATTTTGCACTTTTGGGCTGAATTAACTAAATTGCTCAAGATTAAAAAGTAATTCCATCCAACCTTTTCGTTTTGACACTTTTAAAGCAAAACAGACCTTTTTAAAATTTTCTGATTTATAATCTTCTTTTAAAATTGTTTTTAAAGATTAAAAATGGAAATGATCACCCAACCCTTGAAATTAAATTTGAATAGAGAATTGTTTTTACTTAATTGGATTTTATTCTATTTTGTTTTATTTTATTTTATGATTTTATTTATCACTGGTGGTTTTAAGAAGTATTTGTATTTGGTATTAGGCAGGAATATCAATTTTTTCCCTTTCCAATTGTCATTTTTCTGAAGGAAAAAAAATGGTAGCATTTTAAAATATTTTATCAAAATTGAAACATATATCCCCAAAAAGTAATTTCCACAGTTTTATAATATCAGCATAAATTTTAAAGTTTTGGAAACCAAATCTGAAAATGCCAATGCATGAAAAATATAAATAACTTATAATTTGGCATCTGTGTAATTGTTGCATTTACTCTCTGTGAAAAAGTATTTTCTTCTGGAATAAAACACTAAATACCATTTAAGTCAGCTCTAATTAGCTACTAGTAACTTTGCAATATGTGGCAAAGAAGGTTTCCTTACAGTGAAACAAGACCTTTTGCTATATGACTTTTTTCCTGGCCAGATTGCCCTCCTTCTACAATTACAGCTTTACATGTGTGTCTTTACTAAGTCTGGTATCTCCTTGAAGAGGAATTACTGATTATCCCAATAGAGTTTGCGAGGGAGCAGGCTCACTCCTCCCAGCCCAGCCTGTGGATAGTTTTGGTACTGTTGAAACACAGGGCTGGAAGCATGGATGGACTTGAGCAGGGAACAGTATTAGTTTCCTACTGGGGGCCTGCTGAAATATGTCAGTGCGTGTATCTGTGCCTGGTGACTCTTTCTGCTGCTCTTGCTGATGCTCAGGGAAAAATGCCTTTCCCCAGTTTTTTTTTTTATCATGGCTGGATGCAGGCATAGAGAACAAGAGACTTAGAGCAATGATATATTTCCTCACTACCTGCATCCACAGCGTGCATTGTGCAAGCTAAGTTTCCAGAACCTCTGCAGGCTAGGTTGCCCCAGGAGCAGGAAAAAGGAAACAGTCTGGAGGAAGAGACTCTTGCATCCTGGAACTGCAAGTGAAGTTTATAAGGACAATTACCTCGGAGATTACAGCCTCCAGGATCACATGAAGTGTGTAAAAAGCTGATGAATCCCATGTGTCTAGAGGCATGTATTCCCTTGTGTCAGCCAGCTAACTAGTGTTAGTCAAGTAGAGAGATGTATCTGCTAGACTTCCCCATTGCACCTATTCTGGAGGCAAAATTTTGGACCGTACAGAGGGTGGTATAGCCTGGTCCATCCATCAGTCCTGCTGTTTACAGCACTCCTGTAACATCCAACTCAAAATTCAAAGTCCCGAGGTGCATATGCCACCCCTTGTGAAATGTGCCATGAAAAAGAGATTCTGAAGTTCCAGTAACTCTAATCCCTCAAAAGATTCATGAGATGATTGCCACTTTCTATGGCAAATAATCCTTACAACATCTGTGTACCACAAAAGCAATTCACTAGCTTTGTATGTAATGGCTGCACAAGCTGGAAAGATGTCTCATCTTTTAAAACACTCCAGATATGTGGTCAAACCAGGGGACATGAAAAAAGATTTGTTTCTTGCTAAATTTAAAAATCCTGCTGAGAATAAAAATATATACATTGTAAATTCAGTTTTTGAGTTCTTTCTCATGTGACAGCCTTTTATCATATGTTCTCATAGAGGTCTGTATTGCAGGAATACACCCTTTTTAAAAACTTTTCTTGTGCTGATCACTTTTTTCCTGCCTCACTCTCACTTAAGAACATCCTTCTCTTTCAACACAGTAAAGCCAAACTTGTGCTTAAGGGTCTTTGCACTTGGGTAAACCATCTCAGTACATAACTGCATAACAACCCAAGAGGAGAATCAGGCCTTTTCCCCTCTAGCCTTGAACTTGCTTAAACCCCAGCCTGATGTTTTGTTCCAAGACCTTACACCATCCTTTCTCTATCTACACCCACATTCATTGGAAAATCAACCTCTTCCCCAAGGATAGAGAAGGGCTATCTTAGACCCTTGGGAGTCCAGTCATCAGCTTTTTAAAAGTTAGAGGCCTTTCCTGCATGACACAATACCGCGGAGAGAGTACACAGTTGGAATTGCATGAACTGTGCTTGCACTGCAGCCAGCCTTGCCAAGTGATTGCTAAATGTAACTCAACATCCACCACAGATGATTATCTACATCCTGCAAACACCATCTCTCAGTGGTGAACCTGGGAACTGGTGCGGCTTTGGAGACAAGTATCTGAGGCAGGGCTGATGAAGACACACAGACTGAAAACACTCCATTGTAAAACTGCTCCTTCAATACAGCTGCAGCATGTCCTCACCGCCTTCTGAGACTTCTCATTAATTTCTTGGGTCAGGGCATTTTGATTGTCTCCAGTGTTTGTATCTGTTTCCACATAGGCTTATGGGGACAACTCACTTGGTTATCAGATACCTTCCCTGTGAAAGAAACCTCATCATGTGTTTCAAGGAGGGCCTTCACAGTGCTTCATGCCCTTACACAGAATGACCTGATCCAGCACAGACTTACTACAGCAAAGCATTTCTGTGTATCCTGACTGGAAACACATCAACCTTGTAAGACTTTGGTTGACTAAAGACCACCCAGTGAAGTCTGCTGAGCCTTAAGAAGAAAAACTGTCTGAGTATCCTGTCTTGCATGTTTTTATCCCTCTTCCCCCACAGAGGGCCAGTACTCACCACTTTAAGCCCCTCCAAGCCCCAAAATGTCATGGCAAGCAGCCAGCACTGCAGCCCTTCCCACTCACATGGTCAGCCCTGCAAATCCCGAGAGAGTCAACTGGAACAACGCTCTGGGAGAAAGATGACTCTGCTGCCATCCCTCTACCTGCTCAATCCCCTACCACCAACTTTTGGCAGTTGCCTTCTAAATTTTTCCCTTGCTTCTTGTCCCCCAGGAATAAAACTCAACCCCCAGAAAGTCAAACACAAGCTCTAATTCAGCGAGAGGCAAGTTCCAGTTGTTTTTCTTAGATTACAGACAGGATTTATTAATTGGAAAACAAAGCAATTTTAGGGCCTCATCCAAATCAGAGAGTTCTCCCACTGTACTCTTCTGTGTGAAATTGGATATCAAGACATAGATCTCATACTGAGAGACGAGAGGTTTCACAGTTTCTTAGGGGACCCCTTGACACATATTTATTTCTAAGCTGGGCACCTAAATCCATCAGCTATTATGGATGAACTCCACATCACAAGACAGTATCAAAAGCAAACAGGCCATTAAGGAAGGAACTGTCTGCAGGAAAAGCATGGAAGCTCCTGTATATTCCAGTCTAGGTGTTCCAACATGAGTGTTAAAAGGACATACAGCTCTGGAAAATCTGTTACTGACTTTTCATACCCTCAACAAGGAGCTCAAGAGCATTTCTGTTATACCAGGTGAGAGCAGTGGTAATACAGAGAAATTAAAAAATAGTGTGCAGCCCCAATACATACATCATTAGCTACAAAAGATAAAGGAGGAACCTTCTTGGCAGCTACTGACAAGACAGCAAGTTAAAGGCAAAGGGGTGTGGGCATTCCCATAAGTCTGTGTCATAAGAAGTGAAATGTGAAATGTGAAAGAAGAAACAAAAATCTTCAGACAGATGACCATCATTGTGCTACAGAAGTATCTAGACTGTTGTGAAAATTCAGGAAAGAACAGCATGAATTGGTTAATTTTGCAATAGGACATAAACTCCTACCATTCATCCCTAGTGTACAGTTAGGAAAACGACATTATTACACAAATTACGAAACATATTGCTAGTCCTGAACTATTTTAAATTTTCTTAATTATTACTTAAATTAAGTGCAAGCTAAGAAGTTCAGAAATATTTCTTAATATGTTTTTGCCTCAGGAAGGTCATCTGCTGCAGGAGAATGTATTCCAATGGGGTTGATCGGTACCTAACACACACAGTATTAGAACAATTTACCATTTTACATCCTGTAGTTCTCTTTCAGCCATCAGGTTCTCACTATAACCAAATTGAGCCTAGATAACCTATTATACTGTGGATAGAAAAAAGGTTAAATTTTAAAGCTACTTGAAGAAAGAAATCCCTATCCTAAAGCAAGCAATCCCAAATCCTACCTTCAGTTCAGGTATCATGTTCAATATTGAACATGATATTAAACATGAATTAAAATTCTCTGGAGTTACTCTGTCTCATATCTTTTCTCAGAGGCATCCCCTGTAGGCCTTGGTTATGGGCATTTCAGGCCTGCAGGAAGAACAGATGTGGCTTTTCAGTGAATACTGGGTATTATTTTTGTGGTGATCTGTTGAGGAATTTGTGGCCCTCAGGAACCAAAACACAGTTGTACAGTCCTAAAGAGGTGCTGAAAGACTATATGACATGACCCTAGAAGGAGAAAGGATAGCATAGGGCAAATCTTAATTTCAAACTTAATCTGAAAGACCTCGCTAAAACTGCTGACATGACACACATGCTGAGACATAATGTTCCTTATAGACAAAAGATCTTGTACCACTTTCTCCCACTCTGGGGCCACAAACAACACCAAAAGAGGTGAAATACTTCGCTATGCCTCAGTTTCCTCCCTTGGGTTTTTCATCTGCCAAACTCTGTGGGAGTCACATTGAGATCCACAGTACACAGCTGAGGTTCTTGGCCAATTGGTATCTCTAGGAGAAGAGTAATCACAGGCATATTCAATGTGCATCATTGCACTGCTCTGAAAACACACAGTTCATTGCCAAACACAGCCATGGCAACCTCTTACCAATAGCTAAC
This sequence comes from Ammospiza nelsoni, assembly GCF_027579445.1. Lineage (NCBI taxonomy): Eukaryota > Metazoa > Chordata > Aves > Passeriformes > Passerellidae > Ammospiza > Ammospiza nelsoni. The sequence goes on from NC_080669.1 coordinate 25,835,015, forward strand.
ATGGACTTAGAAGGACTTCCTCCTGAACTGGAGGAGAAAACCCTTGAAAACCAGTTCAAAGAAACTCCATTGCTCATGTCATGATTTGATAAGAGGTTGGGTCTCTGGTTTTGTGGTCAAGCAAACTAGACCTCATGGACATTGAAAAGCTCTTCCACTTTGTGTCTATGTGTTTAGCATGTGAAAATAGTAGAAAGAGGACTCTGGTCTCAGATAGCACCTCCAAGTTCCAGCATGGCATAACCAGCAGCATCTGATACAACTCAGGACAATGCCAGTGTGTGGTAACAGGCTATAAATGGAAGAAAAGATTTCTGGAATTCATTGACTAGAGGTACAAAAAAACCCCAAGGCCCTTCCCTGTGGTATATCCTGACCAGTGTCTTCTTTCTTCTAATGAAGAAATACCCATTGGCTGCAAATGCAATAGTCACACATTCTTTCAGAGACACACAAAATGTTAGAACAATTTGTCATTTCATATCCTTTTCTGCTGCTGGGTGGGTTTTTTTTTTACCTTTCAGGACTCAAGAGAGGTCCTGAGGAGCTGTGTATCCTAGACACATCAAGCAGCAGAACAGGCTCCCAGCCAAGTCTGAGGAGGAAATCTCATGTGTTTTGTGCTGCTGCTGCCTCAGAAGAACTCTCTTAAGCAAAGGAATAGGCCTGTCCACAGCAGACTGACCAGTGAGATTTGCAGCCTAGACCATTATGGCCACAGATGGAGAAGCTGGATTCCCTAACTGCAGACAAAAAAAATGGGCATGACATAGAATATGGAAATGATGAGCCATGGGGGCTAATTTCCTCATAAGTCCTCCAATGTCAGAGGGAAATATGCAAGAAAAAAAAATAATATATATATCAAATGTCTAGCTACCAAAGCTGTACCCTGCAGTCAATAGTCTGTGAATACTGCGGACTCACAGGTGCCACACCAGATCTACCTATTTTGGGAGCAGAGTTTGGACACCCTAAGAACATCTAAAATGTTGCTGGGTACATGTGTTTAGGAATCTGAATCACCCTCAAATTTTCTTTGAGAGTCTGCAACCAAAAATGGAAAAGTGACTACGTAAGAAGACAGTCTGAATCCACTCAGGAGAACATCCCACAGCTTGTCATACATCACTTTCTGAGAAGAATAGACTCCAGTGCTTTGCCACAATTTAAAAATAATCATGAAAATGTAATGTAAGTAGGCTCCCTAGAAATTATATACAATGGATTCAAAAATCTTTTTAATTCACAGTGAACATCACCTGATGCTAATTATATTCGTCACTCAGGAATCTTCATTCTGGAACAAAGGAATATTTGATAGGGTATTAAATAATGGTCATCTGATACGGAAAGGTATTCTGCATGCCTTGCTCTTGCTGCACAGCTGATGTTCGGAGGCCAAAATCATCACCACTAGTCAGCAATTTGAGGCAAGAGGTAGAACATATAACCTTTCAGGTATGGGTGAAGAGAAAAAGGTCCTAAAGTCACTGTCTGTGTCCTCAGGAGCTCCTGATGGGGTGTTTCCCACACAGCTTAGGTTCCAATGCCAGATAAGCCACACTCCTCCTTCATCAAGACCAAGAGTGGAATTCTTACTGGGATAGATCAAGGATCCCAGTGTCACAGGAGAGATGACATAAGGCCTGGTCCATTAGAGCTATTTGAACTCCTGAAAGAGCATTCATGCACCCCAACAAGCCATTCCTAATCAGAAAATAGGGACAGCATGTAGCAGGAGAAGATCACTGTAGAGCCAGGAATGGCCGGTTTGCCTTTGCCTTTGATATGCAATCAATATTCCATATTTGCCCAACATTCCATATTTGTGTCAGATTCCATGCATAGTTCAGAAAATAGTGGTCTACCTGCTGTGCAAACAAAGGCAGAGTCATCCTGGGTACTGGAGCTAGAGCACTGGCATATGGTGCTGTGCAGTGCTCCAGAGCCAAGCTGCTCAACATTTCTGTCACTGTCCTCTGGCAGCAGGTGAACCACGCAGCCTCCCCTCAGCATGCTCAGAGCATAACACATGAGCGGGTGCAATCTGCCATGTGATAACACAGAAATGGTTGGATAAAGGTTGTTCCTAGACCTCCACTTCCCTGAGCCAGCACGAACAGCAAGATGGTTAGCCCCTTGCTTGAGATTCGTGTCCAGGGTGATCTTGGGCACGTCACATGTCCTATCCATTTCAGCAGTCTTCTCATGAACAGAACAAGGATATGTCTTCTGCTCATAAATCTAATCTGGTGGTGCTGAGCATGCTGAGTCCTCAAGGAGATTCCCTGCCCACAAAGAGATAAGAGATGCTGAAGTTTACCCTGGAGTCATGTATGTGTCTGTGTAATTTTTTTCTGGATGCAAGACAACATTGAAAGCAGTTTGCATTTAGACTTCCAATTGCCTTTGTGCTGCTTGCCTTTCTCCTCATACACCACACCTCTCCCAGGAGGCTGTAGGGAGTCATCTCCTGTGATGACACCACAGCCATTCCCAGCCTGCCAAGCTGTCTTTCCTGGAGTGCTAATTCTCAGCAAACCTGCATTTGCAGTCCCAGGAACTTTCAACATCCACTTGGGAAAATCTCTCCAGACTTATTATGACAAAGAGATGATGTCCCATGTGATATATTTTCAAGACAGGAAATGGTTATCCACTGGGAGAAAGATGGCAAGGCCACATCTTTGTCAATCTGTGCCACGGAGTGACACAACATGATTGCAATCAGGGTTACAATCCAGCACAAGATGGAGCTATAATTGCCAGTGGCATGGCTCCATTGAGCAGACTGCATCAGTATACCACTGTAGAAGTGCCAAGATCATGGACTGATGTTCTATCATTCCATTGGTAATCTTACCATGCCACCTTATTACCAAATTTAACATGGTATGGCATAAAGCTATCTAGTTCTCCTGCTCCTGTAATTTCACCAGGGAAGCAATAACACAACTTCATTCCTCTTGGGGCTACAAACCAGACTGATTTCCAGCCAAAATTTAGATGCTGGATTTGGAAGCTGTTGCACTGTTGGGAAAAGCCATGACTTTCCAACTAGGTGCTACTTCTAAAGGCTTGGCCAAATGTTTTGCTTAACTTTTGGGCATTTAAGAGAGTAAGCAATGCCACCTACTGGCATCAAAAAGGAAAACTTAACTACTCCAGTGGGTTGGTGCAATGGGAAGATCATAAAGGAGAAGGCTGTCAGTGTTCTTCAGACAGTCTTTTGCTGCTGAAAGTGAGGCAGAGAACAACAGGAGCTTTTCTCCTCACCAGTGTTACTTGGTTAAGCTCAGTAGGAAACATTTGAGTTGAGTCACTTGCTTTCACCATTTGAGAATGAATAACAAGCAAAGTAGCAACTAGACCTAGTGTTGATGTGGAGCCTGCATGCCAAGGCAGTTCCTGAACTTCCCCAGAAGGTGAACATGCAATGATTAGGTGAAATTACACACTTGCCTAGCAATATTTGTGGATGAGTGCAAACTGGGTGTCTGAGGAAGGCAAGAATCTCATACAGTTTCAGGGACTGAAGGATCAGGACTTCATTTCAGAAGGGGAAGTCATAAATGGAAATTTTAGGCTATGTCTCAAACGCTTAATGGCTTAGTGGATGGGCAGGTGAGTAATTCCACTCTCATAATAGCATAGGTGCAAAGAGATTTGCAAATAATAGGCTTAGAACACATGAAGAGAAATAACAAAGCCTGTAACTAAACTACAGGATATCCTTGAGGCAACCACCACTGTTTGTGTGGGTTCCCCCATCCTGTGTCCAGCTGTAAGGTGTACTGAGGTAAGCACTTACACAAGAGTTAATGCGTCAGTGGAGAACACTTCCAAGGTGTTGATCATTTCCCAGTCCTGCTCACTTTGTCATCCAAGGAGCAGAGGATGCAAAACCCCAAGAGACTACTGGCAGGAGCCAAGCCAGAGAAGGTCAGCTGGGTCCTCTGGCAAGGCAAAGGAGAGCGCCACAACTGAAGAAGCCCTGGGAGGGCAGACTCCCTTCTTTTCCCTTAGCAGTGGCCACCCTGCTTTTACATGACTGTGTTAAAGGTAGCTCTGATCATTTTGTCAACTCCTGTTCTTGCAAGCACAAGTGGTGCCACAGACCCAATGGCATCACTGGCACCAGAGCCAGTCCTATGCCCGTGACTGCACCCAAGAAGAACTTTTCCCCTGGTTTGCCAAAATTTCCTTTCCCCATCTTCCTTTATGCCCATGGCATGGATAGTCAAGTTGTAGCAGGCATACACACAAAGCCAGTATGTGAGCACAGGACAAGAATGGGTTCTGCATTCCTACCTCTGACTCACTGGCTGAGTGAAAGCGCACAAATATTTGCCCAGTTTCTGATGAAAAAAAATTAGTGTCAGGTCTAGCAAAGGGTGTTCTTCTTTGCCTATCTCCTATCTTCCAGGAGATGTTGCTCTCTGTCTCCTTAGTACATTATCATAAAACAGGGCTCTTGGTGTGTGTATTAAAACAAAGGATACTGGTGCTGCACAACCATCCCCTCTGACTATGCTCCACGCTCAAACAGAGACAGACAGCACCATGCAGTTTGCAAAGATCTGAACAACTGGAGTCACACTGGGAAAGGGGCTGCAGTGACTGCAGGGCTGTGACCAGACTGCTGCAGAGGTGACGCACAGAGCACAGCAGTGCCTGGACTCAGTGATCCTAGAACTCAGTGATTGTAGAGGCCATTTCCAATACTAATGATCTCGTGATTCTATGACTGCTTCAAAAAAGACGTACCTGCTTTTGTCCCTCTCAGCCACAGGCTAGTCAGCACTGGCCACAGTATGCCAGAATTCCTTACTCCCCAGAAGTCCTTCTGGGTGGCCACCATTCTTCAAGTGCCTTCAGGTCCCCCTGCCTTCTGTTACTGTCATCAGAGGGGTGGCATTGTCAGAGCTACCTAGAACATCTGGACTAAAGCAGCAGCCAACAATGATGTACTACCACCAAGAGGCAAATGGTTTCCTTATGGTGAGCACTGGGAGTTCACAGCCTGAACAGCACTGCTTATGAAACCTATGATCATAAACCTGTAATCCATCCTCTGTGTTGGCTCCCCTGCCCCATACTCTCCTTGTCCAATTCTTTGGCCTGTCCAATTGTACAGCTGGAACAATCAGTAAAAGTGCTGTTAGGTCTATGGAAAATCCTTCTTGCTGCATTTTAGACATACAGAAGATCAAGGCTTACAGCCTCTTGCTAATGATTGCTGGCATTCAGCATGAAACAGGAGAAAGCCCTGAGCTGTTGCAAGTAGCAAACTCAGAAGCACATAGAGCAAAATAAAGTATTGAGCTGTGACAATGAGGTGGTGCCATGGAAGCAAAGCAGAGCAGCATGTGGTGCATGAGACCCTACTAGCTGCTGTCAGTCCCTGCAGCCGGTGTATCTTTAACTGCTGTTCTGTCCTGAAAAATTAATGATAGAATTAAAACACCAATACTTCATAGGTACAGGTTTTCTTCTCCAGTACCCTGGCTGGATCCTGCCCTATGCTTTTTCATAATTTTTCTGCCTGTCCTTAATAGGAGAAATCATAACATGAGCACTGAAGTAAAACCGGCCCCAAGGAAAAACAGAGAAACACTGAGAGATCCCAGTGACTAAAAAGACAGAGTAACACATATGACGTTACATCATTTTACACAGTGCAGTGTCTACCACAGCTATAATTTAATAAACTGAACTCGCAGTCAAGTGCATACAGATGGTTTGTTGTTGCTGAATTCCCTTTTCAGCTCTTGTTAATATTTTGTGATACTAGATCCTACAGAAGTTAATAATAAATTAGAAGAGACTACAATTAATTGCTGTTTAAATGGCTGAGATTGAAGACGTCTCTATAGAAGCATTCACCTTCTTCCCACCTGTTCCTGAAATAATTAGCTGCAATGAGAAAAAAATTAACAAGCAAACAAAAAAATACAAAATCTGAAAGAATACAAGTCACGGCTTTGCTAAGACTGCTTATTTTCATGCCAGCTTCAGTTCAAATTCATTTAAGCACAGGCTAAAATTACAAGCAAAAGGAGTTGAAGTCATTCAGAATCAGCAGCCAGAATCATTGTAATAAAATAATTTATCCATGACATGAAGTGGATATAAGCAGTGGTTTAGAAGAGATGGATTAATTTTCCTTCTCTGCCATATTATTTCCTGCATGGGCTAACATTCCTGGATATAATAGGATGTATATCTAACAGCCTAGTTGTTTCAATGCTACATGAAGTCATTGGTGGTGCAAGATGAACTGTGCCTAAATGTACTGCTTCATTTCCAGTCCAGTAACACCTTCCCAGGAGATGGACTGGGCATCTGACTACAGTAATGTCATAAGTCACCTAAACCTAAACTAAGACCATATCATACAGACAGTGCAGGTGAACAAGTGTTTGCATACTGCCAGGACAAGAAATAAAGTAGTACAGTAGTAGAGAAAACCCAGACTAAGACCCTTGTGAGCAATGGAGACAGCATGCCATCACAGAAAGCACAAAAAGCTCTCCCTGGATGCAGGGGGAAGAGGAGCAGAAAGATCCCCCTTTTCCTTGCCCACAAGACAAGTGAGCTGTGGCTCACTGGAGCTGCAGCAGAGCCCTCCACTCAGCATCGCCATCCAGGCTGTGGGTGATGCCCCTGACACACACACCAGTCTCCAGTGAAGGCACTGACTCTCAACTGTATTCAGGCACAGGCTCCACACATTTAAACAACTGTCTCTTTCATGATAGCATGTCATGGGATAACCCAAAATGTTGTCGGATTCCATATCTACCTGTGCCCAAAATTTTTAGTCTCTCTAAGACCCTGTAGCCAGGAAATGGAACAAGCAGAATGGTTGGAACTGAGTGGGGGGAGGGGGCTGGTATTGCAGGCACTATAAAAGTCTGCTCAGGCAGGCAGCTCGGCTTCTTGTGCCACATTATTTTTGCTTTTTCACTTATATTTACTCATATTTGCTTCTATTGGTGAAAGGGATTGGCTGAACCTATAAACGGAGGCAGCTCATTTGAGAGTGTTCTCCTTCAAGTTGCCTAAAACCAAGACATAGCATTATGGGCATGAAAACGCAGGCTATTCCTCCAGTATTACCTCTGCCCAGCTGTTGTGCTCAACAGTCCACCAGTTCACCTGTGAGGCTTGCCAGTGTACTGCCTTGTCGGGCTCATGTTTATGGATGCATTGAGCTGCTGACAGACTGAGCATAGCACCTACTGCAGTTCAGGAACTCACTTATGATCTGGCAACACCTAATTAATTCCAGGAGATGGGAGATGGCATCAGCTGCAAGCTATCAAGTATACATTGCCAATGTAGAGACTGAAAATCATGCACATAAGACACCAAAAATCGTGCATGCAGAGATGTCTCCAGACCAAACTGGCAAGCCATCCAGCCTTTACAAACAGCCAAGCATGGGATTATGCTGATTGTTTCACCACCACACATTTTTCCTGAATTTGGGAAAATAGTTATGATGCAAGAACAAGATCTGCATACCTCAGTTCTTTGGAAAAAAACCAAGGGATAATTAATTCAACACAGTGCCACCAGAAATAATGTCACCCACATATTTTCATTGCTGAGGGCAAGAAGAATCTCAGGGTCATCCCTCTGGAGCAAATTCACCCAAAGGCCACCACAGAGCCCAGAAAAAAAATGCAATGTTCTGTTCTGGCTATCAGCACCAACTATTAAGAGCAGGTTTTTTTACCTCTGCAAAGTTCTGCAGAGAGGCAAGGAGCATGACAAGAATTGCGCTTCCACACCCCAAGTGAAGGAAACCAAAGATGTAATAACTGTGTATGAGAACACTGTCCTTCAATGCCCATGAATAGGAACATCAAGAAAACTAGAATAGGCATTTGAGGCTAAAATCAGAGCAGATGCCTGGTACTGAGAAAGGGTGAGAGCTCAATCTGTTTAGCTCTTCAAGAAACTAAATAGGCCGTGACTGCACTGCAAAAGCACCTCTGCAGGACAGAAAATTCTGGATCCTGACAGGCTGTTTATTCAAGCAGAGAAAGTTACAATAGGAACCAACGTCTGGAAACTGATGTCAGATATTTACAATGGGTTTAAAAATATTTGTAAAATTAAGGTGAAACTAACCATTTGTGGGAGGTAACAAGAGCAGCACATTTAGACCCCTTCTGGGAGTGCAAAGCTTGCTTGGCTTATCCATTGTGCTGACATGCACACTATTGAGGCAATGCAGGCAATTGTAGTGCAAGTCTAAAAGGTATCACAGTACCTCCATTGCACCTTCCCCACCTTTGATTTCCTTCACATTAGGCACCACAGGAAATGAGTGAGGCTGGACTGTTCAGTAGCACCATTACCAGCAAGCTTCCCTTTAGCCATTACAGCCCACTGTGGCAGTTTTCAGTTATAGCATGATATCTTCCTTATGGGAATTTCTCTATTTCTCTTCTTGCCTCCTTTTTAAAAAGGATAGAACACCTCCTGGAGCCCTGGAATCTTACCCATGTGTTTTTTCCGCATGGCTCTTGCTACACTTTCCACACTTCTGCTCTTAGAAGAGCAAACCTTCAGTCCCAGTTCAGCCCTAACAAGTGAGAGAAGGACACCTTCAGCTAATTTACATCTAAGTGAGCATTTGTCAGAGTAAAGAATAAAGGTCTTACTGTGCAAAATGGTTCCTGTGGCAGCACTAATCAATAGTTGCTTGATGGATTGCCTGCCAGGAGTCTTTCAGGCACATCATCTCAGCTGCTAGACTTTCTGCTTGCTCACTGCTTAACAAAATAAATAGACATGAATCATGGTATTTAACATAAAGCTCCAACTCAGAATCAAAGCTGTTTAAAATGCACAGTGGTTTGCCCCACTCCATCCCTCCATTCCTTTGCTCACAAACAATGTCAAGTCCCAGCTTTTCTGGAACAGGAACGAAGCTTGAATGATAATCTCTTCACCAAGGACGGCCTTTTCTTCTGCAATCAGTGACTGCATTCCCTAAACAGCATTCCATTCCCCATTGCCTCCTGAAACAGGAGCCATTTGGAGAGAAAAGAATGGAGATGTATGTCTGTGTGGCTGATGGGAGGTTGATATTTCCCATATGGCTTTCTTAGCTGCTGTGATGCAACGGGCACAAACTGTTCCCTCTGCTCCTGCACCCATTGTGCTGCAAATCTGAAAGCTCCCACACCACTAAACTGTCCCCACATGCAACTGCATCAGATTTCAAAATATAAGAAGCAGCAAGGAGTCCAATTTTTCAGAAGCAAATAGCTTCTCAGTAATAATGAATAAGCGTTTGGCTCTCTAGAAGTTCTTATTTCTATTCAGAAACATAGTTTGTTTCAGATTTTTCTTAATCTGACTTTTAAATGGATAATGCTTTTCTTGAAACCCTGTACGCCTACAGACTACTAATAGCCTCAGAAAGGGTGAATAATCATAGCATCAACTTTTTTTGGCCAAAGAGCAACATCCAGCTCCATCTAGCAAGTTCTGCCCCCTCTTCTATCTTGCCAACCCCATCAACACCCTCTGGCACAACTTGATCAGGTGGGAAGCTTGAAGTGATGTAGGATGCATATTCAGGCTCTGAGTAATGACTCATGTCTTGCTGGCACCAACACCAACAAAAGACTTCCAGGCCAAGGCTTGGGGCAAAGGATGGAGATGCCACCATTCCTCCCATCCACCTCCTGCTTGACCATGCCTCTGCAGTCTTTGTAAGCCTCCCCTCCCACTCCCTCATCCTCTGACAGCCAAAAAAACTTGTCACGTCCCTCTGATCCAGATTTCTTCACAGCACTGAGTTTTGATTCTTGCCCACTGCTCAGTCTTTCAGCCCATTCTGCCTTTCAAGCCTTCTAATGGCAGATTTCCCTTGCCATTCTCTCACAGCACCACCATCCCTTGGACTGTGACCAGGGTTTTTGTATTCTGTCAGGACATTTTGAGCTCTGCTCTGGCCCATTTAAAGGGCTCCTGCCTTTTCCCCTCCCTCCCCATGGGCATCCATCTAATTCCTCAAGCCAAACAGAACCATGCAGCCACTCAGATGGGAGGTCAGCTCTTCATCTACCTCTGGAGAGTATTGCTCACAACTGCTCTGATCCTTCTGACTCTTCCAGCAGCATTAGCAGAGCAGCACAGGCAAGTGCCAGGCAGGGTGAATGGTACAGATCATACAGTCCCCTCCCTGGCAGCTGAGCATGGGGGAGATTTCCCAGTTCTATGCAACTCAGGGCACCCAGGAGGGTGCCACTAGTGGGAGAGCTAGGACGGAGAAATTTTGGGTGCTGAATGCTGGAGCGTCAACAAGGGTAAACCCCAATAATCTGGGCTCAGATGAGACCAGATGTCTAAGCAAGGCAGCATTGCAGCTGTGTACCCACAGAGAGAGTCCAGGTAGCTGGGAAATCCACAAGAGAATGATGAAGAGTGAGTTTGATAGAAAAGAGGTGCTGCACCCTGTTTCAGCTCAGGATTTTGGAGCACAGCACTACATGCTGGCATGCTGTGAGGCAGCAGAAGCACAAAAAACCTGGACGTTCCTGGGACCATGCATGCTTAGTGCCACGGGCAATGTCATTTTGGAAAGTCAGAAGGGAAATCTGACTTGGAAAAGTTGTTGAGTTACAGACATAGTTCAATTCCATGAAGAAGCAAGAGGGACTTTCAGCTTGAAAGCTCTTCCTCTGCAACCCCACTTCACCATCCTCCACTTACAAGGGAGGAAGTCTGGGAATGCACATGGAAAGCCAGCAAGAGCATAGCACTGGGAGATACTGGAACTATGCACTGTCATCCAGCTGGACGGCTGGACGTAGTTCTTGTCTTACTTTTGACAATGCTACACATACCTTAAGGCTACACAGTGCATGAAGAGCACAGCATGGCACCTCTTTTTCAGGTGAAAAGCAGTTTAACTACACACAAAATGGGTCCCTTGAGAAATTTCCATTGGGGCTTTCCAAGATAAAATGTGTGGGAACTACAGGGTGATGCTTTCAGGAGCAGCCTTTGCAAAAGCTGTGACTGCACTAAAGCACACAGTGCAGTCAGTCAACTAATCTGTTGTCATCATGCGATGACAGATAAGTGCCAGTAATAATAACCCCATCGAGTGCCTTGCAGACTGAGCAGTGCTGGCTCTATCACATTATCAACAAGGTCATTCCTAGCCATAGTATTAGGAATTATTTCTTATTTGCATCACCCAAGGAAAAATCTTGCATTCAAAACATTTTGTTATAGTTTTGGAAAATCCTTCGATTTCCAGTATCCATGTGCCTCTTCTTCAGCTTAGTTGTCATCTAACATATTCATGTTTAATAATTTCTGTGTTAAAATCTTTAAATTATACATAAGAATTCAAAAACAAACAGAGAAGAACTTGAATATTTCATGTTAAAACTAAATGCTTTATGATTGCTTATAGAGTGAAATTAATAAGGAAACTGTGCCAATGCTGTATAATTTACACTGTGCTTAAGCACAAAACCAGGAAGGCTCTAGGGCTTAGCTCTCTTTGAAGTTGTGCTTTCATTTTCTTACCTGGTACGATGGAAGTGCTTGGGCAGCACTGCTAGGGCAGAGCTAACCTCTATCCTAAATCAAAAGAGCTCCTATTTTTGTTTATTGTGAGTAAAGTCAGCTTTAAGAACAGTTAACAGTAACAATCATCTGATCAGAGGCAAATAGTCACAGTGTTTCTTTGTCTTTGTTTTTCTCTCTTTCCTAACTATTTTGTCTGCTAATCTTCATGCTCTGCAGCCAGTCAGTGCACCCTGACCTTAATTTAATGGCAAAAAGTCCAATAATCCTCCACCCCTGAATTCAGTTTGGGCATAAATCTTTGGAACAAATCCACAGTCTGGAGGTATGGGAGGCCTACACATTGCTTAGCATAGCAGAGCTCTGAACTCAGAGGATGACTGCAGCACAGGTGACAACAAATACATCTATTGAGTTCTACTGCTTGCTCCAAAAATGGGGTTCTGCACTGAGCTAAGAGAGCTGCACATATAATAGAGGTGTTAGTCAGAATTGCAGAGATTCAGGCAGTGGCTGAAGTCTTCCCTGATGACAATTCATAACTAAAGAAGCTGAGAGCAATAACGAAGGATAAGACTAAGGATGATCTTCATAAAGGAGGTAAAGCTGTCAAAGTACTGGAGGCAGCCAGAAAAGGAGTGTGACACAAAGTAATTCACCGCTTTTTCTGGAAAAGGGGAATTCACCATCCAGATGGGTTCATAAATTCCTGTGTGACCCAGTTACTTAGGCTTTATGTGCTTTGTTTTCCCTGTAGAGGACATAGCTCACAGAGAAGATACAACTTCATGTGGTCAATTAGAACAACAATAAAAGCACTAAGGGGCACAGATAAGCAAAGAATTACATATTCCAGTGACACCAGTAAAACCAGCAGGCACAACAGCAACAGCAAGAACCATGGTAGCATTACACCATTCAAGATCAGACAGTGCAAGCACTACAGAAATTTATCAGGCCTCAAGGCATACATGCTGAGGAAATATGGAATAAAAGTTGTACTTCACGAGGAGGTACCTGAACAGAAAAGAAGGGGGCATGGGCTTTTTTTGTCCCTTCTCATTTTAGCGCCCTGTGGCAAAATCAGGGTTCCCTGGAGTTGAATGAGAAACCATGAAAATCCCACTACTTGGTGCAGGAATTGGTTTCCTTCATTAATTTCTGTCTTTTTAAAGCCATTTAGATGAGAGACAAATTGGAGCAAATTAAAAGGGGAAGTTTTTGGGGTTTGGCACCCCAATGAATCAACGTTTTTTCTCAAAATGCTCAATTTTCAGCTGATGAAAGCTAGTACATATTCTCTCTCTTTAGCACCCAAGTGATCTTTCCTTGAATTTCTGGAAGCTGGGGTCAGTTGCTCCAATTGTGATTCCAGCAGCTAGAATTTTTAAGTCAAACTCCTTAAATGCTTGAATCAAGTGGATATTTATACCCCTCAAATTCAAGGAATCAGCCTTGGTGAGTCAGAGGGAAAAGACTGCTCCTGTGATTGATCATATTAGTGACTCAAAGCCCAAGTACATTTGAACAAACTAAACTGTCCCCAGGGCTCATAAAACACTGTGCCAGGTATTTTGCATTAAAGTCATACCAATCTCTGAAAACCAAGCTGTTTGCAAAATATTAGGATTAATGTTTATTGGTATTGAATACACATAGCCAAAGCCCCTGCCCTGAAGAGTCTGCAGTTTAAATAGTATAGGCAGAACTGGCAGAACACATGCAGCTCTGGCCCTGGTCTGCTCCTGGGGAAGCTGAGGGAGCTGGGGAGCCTCTCAGGCTCTTGGGCACAGAGGCAGATCACAGTGCAGCTGTGCTGGAGCTGATAGCCCCTACCAGGAGCACCGGGCTCTCCTCTGTAATCATGAGAGATTAGGCCCCAGACTGAACCATCAGCACATAGGAACCCCTGCAGGACTTTTGCAGCTCCTAAAATTTGGCAAAAGAGGCCCTGTCAGTCATGCTGCACGCTGAACTAAGCATCAAGACACGTTTGATGATTCACAAGTGCAGCAAGAACTCAGAGGGCTGCAATTTTGCAGCCTCCAGAGACTTGTTTGTGCCAAATTTCTTAAGAAGTTTGAATTAGCTAAAGATGTGAATCAAATTGCTGTGGTATTTAAAAATGAGATTGAGCTTCTATGTCTATATTTTGAAAAGGGAATAATCTTGTCTTGCCCTGGCAGCTACATGGAGGCCACCCTGCCTCTGAATTGGGAGGTCCACACCAGTCATCAGTGCAGTGCATCTCATCCACTTTAAAAGCAGAATTACCTCACTTGAGGAGCAACTATCCAGTACAACCCTTTGTGGTGAACTCAGACATGGGAGTGGGGTAACCTTGACTCACAGTGGAGCTCAGCCATTATATTCATGAAAATGTCTCCACTGAATGCCATTGTGGGTTCAAAGGTTGGACAACTCATCATACCTTCCTGACTGAGTTTAGTTGAGCCCTAATAGAAACAAGGAGAAACCAAAAAAAAAGTGAGCAAGGAGGTCAGTGTAAACCAAAAGTGCCCACCATGACAGGCAGATACACATATCCTGGGAACAATGCAACAGTCCCCAGTCTTCACACACATGGCAGTGTAAATGCTACTGCTGTGAGAGCTAAGCATCACATTCATTAGAAATGTGATGTCTCAAAATCCCCAGTTCCAATGCTTGTCAGGTGGATGGAGCCCACTGCCCCAGGACGGAGAAAGGGCAGAGCAGCACACTGAAGTAAAGCCATACTCCAAGAGGAGCTATCATAGATGAAGTTCCCAGAAAGGCTGAAGCTGGACCAGAAGCATGTCTTACTGGCTGACTGGGTCCTTCAGAAGAGGTCTCCATCTCCATGCAAAAATTCCCTTTATATTGCTGAAGCCCAACATTTTGGTCTCTCAACCCCTTCATTCCACTCAGAGGATTATGTGCTCACCTGCAAGGGAACAAGCAGCTAGAGATTCTGTACCTTGAGCAGCTACCTCTGTGGCTTCATGCCTCTTTTCAGTTCCCCAAGTTGGATGTTCAGACCCCAAAAAGGACCACACGGCCAAAAAACTAGCCTGAAAGGAGTTTGGAGAGAGAAATAAAGCAGAGAAAAGGAAAACACAGCTCTGTAAGGTTTAAATGTACCAAGTCCCCATCATCTGCCTACATTTTGCCCACACACTGTTTAATCAGAGTGCCAGGGAGCCTGGCTCCCTGCCAACGGGAATGCAGATTCTGACAATTTGTCCAAAGTGCAGTCAGAAATTGCAGCTAAAACGAAAGAGCACTTCATTTTTTAATTCTGCGTGTGTATGTATATGCGCTTTTTTCCCCCCATGAAACAATTACAACCTCTGACTGCCGCCCACACTGCAGTTGCCTGAGAAACGCAGCGTGGGTATGGCTGTGGTAACAGGACTTGGGTTTTACACCATTCTTGCTATCACTGGCTGGCTGCAAGGCCCCCACCAAACTGTGCCAGTAGCTAGACATGGAAAGTATTCCCATGCCAGGCACAGACCACTGCAAATTTCTGCCAAGGTGAGCATCTCTAGTGTCTTTATTACTTAGGTAATTATGCTGCTAATGGCATTGGCTCCATCCACCCTTGTCTCAGTACTTGTACTTGCAGGGTGCTTAGGACAGTTCAGCCCAAGATGGGATGGAACAGGAAGCAGAGCACCACCAAGACCTAAGCACCCACTCTCACAGCGGCATCCCCACCACCACCTCAAGCAAAATAATTTCTTCTCAAAGGACAGGGCATATGTCTGTGCTGAAGACTGCACTCACAGTAAGTGTTCAGTGATGCATGTCTTGGTTTACAAGTCCTGACTGGAATTACCCTGAAAAGAAGAAGTGTACTTATTTTACACTAGACGTTTGGGCAGAGGAGAGGATTGCCTGAGCTGACTAAAAATATTCACCTTCCAAAGAGTTGATGGGGCATATCTACACTTCCCTTTTGAGGTAGAGCAGAAAGATGATTTCTGGCTGAACAAAAAGGATTTTCTTGGAGAGGAAGAAAGCAAAACATACCCACCCCCCTAAACCACTTATTTTGAACAATCTTAGTATAGCAACAGTGGAAAACAGGCTTCAGCTGTGTTTTGGGTTTTCTTTCTGTCCCTTCTGCAAAGACACGCCACATCCAGCAGACAGTGTGCAGGACCAGGCATGCTGCTGTCTTTCAAGCTATCAGGTGCAGGAAGGAATATCTACCTTGGCTAATTCTGAGAATTTCACCCCTGAAGGCCAGTGCACATCATGCTTTCCTAACCCTGTGGCAAGCCCTGGCAGCATTCAAAATGTCTCCCTCTGCAAACAATGGGGGAATAAGAACTTTTCACCAAAGAGTTCTTTGGTAAAAGGAGTGGTTAGGGAGCCTTCACAAGAGGCTGGTCCTTTCTTATTAATGGATTGTCTTTTACAAGTGGTAAATGAATCTGTGTACTGTTCAGTTGCCTCCCATGCTTTTTCTTTATAGTCTTGTTCAGTTTTTGTCTTACCTCTGGTTTTCAAACAAATGCTCTCCCTCTGGGCAAACCCTCCTTGAAATCTTCTTCTCCAGAGAGTTTCCAGTCTTTGATGCTATACTCTGCTCTCTTCTGCAAATTTTTTTAGCCATCTGTACATTTCCCCTACATTTTAAGACTGCATTATCATAAAGGCCCTTCAGTACCTTTACACATGCAGACAAGCAGTATTAGGTGAGAAAACAGTGCTTGTACACTATGAAAGTCTTTCCCTGAGATTTTAACTCACAGACCTCACTTTCCCAATATGTCATTTCTACGCTGTTTGCATTCTTGAGATTTGTGGCCTGGGTCACTGGCATAATTCAAATATTTACAAACATTCCTGCAAGCATCCTTGCAATGGTCAATGTGTTGGGGCTGAAGCAAGTTAAGACTAGGTAGGAAATGTTCTTTCCCTCAATATAATTGCTACTTCAGGAAGAACCTCCTCCATTTAGATTGCAAGGTCAAGATGTAAGTGCTATAACAAAATTACACGCTTTAGTAATTAAGCAACATGCTACTAAGGAACTGATCAATCTATTAAGTAATCAATATACTGATTATCAAACAAACACACCACTACTGCTAATCTGCAATTATACTATTTTCCGCCCTATTACACACAATTACAAAAAGCGCTTATTTCACATTCTTAAATCTTATGAATCACATACATCAACTTACACCTCAACACAACATTCACTTACAAATCCATCACTTTACATCTTTATATGACATATCACCACAGTGGAAATATGTCTCTCTGAAGCCCACCCTCTCAAAGCAAGTTTTTCAGATACAGTCCTCCTGAAAGGAATTCCTGGCAGATCAGGCTGCATATCAGCAACACATCTGTAGGTGCCTGAACTCCTCCTTTCAAAAGGTTGCCTCTTCTTTTGTTCTTTATCTGATTTTTTTGCTTTATTCATTACTGTTTCTATTTCCTGGAACAATTTTTTTGCCACTCTTCTGCCTCCCCTTCTCTGCCCAGGTTCCTCCCTAAGACACACCCCTTGTTAGCTTATCCTCACTGGCCAAATTCAACAAACCAGCCCCAAAGTCTGAACTTCCCAATGTTGTTTTTGGGACAAACTCAGCCCTTCATTACATCCCGCCTGGGAAGAGGGGACAAAACCATCTCCACAAACTTCCAGTTCATAATAGCAACACATTACCTCCCCATTCTCCAAGGCAAGTAAGTCTACTTAGTCTTGATTCCTTCACCTGATCCCAGTTTAGCTCTTTGTCTTTGCATCTTATTGTGAGGACCAAGCCATCAAAACAAAAAACCTGCATAATTTATGTATTGATCTATCCAAAAGCTAGCTGTCGAATGGGACCAGAAAAAAATGTCCTAAAATGAATGTGACCATGACACAGAAAACCTGGCAAGGTGGATAGCTGTTTTGCAGTAACTCATGTTTTCTAGGATGACCCTTTTTCTGGGAGAAATAGTTAGCATAGTGGCTGACATAATTTGAGAAACACCGATTTAGTAGCAAACATGGAAAGAAACAGATGCGATGTGCAATGACCTGAAAAATGAAAACCTGGGTTACCATCACGTGATTTCTTCCAGCTCTACCTTAAAAGCCACTGGGTATTTCTGCCCTTACCTTGTAGATTAGGAGGCCACTGCAGTCCATCAGCGCTCTGGTGGATAAGAACTTTCTTCTTATTTCCAATCTAGAGATAATCACGACAATTTCAGACCAAACTGTGCATTACTTTGGGCTAAGTCTCTTTCTCATGCTACATTATTTATGAATACCCAAAGAAATGTGTAGCTGCTGTAGACTGTGGAGGTTTCTCCTGCATACACAAACTAGCCTTTTTAGTCTTCCTTGATAATTATATTCTGTACTTGGAAATTTGAACTGAAAATGGACAATGAAGAGAATATAAATACATTTGTCTTTCAGTTTGCACTTGTTCTGTCATTTTGTTCTAGCTCACTGCATTGTGAGCAACGTGACGTGACTAATGATTCCAGGTAGAAAAACCATCAGAAAATGCTCAGCGTTGACTCTGTCAGCTAGGAAGAAACAGTAAGAAAAGATGTGGTGAGCAGTACTGACATTAACATTCATACACAGTTCAAACATTCATTTGGGCTTAGAGGAGGCTTTTAATACATCTTTGTAAAATACTCCCACCCATCCTTACCACCACTTTGTTTAGTCTTCTCATTAAAAACATATTAATCCAGAACTCTGCATTGGAATAAAAAATCCCCAAGTCCTTTGAAGCAATAATGCAGGATGGTGTAACAGCGAAAAAATCTGATACCCCAAGGCATACTGTGAAAAAACAAACAAACAAACAAACAAACACACACACACACACACACACAGAGTTATCTCAAGTGTGAAAGTCTTACCATTCATCTAAAGGCAACATGATGAGGAAAAATATAAAGAAACAGTCACCTCAATATAGTCAAACAGTCACAGAGATCTTGGTAAGAAACAACATATCTTCCTTACTATTGTTCCAAGTACAAACTGCTAGCCCTGTTGTAAATCTTGGGCATGCCCCATCTGTGTTGGACACATCCTCTCCATCTGCCCTGTGACCCACCCTCCACAAAGCATACTAACTTCCCATGTTGAGCTATGTCCAACCCAAGAACTGCAAGCACAACGCTGTTTGCTGTGTGTTGTACAGAGTGTTTCTCCTTACTTTGGATAGGCACAGTTTCTTAACCACACCCACCTCTGCCTTTTTATACTCCATCTTTTTCTTTAGCGTCTGACTCTTCTGCCTGTCATGGGTCCTTTCTTCCCATACACCACGTCAACAGCAATTTCCAACCTCAAGAGTGACCCCCTCATATAAATGTTGAGATCAACTCCCAGTCATTTCTGAGCAGCTGTTTGCTGCAGCTTTGCTCCTTTAATCCACATGCTGGTAAACCCATTTTAAATCAGTTAATTCTCTTTTTGCTGTCTCTTCACAGCAAGCAGTGGTAGCTCTGCAGGCTATACACTCTGACGAAACTGGAATGGGTGCCACCTCTTGCACAGGTGCAGCAGGAAGAGAGATGTGCTCCAGCTGCCCTCACATAGGACTAGTGTGCACAAATTGCCACTGGCTCCATTGGTTACGCCAACTGCAGGTCAGATCCAGACTGTAAGGCAGACAGTACACATATGCTTCAGCTCAGGAAACCTTGAAACTACTGACTGCCAAGAGTCAGAAGCGGGACAGTCATTCACTGTAAAGCCACTTTCATGGTCTTAGTTGTAGGAGCAACTGTTAGGGTTCCAATAAAAAACATCCAGCTGCAGAACGCGAAATACATTTGGTTTATTTCTTTCTGAAGTTTGTACATATACATATATCATTATACATACGTGAGATCCTTCAATAGGGTTGCTTGAGTTCAATGACAAAAATTATTGGGAAGCTTGCAGGCTGTTTGTTGCCCGTAAGCAACATTTATTCCAACTTATAAAAACACAGAGGAACAGAGTTATAGTCAGGAACATGGACACAAGAGAGAAGTCTACTTTTTATCTCACAGTTTCAATACATCAAAGGCAAATTATTTGTCTGTATACTGTAGGCTTACTTTATCAGCAATGATAAAATAGAGGAAAATATTTATATACAGTCACCTCAAGTGAAAAATAAAGCAATGTAAACTTAAATTCCAAAATATTATTTTAAATGATATAACAATATCCCCAAAAGTCCTTCTTCCAAGGGGAAGAGGACTGATTAAGTGCCTTCATTTATCAGGAAATGATCATTCTAGTACCAGATACATGAAGCAGAATAAGGGAGGGCATCCTGTGATACCTGTAGAAAAGAGTGACAACTCTGCTTCAGGAAAGCATCTCTGTGTAAGCAAGTATATGTTTGAGTCCTTATGGACATCAGCAGCACATGGAAAAATCTTCCCTGAACCAGGGCTTGATTTAAGTCTGCACAGCTCTGACTCTAACCACCAAGTACGCCTTTTTGGCCATGCCTATTCCCAGGGACAAAACAGGGTATCCTGGTGGTAGGATAGTGTCAAACCTGAGATGATGACCTCCCCCAGAGTCAGAACAGCAAGTTCCATGCTGCTGGAAAAGATTTAATGGCTACCTCAATATTGTTGCTTCACAGCAGACCAAGAAGTTACCACAAAGCAGTGAGACTGGGACTGTCTCTAGTGTATTACATGGAAAACACTCCAGCAATTCAGTGATGAGAGTAAACTGAATTCAAGGTTACCAGAAAGAAGGTTCCTACACATCACAGAAGCGACTGGAGACCACCCAGAGGAAAGGTCTTGCAAGGACTGTTGTCAAGTCCTGTAAGGTTAGTTCTGCACACAAGAGATGTATAAGGTGTATGTACGTGCATGTGCAAAATGTTTTTCTGCATCACCACTGCTGAGAGTTGTGCTTCCCATTGGCTACCAAGCAACATTGACTGAAAATTCAGTCCTCTTTCTCAGCCTAAGGGAAAACAACATAGCAACAGCTCAGGTGGAGGGTAAATGACACTTCTTAACTGTGACTCTGAAACTGACAGTGCTCACCCACATCTTCCCACCACCATGGAGGGCAGGAAACCCAAGGGAGAAGCCCAGTACCTGAAAAACGATTAGGACTGCAGCTTGCCCAAAGCAAGGTGACACGGTGGTCTTCTTAATTTCATTCTGAGCTGCAGTTCACTCACGTCTCAGTTCTGCAAGGCGCAATCACTCTGGCTGTGGTCCAGTGAAGTGCAAAGGTATAGTTTCACTATTGAAGTTGCTTAAGTGCTTCAACCTAACTGCATGCTAAAGAGTTTTATGACTCCATGTAAGAATCACACCCTCAGCTTTTGCTCTCTCTTTGCAAGAATAATGCAGATCGTGCTACTGTTTCCCTTATTAGAATGCAATAGGAAAACTCACTGGATTTCCCTATGTCTTTTGCCTCAGACCAGCAACTTGTTAAAAGGTTGTTCAATGCTCTCAAAAGAAACCTCTGGGAGGCATAAGAGATGCCCAAGATAGGTATTTCAGCCCTGTTGCTCTTCTCTTCCCTACTGACGAGCCACTCTTCGGGAAATTTGAACAGTTGTAGAAGAATAAACCCCTCACTACTGCTGTACTGTTGTGTCTGCAGGAGACATCACAGGCACCTGTCCTTCTTGGACACTTTGGACATGATGTCCCTTTGCTAAATTTTCACAGAACAAGGTCAACATTTTCAGAAGTAAAGCTGTGTATTAGATCCCCAGAGCATGATTTTCAGAAGAAGTCAGCATGGATGCTCCTTGTACAGGCATCGGTTGATATAAACTGGGAGAAAGTCAGCCCAGTGTTAAGCTAGCAGAAAATTCCACCCACTAGCTCTTGCTTAGACTCTCAAATATATGCCTTGCTTTCAACATGCAAAACAACAGGCAGCCCCTGGTGGACAACGCATGAAGATCAAAGCAGCTCAAAGTATACCTTAAATCTGCAAAAACTCTGATAGCTGTTTAACCTCACTTGAGAACAATTAGAACAACAAGCATCCTAACAATGTTTGCAGCTGCTGAATGCTTTGACCAAACAAGCCCCAGAAAAGAACAGCAGGTTCTGCAGTGCTGAGCCATAGAAGCCATACTATACTTAGGAAATACACACATTTATAGGCATCAATTAAACATGTTCACCAAGTAATGTAAGTCTCAGAGTGTACCTCACACAGAGGAGTGATTTAAAAGTTTTTCAACAGCCAAAAAAACTCTGTCCTTTTAGCCAAACTATAATTCTAGACTCAAGTAAGAGGACACAGTTGTCATGAATATGTACAAATTTAAAAAAAAACCCCAACCACAACCCACCCCTGTTCTCATCCTACAGTCTTTCAGAATCTGACAGCTCTGAGTATGAGAATTTCGTAAGTGTGTGAGTTAAGACTTATATTACCAGTAGAGTTTGGGCTGCGTGGTGACACAGACTTGATAGCATTTATCTCCCTCTTCCACCAAGAGGCTAAGGGGAGTTGGAGGATTTTGTGTTACACAGGTCTTCATGGCAGCTTAGCTAGCTGCTCTGTCACTACACCATGATATCAATTGGCCCAAGCTGAAACTTTGCCTGTGTAAACAAAAATTGTCTTCTTGTGTTAGTCTCATCTGTGAGTTACAGACAGGATGACTGCCAGAGTGGCTACGAATTACAGTGGTTTCTGTCAGAGAAAAATCCTGCCCTTGTGGCTTGTTGCACTTTCAATGCTTGCATTGCTAAGTGATGTACCTTTGTTGGTCCAAATAAACCTCTGGCCTGCACTCCAGCTGGTTTCTGGCTCACTTTAACAGCATATGCCATGGGAGGTCCCTCATTGATTAAACATCTATAATTTTTATAGAATAATTAAGCACTCAAAGGCAGGCAAGAAAGAACACATTGGACTAGTCTAAATTTGCTCCTTCAGACCACAAGGGCAAAGTCAGGTCAATGGTCTAACCTTTGTGAAAGTTCTTGCTTGCATTTGGTAAGGGATGGGCTCTAATAAATAACTAAAACACAACCTTAATTCAGCTAACAAAATATTTGATCAAGGGACATTCTCTCAGGCAAGGCAAGGCCTTTCAATGTTCAACTCTATGCTGCCATCAGCAGAGCAGATACTCCTAGATGGCATTCAGACTTTTTCCAAAGACCTCTCCTCCTTGCTCTCATGTTAACCAGTCTTCTCACAAAGGACCTATGGTATCCCTGGATAGGGGTGCCGCTCTCACAAGGGAGAAAAGCAGCAGGTGGTAAAGACAGTTCCTCAAGCAGCACAGACTAGAAGAAAAAGGAAGCCAGAATTTCTCATTACCTCCAACACTGAGGGCAATGTTAGAGCTCACAGTCTCCAGCAGGTAACCAGCCATGGAGGGTGGCACTGGCTTCTTCACACAGCATCACTGTGCTGTGCACTGATGCTCAGCTCAGGTGGTAGCATTTCTCTGAAGGCTGACAAAGCCTCTTCTTCCTGGAGCTCAGGTCTCCACAGTGAAGCTCCAAGTGAAGCAACCCATTATACCTATGCTGCTGGGAGAGCTCTGGGAGACAGGACAGGAGAGGCCAGATGTACTGCTTCTATATGCACTAAAAATATCCTTTAAAAAGCACAAGCTGCAGACTAGCTTTTTCTGAGACAGCTTCTATGGTTCATCCCTCTAGGAAGCCTAGATACCAGATGCTGAGAACACATGCTGGGGAGCAATGATTGTGCTATGACAAGAAATGTGGACTTCTTAAGATTTCTCGGCATAATATGAGCATACTGTCTTTGACCCTGAAGAAGCAGCCAGTGTTTCCAACAACCTGGATACTAGAAGAGTAAGAATGTTGCAAGTGTCTGGTCTAAGTGTGGGAAGGGCGACTTTGCATCCCTGCAGCATAGAACTAGAGGATCACAGCAGTCTAAAACTCGGTCTCGCACCTCCCAGCTATAACTGTGGCTGGAAACACAGGCTACCAACAAGCAGAGTGAAAAAGCTGTTCACAGGGTTATCCACTCAATGCAGCACTGCTTCAGAGCAGGTTTTCTCAATGCAAGATGGGAGAGTCAAATTTTCTGGATTTCTGCAAGCATGGAAGGAAACAGATCTGTTATACAGAAGCAGCTGAGGTGCTAAGATGACAGACAAGAGCAGCTTGTCAGAAAAGGAGGAGGAGCTGTCAGACTAACTGTAATAAGACCAAAATTAATTTAAAAATGGAGAATGCAGACACAGTAAGCAGTAAGCCATCTGCAGAGAAAAGCCTTTCCCACTTTCAAGGAGAACAATGCCATACAATGCCTCCAAGAAGCCTGATGATAACCCTGTCATCTCTGACTTCTTCCACTGCCATAGCCACATCTTCACTGAATGGCCTACTCCAGTCAAGCAAAAACCTCATTTACCCACTGGAGAAAGGCAAAAGTTTTGGCTTTTTCAAGCCAGAAAAGCAACCAGCCTTGTTATCTGAAGGCACTGGAGCTGTGAAAAGTCACTGAACAGTCCCTGGAGGTCTGTTGGGCCAAACTCCTCCACAAAGCAGGGTTGTGCGGGGCACAGCTGTCCATGAGAGCCCCTTAACACAGACAGACTGCAACCTGGGAGCAGGCAGGATCAGAGGGGAAGTATTTTAGTGAGGAGCTGTTACTAATCATTAGAAAGTTTCTGGTAACCATTTACAAGTGACCGGCTACAGATGAAAAACTGAGCTGGCAACACAGCTGAACAGCATTCCCGCACAACTCTGCTGCATTAATCACTCTGCTGGCTGACTTACCTCTCTACATCAACTGAAGACACAACATAAATACTGGATTTAGAAGCTGTAGTCATGTTCACTGGTTCATGCGTAATTTATCTGCAAGATGCAGACAAACACACAACTAGTCCGGGGAGTCCCTTTTGCAGCCGCTGATGAAAAAAAATCCATCTCAAACAGTCCCCTGCATCCTGCTGAATCATAGAGGAGACTATGGCTTTGGCTTCAGGAGAGTATTTCACCCACATTGGTTGCTGGGTGGGGAGACGGGAAGGCAGTTTTCCCTTTCTCCATCAGCCCTCTGCTGTCAGGTGCAGACTAGTGGGGTCCTTTCCTGTCTCTCCTCCCTTAGTTGGGGATAGCAGACAGTTCAGCCCCTGGAGCCAGCAACACTTCAGAGCCAGGTGAGTCCCCCCAGAACCAGTATCTGCACCTTAAGGGGAAGTAAGGAGGTGTTAGCTTTAGCCTGCTCCCTCTCTTTGCATCCCCACTCTCTACATGCAGGCAGAGGCCTCGTCTGAGCAATGATAGCACACTGGAGCAGGAAGGGTGACAAGGAAGGATGGCACCTCCCTGCGTCACCAATGCAAAGGCTCTCCCACATGCACACATGCTCATGGCAGCCAGCCAGTAGCTCCTTACACTGAGTACACCCAGGAAACTGCAGGCTGCTCCAGTGATTTGTAGCTCATGTCCCAGAGGCAGGCTGGAAACCAGCAGAATATTCTTACATACTGCAACCAGAGCTCCTGAGTCGCTGCAGTCAAGCACTGGTCTTCCCTAGAGGGAAACATTTCTGCAAAGAAAGGCAGGGTGCAGGGTACCATGCAAACCTCCCTGGTCAGATTCTTAATGGTGCTACTGAAGGAGATGCACCACTTAGACCACCACTGAGAACCTGCCCTATCCTATATAGTACGATCAGGAGGGAAAAAAACTAATTACAATACTGATTGGTAGATGAACCTATTCCCAAGGAAGGGCAGGAGTCTTAGACTTTTGCAACAGGATCAGATTTTTTTCTTGTTCTCCAAAGTGTGCTTTTCTACACAGGTGCCTGGCATGCTTATACATTGTAAAGCAACAAAGGAAAATGGCATTAATTAAAACTGGAGCAGAAACTATAAATTCTGGGTAAACTGATCTGCACACCTCAACAGTCTCAGCAAGACTGCTCTAAGCTCAACAAATGTTTAATGACTAAAAAATGCAAAAA
This sequence comes from Ammospiza nelsoni, assembly GCF_027579445.1. Classification (NCBI taxonomy): domain Eukaryota; kingdom Metazoa; phylum Chordata; class Aves; order Passeriformes; family Passerellidae; genus Ammospiza; species Ammospiza nelsoni. The sequence continues at coordinate 25,860,525 of NC_080669.1, forward strand.
TTAAAATCTGCATTTGATACATTCAGATGAGACCTAAAAAAAATACTCTGTTTACAAGTATACACGGAAATAGATAATAAATAATGAAAAAACCATCCTTTTTGCAGTTCACTTTTTGATTTTTCCTATTGCTTCAAATCATCTTTTCTGCAATGACTTTGAAGAGGAATTACCCAGTTTCTGTGTCAAAGCTGGAAAATGCATTTAACAGGAGTAATTTCTTCTTGAGTTCAGCAATTTAACTGGAATTTTCAGCAACCAAAATATGTTTAAAGCCAGGGAAGAAGAAAGTTAAATGTCACCTCTTTGCCTTTTGAAGCACCGCACTCCATAAATACAAGAGGTTTGCCAAGCATCTTCTAGCCTGCCTTCAAAAAGACCATCTACTCAACCCAACCCTGACAGCCAAGCAGGGCCATTTATAGATCTGCACCTTTTTTCGGTTTTGTTTCTGCTGCATGTATCCTACTGTAATATAAAATAATTCACAGAATGATGTACTGGTTCTGGCCAGGACAGGGTTAATTTATGCAGTAGCCCGGCAGGATCATGGCTTGGACTTGAAGGTTATTCTATACCACTTCATGTCATTTTCCAGGAACAGGAGAAGATGTCCCTCCTGGGTCGGAGTATTGGGAAGCAAATGGTTGGGTATTGTTGGGTATTGGTGAGTATTCTTGAGCACTGTGTTATTAATACTGCTGCTGTTTACCATTCATTTTCTTATCTCATTCCCACTTCCAGTAAATTTTGTTATCTCAGCCTGTGGTCTTTGCCCTTTATGCTTCCAATTCTCCTCTCCAGCCCACAGCAAGGATGGGAGGAGAAGGAGGGAGTGAGCAAGGACCATGTAGTTTGGAGAGTCTCAGTGGGAACACTAAATACCACTCCTCAATCATAAAAGGGAGGTCAAGTTTTCTTCCCAGAGGAGTATTCCACATTTCTCAACTCTGACAGATGCCAGATGGATGCACATCTCAACATCACTCATGAGAACAGTCTCATCTGGCTTGGCTACCAGGCTGCAGCTGCAAGGATCAATTTGCCCCAAAACCTCACATCTGAGAATGCAACATCACTGTTACAGCCAACAGACAGCACAACACCACAAAAGCTGTTGCATGGTGGTACTCAGTAGGGAAGGCAAGTCATGCAGTGGCTGTTAAGGGCGTTTTCTCTTTGATCACTCTTAGTTTCTGCCCACTGGACTGGCAGCTCAATAAAACTAGATGAATTGACTTGGACCCTTGGGAAGCCAGGCAGAACACACATCCACTCAGATAGCAATTTTTTTGATGTACGGCCCTTTGACTACTTGGGCTGAAAATACCAGTGCATTTCTAAACAGTCCTTGCATTGATCTTGACATTTCTATATGCATCAAGAATTGCATTCAACAAGAAGGCTGTCTTGTGCCAGGCACAACAGAACAAACAGCAAGGAGCAGTTTTCAACTGGCCCTCAACATTATCTCCCAAGGCGCTCTGTGGGAAAGGCCAGTTTGGTAGTACTACTTCATATAGGGAAAGGGTGACACAAAATGGGAGAGACCTGTCCAAGCTCACCCTGTGGGCCAGTATAAAAACTGAGATTAAAACTCAGGTAACAAGTTGGGTAACAGGAAAGCCAGCACTCTCTGCAGATCCATGACACTGCCCAGACAAGAGGGGCTGGGAAGTAGGAAAATTATTTCTATGTCATCTTTCTGCTCTCTGTGCCTGAAAAACTGCTGGCCACCCCAAGGGTCTATGGCACAAACAGGGCATAGAGTGTACCTTTCAGGTATGTAAAGACCTACCCATGGTGGTCTCTCCCAGATCTGTGCTCCCCTTGAAAAGTCTGGCACAGGGTATGCAGGAACTGTGAGGAGGCACCAGCCTCTTCCACCTATATGTGAGCTAAAGAAGGAAAATGGAGAACTGAGGAGAATCCCGTTCTGAAGAAAAAAGGCAAAGTGCTTTGTCACTATGAGAGGAATTGAAAGCAGCTCTCTTTGCACACCAACAAGGAAACCCCCGGAAGGGGAAGCGACAGGACACAATATATCATAAGGCTCTATATAGCAGCTAAGTGAGAGCGTATAGTTAAAAACTACACAGAGGCCCTTTGTCTTTAATATATATAATTAATATATAATGCTAATGGCTGACATCTACAGCAGCCTTTTCTGCAAATAAATGTGAAGCCCAGATAGCCATTCCAACTGGGTAATCCCTAATCTTCCTGACTGCAGAGACAGCATGGGTTTGGATGCCTTCCAGGCTGCAAACTCAGGAGAAGGCTCCCTGCTTGGGAGGAAGCAAACAAATTATTCCAATGCCATCATCTCAGCATTGTCAGAGGTTTCCAGGTTCATTCCTTCACACACGCAAAGTGTTCAGGGTCAATGCAGTAACAATAAGCAACAGTGACTATTTACTGTACCACCTGCTGCTCAGTACCAGTACCAACATGCCTTACATTGTCAGGAAACTAGTGCTCCCACCACCCTACCCTATAGTCAGCCTTCTGCAGCTGCATGTTTGCACAGCTTTTCTCACAGCTACAGCTCACATTCACAGCACTGCAGCACTTGTCCAGTTATTTTTCCCACCCACCACGTAAATAAAGTGACAAGTGACTTGAGAGATGAAAGCCACATGCCGATGGGAGGAGATAAATGGGGAGGAGACAGAATAAACGTCACAGCTCTCTACCCCTTCCCCAGCTCCTTTAGAAACAGAATAACACAAAAAAGTCCCGATGCTTCAATTGCTAAATGATAAATTAACAAAGCAAAGCAAAGCAGGAGCGAAGACATCTCCCACAATCTGCACAGAAACAGCAAAATATACAATAGAAAATGTCACTAACACCCCATTCAGGCAGATGCACTTATTTTTTGTGAATGACAGGTTATTAAATGAAAAAATTTTGACCACCAATACTTTGCTGCATGGCTGTTCCCCTAGTTGTCATTTCCATCCTAAGTGACCTTCTGCTTAATGCTGGGTGTTTCTGGCCTGTAGTCCTTCCTCTCTGAGACATTGCGTTTCACCTTGGCACTAACTGGAGACTCCTGATTCAAAGAAGGACTTGAGTGGGATTTCTTCAGTCCTGGTGCATCGTTCTCTCCTCCACTCAGCAGCTCCTTCACCCCTTCTTTCAGTAGGCCAACGTAAATCTCATAGCGATTTTTCTGGGAAATGAAAAGAAAGACCCAAATTAGTCTCAAAGAAATTCTGTAAGGGCACATGAGAGACCACCTCAGTAACTTAATGCTTTCTGCTGGCCTTGAAAGCCAGGAGCTCAGCATGTATGCAAACAATGGTGCCTACTGTGGATATGGACAACAGTGGCTAATGTAAATTAAACAAAGAGGATTTCAGGCAGACTGAGGCCTGTGTAATTAGAGGCACTCAGTTCTGCAACACACAAATCCTGATGCTCCAATGAGTGTTGGCTCCCATTCCAAGTAACACCATCAAATGAAAGCTTGCTACTTTAGTCATGCTGAGACCAAAGCTGTGCTCACACATTCTGAGATCCTATGTGCTCAGGCATGCATGGAGATAAAGTGCACTAAACTAAGGACAACAAAAATCCTGCTCTGCTGCAATCCTCCACTCCCACCAGCAGGTCCTGCTTTTCTTATCCACGGGGGAGAAACCAAAGCAGGGTCTAAGTTCAGACTGTACCATCACGGCCACCACTAGGCATGTGGGAAAATCTTCTAAAAGGCCAGACCTTAACAAAAAGGAGCAGATGAGAAGGCTATGACAGCAGCAAGGCATGTTTCCCTGCTATGTCACTCACAGGGAATGAGGAAGGTTGCTATCTGTCCAGACATTTCTATTTGTCAACTGGAAAAAGTTCACTTTACTGTGCCCCATGCCCATTTGTTCTATCCCTCATCTGGACCAGAGTTTTCCCTCTCCAACAGGAAGGTTTCATTCTGTTTGCTCCAATGGCATCATTTTCCACAAAACAATTTAGCAAGGAAGAAAATGAGGGTATGGTAACAGAAGACCCCTGAAAGTTCTCAGAAACAGATGTTGAGACGGAGGTCCTGAGAACATTCATAGGATTTATTTAGTAACTTGCCCCTGATATATCCACTTAAAGACATGGTGCAGGCATTGTAATTACAGCGATCTCAGTGTGCTGAGAGTCAGGGAACGTGGATGTAAATATCTGTACTGATTGTTAACTTGTATTTGAAAGTGGCAAACAGCAGCCAAGCTATTATGTTCCTGACAGAGGAAAGAAAAGTATTTAAGAAAATATTTTACATTTTCTAACAAAATAATAAAGTTCTGGTAAAAACATTTATTTAAGGGCAGGAAGTCAAAAAGCTTTGAAGTATGGAATATAAAGGGGGAAAAAAGAAGAGAATGTGACTGGCTTTTGAGAATCCTTTGAATAAACAAATCCTCACAGAGGAGAATCATAACAGAATCCTCCTACAAATTAAATAAATAAGCATTCCTATGACTTCCATATCTGGAGATGGAGCTCCACAACGTGAGAGACAAACACATGAAGCAGGTAAGATGTGTCATTTAATAAAAATGGAAATGGAGAAACAGCAAGAACTCCGACGATGATGCACTGAGCTGATGGATGATTCACCACAAAATGAACCAGACGCTTCTGCAAAAGGCCAGCCAGTGCTCTTAGCTTGGGAACAGCATAATATCATGAAATTGAGAGGGGGGTTTTACTTGTATGGATTTATGCTTTTACAGGTCCAGTAAACACCACCAAAGTCTCAAGACTCGGCAATCAGAATGGAAATCCAGGACCTGCATGTGTGCAAAAGGCCATTTTCCCCTGGACTTTGTGGGCCCTTGATTTCTATTACAATTAATCAACACACTTCTACTTTGATTTCAACCACAACAAAGTTGGTCTTTCAGCGACCTGACATTTGAAGTTAGATAAACGTTACTGGAAATTTTGCTTTGAAAGAAATCAATTTGGCAATTTCTGTCAAGAAATAAAACCACAGAAGTCGAAACCATTCAAAAGCTTCTGCAACATTATCTCTGAAGAATGAATGCACATAATAATGAAGTATGAAGTAGCCGCACATCGGTATTCTGGCTTCACCTCTCATCTGATAGCACTCAAAAGGTACTTCTCTAACTATAAATTTTCTGCAATAAGCAACTAATTTTTTTCAATCTTATGCAGTACTTCCTCAGAGAACAGGCAATGAAAGCTGTTCCTTCCATGCTGGGTGTAAGTAAAGACACCATCAAAAACAAATGCTACTGGCTGCATACCTGAACAAGGACCAGTTACCTCATGCTTCACCTCCCCTTCATCTCACATGTCTTTTGCTAGGAACAAGAATGAAGGCATCACCAGTGTGTGAACAAAAAGAAATTGTAAGGACCTACAGAAAAGGAAATTGGCATCTTCCTTCCAAATGGTACTATGCTGCTACCTTAGGGACTCACAGGACCTTTTGGTGTGTTTCCCAAGATGTATCAGCATAGCCACCTGTACACAGACACTAGGTTTAGCCTGCTGGCTCAGCCTGAAAGAGACAGTTACAAAATCCTACCTCTCCTGCCCCTTGCATTTAATCTCATACAGTCAGCTCTTTCACCACTCCTGCCAACCCTGACAGGACATTGTTCTAAAGGGAAGCTTTCCATTCACAAAGTTTCCATTCACAATTTTCATACAGCTCAACATTTAGGTTTGGTTTGGGATTTTTACTGCCTCACAGAATAATAGAATTAACTGAGTTGGAAGGGGTCCACAGGGATAATCTAGTCCAATTCCTAGCCCTGCTCAGGACCATCCACAAGAATCACACCATGTACCTGAGAGCATTGTCCAAACGATTCTTGAACTCTGTCAGGCTGGTGCTGTGATCATTGCCCTGGGGAGCCAGTTCCAGTGCCCAACCAGCCTCTGGGTGAAGAAGAACTTCTCTCCAATGTCTAGCCTAAACCTTCCCTGACATAGCTGCAGGCCATTCCCACACATCATCACAGACATATCAGTGCCTGTCCCTCGTCTTCCCCTCACAAGAAAGTTGTTGACTGCAATGAAGTCTCCCCTTAGCTCCTCCCTCTCCTCCAGGCTGAACAAACCGAGAGACCTCAGCTACTCATCATGACTTCCCCTTAAGGCCTTCATAATCTTTACTGCCCTCCTTTGGCAGCTTTGAGGCTTCATATCTTTCTTATACTGAGGACCCAAAACTGGCCCCAGCACTCAAGGTGAGGCTGCTCCAGTGCAGAGGAGAGTGCCTCATGGCTGCTGATGCTGAGCCTGATACACCCCAGGACAGAGTTGGCCCTCCTGCCACCAGAGCACTGCTGACTCATGTTCAACTTGCCCTTGACCAGGACCCCAGGTCCCTTTCCATGGCACTGCTCTCCATTTTCTCATTCCCAGGTGCTCCATACACCCAGGGTTGTCCCAACTGAGATGCAGAATCCAGCACTTTCCCTTGTTGAACTTCATACAGGCGGTGATTGCCCAGCCCCATAATTGGTCAAGGTCTCTCTGTAGGGCCTCCTAGCCTTCAAGGGAGTCAGCACCTTCTCCCAGTTCTGTATCATCTGCAAACTTGCTTAGTATCCCCTCCAGTCCTGTGTCCAAGTCATTTATGAAGATGTTGAAGAGCACAGGGCTAAGGATGAAGCCCTGTGGAACCCCACCAGTGACAGGTCACACCAGTCTGATGTCACCCCATTCATTGCACCCCTTTTGCCCGACCCCTGAGCCAGCTGCTCACCCACCACATAATGTGTTTATCCAGGTGTGGGCTGGACATTTTCTCCAGAAGGGTCCTGAGAGAGACAGTATCAAAAGCTTTATGAAATAAAAAAAAAAAATATTGCATTAACTGGCTTCTGTTGATCAAGTAAGTGGGTTATCCTGTCATAAAAGAAAACCAGGTTGGACAAGCCTGACTTTCCTCTCATAAAGCTGTGCTGGCTGTGATGATGGTTCCAGTGTCCTCCAGATGTTTTCCAATACTTCCCAGAACCATTTTCTCTGTAAATTTACCAGGCACTGAAATGAGATTGACAGACCTGTGGTTTCTGGTTTCCCAGTGTCATCCTTTTTGCCCTTCTTGAAAACTGGGACAGTTTCCAGCCAACTGGGATCTCTCCACACTGTTCAAATATCATTGAGACAAGTTTTGTGATGACATCAGAAAACTGTTGGAGGTATTCTGGATGAATTTCATTAGGCCCCATATATTTGCAGGGATCCAGCTTAAAAAGCTGATCTTACAAAACTTCAAGTTTAAATGGGAGCAGTCTCAAAGTCATGGTCCTCCATCTCAGGGCACTGAGATCCCTGTGGTCTGCCATCCATATTGAAGACACAGGCAAAGATTGCATTAAACACTCTGCCTTGTCCATGTCCCTGTTTGTGAGATGACCATCCTGATCCTGTAAGACAATGATGTTATTTCTACACTGCCTTTTGCCATTAATATATTTTAAAACACTGTTTTTATTGATACTCTTTTTAAAACACTCTTTTTATTCCCCATAGTTCTGGCCAGATGCAACTCCAATTGAGATTTGGCCACGTGAATTTTCTTGTTACAATGGTGAGCAGCATCTCTCACTGAATTGTTCCCATGCCACATGACCTTGCTTCCACTCAGCATAAACCTTACTTTTTTGACTGAGCTCCAGAAGAAGATCCCAATTTAGCCTTCTGCCTCATTTGTTTGATTTCCAACATTTTGGAATTGCCTGCTCTCATGACCCTTGGAATGGTGTCTTGATAATTCAACATGGCCAGTGAAATCTGTGCTTAGTGTGAAGGTAACTTAGCACAGCAAATCAGCACCTTGAATTACCATTTCTCCCACACAACTGAAGCTGTTGCCACAACTTGCCTGCTTAGATGAGCACTTGTGCAGAGCTGATCACTTACCTGAACTGCACAGCTCAAACGCTGTTTGAGACTCTCACTAGTGAAGAGGACACCTTTTGTTTCCTGGGCTATAGTGGTTCTGATTTGTATTGAGGTACCTGAGGAATATCCTCAAAAGATAAAGGATATAAATTTTATCCCTGATAAAATTCACAGGAAACAGAGAAAAACCCCACAATAATCTACTCCCTCATCAATCTTTCCATAAACGTTTAACACTCCAGCCCACATTTCATCCTAACTCACCAAGCTTCTAAAAGTGACAGAAAATAAACTTTGTGTCAAGAACGCAAAGCTAAGAAAATACTTTATCTTCCAAGTTTTACAAGATGCCCTCCAGAGAGAAAGTGTGAGGCTTACTCTGTACATCTGAGTGCTCTCTTCAAAACTAACTGACACTGTGCCATGGATTACAACTCTATGATCTCGATTGTTCACTGTCAACTTCGTAATCCACTTCATCAGCTTGACTACAAGGTTGTTAGAGGTGACAATGTCAGAATTCTTGTCAAAGTGAAGAACAAACAATATCCACTGCTCTCCCCTTGTCCATCACACCAAACATCACATCAAAAAAGACTATCATGTTGGTTAAGTTACGATTCCTCCTTCATAAAGCCATGCTGATGGACATTGCTACAGCAAAGTGAAACTCAACACAGTGGCTACACAGTGGTTAACCTTCTGCAAAAGCAAAAGCATGCAATGATTTAAGTTCGGGAGTAAAAAGAGTCCCTCTAACAGAAACTGATCGCACAGGGCAGAAGGCTTACTTCAGTTCTAGAGGCTTGTGCTGTGTTGCCTCCAGCATCAGCTCTAGTGGTCTCATCTGTCTTATCTGCTCTTCCTCTTTGTCATACTATGTATTTTCCTTGCCAAGCACTGCCTATTTAGAGTAGGATCCTTTCAGACCCAAGGCAACATTGACTCGTAGCCCTGGGGGAAAAAGCTCAAAGGTGTAGTCATAACAAATGCCAGACATCCGCTGGGTTGCCGATTCATTCCCACATAGTCCTAAAATGTGGCAGACACCATTACAGATAAAAGCTGCTGTCAGATACTCAAAACAATCTTCTTATGCATCTGCCTAAGTTGCATCATTCAATCTGTGATCTTTAAGTCTACCATTTTCCTTCTCATCCTGACATCCATATAAGTGGTATACAACACAATGGCTCTGAGGAGGGAGGCAAGCCTATGACAATAACTTCAGCATATCAGTTCCTTCAGAACCTACCAATGGAAGACAATTACCATGATCTGCATTCCTGCAGAACGCAGTCATTCTTTAGAGACTGAGGTTCCAATACACTAGGCAACACAGTTTTACAACACAAGACACTTAATGCATTAAGATCTTAAAATTTCTTCAAACAGGTACATGAGGAAGGACAGGAGTCTTGTTTCTATCCTCCATGTTACAGGCTGGGAGCTAAATCACTAAGGACATTCTCACCAGAAAGAAGAGCCACATCCCAGCATCTGCAATTGCAGATGACTTTTCTGCTTAGCAAGAACACACTTCCTAGGGAAGTAAAGTGAAAAATGAAGAACTTCAGGACTGTACTCCAAATATAAGACCATCCACACCCAAGAAGTAAAAGTAATAATGTTTTCCATATATACCTCAAACTCCAGATAGTGGTCCTTCAGTTTGTAATCATCTACTTCCTTGCCTTTGAGCTTCTTGTCAGGAGGATAGGAGCGATGTTCAGCAAGCTCAGTGGAGATCTGCTTCAGCTTAGCTTCATGGGACTTCAGCTGTTCATCCTTCAGAAACATATTAGGCACTTAGGTGACAGAATCCAAAATATCCAATAAGCAAAGAAAAATAGAGAGGTTCCTGTACAATAATACCTCATAGTTTCTTTTTCTTAGATTGATAAAGTCTGTCATCCCAAAGCGCTGCCACCAACAGCTCTCTCAAAGGCACTCAAAGTGGCCAACCTTGCAGAAAAACTCAGCAGCTAGCAGATGCCACTAGGAAAGAGAGCAAACCTGTCATCCATTGCCTTGCTGTGAGCAATGGAAGCAGCTTGCTGCCGAGCAATACTGACAACATGACACTTTTGCTCTAACACATTTTTTTGTAAATTAATTAAGACTGTTGTGTATGCAGACAAACCAAGGGCAAAACGAGACAGGTGAAGACTCTGCCTCAGGTTATTTATTGTTAAAGGAGTTCCTTCCAGGACAGCAAAGACACAGAGTCAGGGCCCCTCCTTCTATTTCTGCGCTGCCAAAAGCTCTCTAGTGTGTGGTTTCTATTTGTTTCGAACAATACAATGCATTCAGAAGAGGAAGGGCTGTCCAGTCCCCAAAAAGTATCTCCTTTTGCTAAGCTGCTACTGGTTTTTATCCCACTGTGCAGTTGGAGAAAGTGAGGAGCTGCTACTCCCACTTCCTAGGCAATTTCCTTTATCATAAACCCAGGCCCACTCACTTCCTCCAGTCCATCTGTCAGCTAACCTTCCCTCATCTCCTGCAGGATGGCCTTCCGTCCATTTCTAGGCTTGGATCTGAAATTATGTTTGAATTAGGTAAGTCCTAAATAGACACATGATCATGCAGATATTGGTGAATTAGCCAAGAGGTAGTACCCAGGTCAGCTCCTGTGTAGGCACCTCACCTCAGACGAGGCAACAGCTGCAGCTGCCAGTGTTGTCCCTCTGTGGTATGGTTCTGAGCACAGCCCACAGCTCAGATGAAGCCCACAGCTTCAAATCTAGCTCAGATATGCCTGCACTGCACTGAGTCACACTGTGGACTGAGCCTCTTGGCTCGCTGGAGCTGTGGAAAACAGCAGAAAGGGGAAAACTTCTATAGATGATGATAGCTAAGACCCAGCTAATATTGTGTTTCAATTCTTTTGGAGGAGAACTGAAGAGAGAAATATGTGGGATAATTTACCTCTGCCTAAACATGGTAGGGCTGAAACCAATTGCTACTGATTGCCAAAAAATTCTCATTACTGTTAGTTACTACTCTAAATGTGCATGCTCTCTCATTAGTGCCCAATCACTCTTTACATTGTGCTGATTCCCTGGTCCCAGGGACATCCTATGGTAGTGAGTTCTACAGCCTGATGACAGGAGGTCTTTGAGCAGCTATTAATACAGCACCTGTCATTTCCAGGGCACCATCTCTGGACCTTTTGTGCGTGCTGTGCATTCTCAGAAAAAAAGAAAAAGCCTAACACCCTAGTAGGTCTTTTCTAGATTGGTTGTTCCTTTATATATAGTTTTGTCACACACCTCCTTGGTTGGACTAACCAAGATCATACACTGTTCTGCTTTTGAAAGAAAATCTGGTACAATGATCTTGCACAACCTGTTATCATGTCCAGCCTCTCTTCCTTACCCATGCTAAGCCCTCACTGCACCTTGACTTCTGGCTGACCAGGAACAGACCCTTTGAAGAAGTAGTGTCCATCATGACTCATTCAATAAAATCCCAAACATCCACCACAGGGATCTGACAATTTGTGGGGTTTTTTTCATGAGAAACAGCCTGCTGGCAGCTTTTCCACACTGACAGATGAAAGCAGACATGTTTCTGCTTGCCTTTGAATTTATCTATTTTGAACACTTAACATTCTTCTCCTTATCTAAAACAGCTTATCTTATTCCACTTTTCATGTCTCTCCTTCTTCAGGATACAAACCACAGGGTCATGATCTATCTTTTCCCTTTCCAGATTAAATGGAAACAATAAGACTAGGAAACGACATGCTAAATGGAACAATCATACAGAACGAGTAAAAAAGCTTCCCTTGGTGACTGGGGGTAAATTATGGAAGCACCATACTGTATTTTTAAAAGGTATGCATGACCAAAAACTAAAACCAAAAGGATGAGACCAGTTTATAATTTTTTTACATAACACGATTTAAACTTTAACCCAGAACAAAAAATGGTAAGTCAGTCACCACAATGTAAGAAGAAAGGCTGCTGTCATGGAGAGAGAAAAAGCACAGGCAACATAAAAAAACCCATATCCTTACAGAAACACAGGTTTTGAGACAGTGATTTCTAAGGATAGTTGCTAAGCTATGAAGACAATAAAAAAAAAAAAAAAAACAACAAATGCATTTAAGAAGCAATCCAGCATGGGCACATCACTATAAAAGCTATAGGAAGATGTCATGAAGTATAACCTCTGTCACTCTGTCAATCTGATCAACACAATCAGTATCATGTTCTTGCCAATGCAGGATGAATTCCAGGCAGGCATTGCATCTCCCAAAAAGCTATGGGCACAAGCATCTGACACAGGCAGTCTGAGACAAGCAGAAATACGTGTAATTGTGCAAGAACAGTAGAGCTGTGAAACTCCTTGCCACGGGATGCTAAGCTTGTGTGATCACAAGGGAGACTGAAGAAATTAATTTAAGACACAGTTTATAAATATATATTATACATTAAATCCCTGAGCTAATAAATGGAGCCTGGAAAATCTAGTGGGAGAAATATAATTGATGCTTGTCTGATGCATCAGCTTTCACCTTTTACCAATTCAAAAAGCCAAAGACCAGGAGTATGTCCGCTTCTTCTGAAATAAGCGGCTTTCATAAACACTCAAACCCAAAATAACTCCATCAATCAGTATCTGAAATGTACTCTGCAGGGCCATAAGCACAAAAAGAAAATTCTTTATCTGGTACTATTTTCTTCAAAAACATAAATCAATTGTATTTGAGTCTGTTCCTTTTCTCCCCCCACTTCAAATCTTGCACGAGGAAATGAGCAGAGATTTACGATGCAAGCCTTCTCCTCCTAGGACTACTAGCAGCAACAGCTATAAAACGGTGACAAAGACCACCATCCAGTGTCTGGACAGAAAGAGAAATCATTACCACCTACCCACTATGTAAAAATGTCTCACCTGAGATAGCTTTGTTGTGGTGGCTGGCAGGAGTGGGCGACTGAACTTCTTCTGAGAACCAATGGCTGCTGGAAATGGTGGTGCAGAGAAGACAGCAGCCACACAGTTAATCTTGTTGATCCAGGTCTGCATTTCTTCTTGGCTCCTGAGGAAGCAGCACATATTAAGCATTTGCTGACTCAGCATTGTCTACCTCTTTCCATCCCTTCTATAGTATTTTAAAAGTCAGAATAGCCAAAACTGGACAAGTCTTAAGAGTCTGCTCTGCCTTCCTGCCTATGTCTGCAAGCAGTTAGTGCTAAGTAACTCAGTCACAGGCTGGCTTGTGCTTAGGTCCATACCTCATCCTAGCACACATCTTTCCCTAATCCAGTCCCAGTAATACAGCTGACAGAGCCAACTAATGCCCTGATTCCGACATATGTCCTAAGGTCTTGGTTGGGCTGGTAACCACAGATCTCTAGGACGTTTAATATGGATCTCAGTAGAAAAGGGCTCAGAAGCAAAAGGCGGGTCATCTGTTATGTCTGGATATCACAGCATGAAAAACTTTATCAAATCATCCTTGTATTAACTAGTAACTTTGTTTCTAACCACAGCATATCTTCTAGAAAGACATCTGGCTAGGACTTGATGACATCAGGAGACAGACAACCCAAGACTGCCTTTGGTCATCTGCTTCAATCATTAATCACCCTGACTGTTATCTTGCTTCCAAATTGAATTTCCTGGAGCTTCAGCTTCTAGCTCCTGCATCTTGTTACGCCTCTCTCAGCTAGATTAAAAAGCCTCTTAAAACCTGATGTTTCTTTCTCATGCACTATTTGTGCACTCTAATCACATCACTACTTAATCTTATTTCTGATCAAATAAACAGATTGAACCTCTTAAGCCTCTGTTTTAACCTGTCCAGGCAAAAATTTATTCCTCCTTCAGCACTGCTTTCTTTCCTCAATGAGTGGCATGAGGAGAGCACTTACTGGGCTTGGAAAAGCAGGACTCTCCAATCTGCTGTTTTAAGCTTGAGGACATTGGGTTTCTTCTCATAGTCTGTTGCCTTGGATGCCAGCGCATGGTGTACACTAACCGCATTCTTCAGATCTTCCTCCGACAAAGCCTTTTCTGGCTTATATTCATCCTGCAGAAGATAGCAGGGGGAAAATTTATGGCATTTAATTTCTGCATGTACTAATCCTTCTTCCTTAGCCTAAGGAAAAAACCTTATTCCAGAGTTCAGAAATAGTAATAGAGTATATGAACTAAGTGTAACCTGACTTGTGGTTTCCACTACCTTTAACATGTTTTCCTTTCTCTTTCTTTTTTCTTTTTTTCTCTGTTTTGATGTCTTTCCAAAGGAGAGAAGTAGTTCTACTGTCTGCTTGACAGGAAGAGATGTAAGCAGGAAGTATTTGACTATGACAACAGCTGTGGATTATTTGTCTTCAATTCAACAATCCCTCATAATCAGCTCCCCAACTCCACTGCTCAGCTATTTAGGTTCTCAGCCTCTACTGCCTGCTTTTAATTTTTCTCAACCAATTACCTTCATAGGTGCTCCTAGGCAAGTCCTCACACACTACAGAAGCCTCCTCACCAAGTCCACAAAGAAAACTATAGCAAACTCCCTTACCTCCCTCTGATGAGGGTCTACAAATGGCAAGCACAGCTCTATCTGGGTTTCTGACACAGTAACGGTACCATTCCTAACACCAGATGACAAAAACAGGGACTCTTATTTTGCAAGCAGCAGCCTGGAAGCAGTCTTTGATCTTCTGAGTGATGGAAGCTGGACAAGGACATAATGTAGCCATAGGTTCCATCGAAAGCCCACATGACTGTAAACGGCTTGGGAAAGCCAGGAGCTTTTTGAAAGAGAAGTGATTTTCCAGCAAGGCTGCATCACTTTTTTTTTGCAGAGCAGGCCAAAGCAGTCAGTAATTGACTCCATTTCTCCCTCTTAGTGTATCACAGAAATCAGTTTCACCTGGAATATGCACCAAGTGTGACAGCTGCAAAGCAGGGAAATAACTCCCTGCAGGCATGGTAACTATTGATCCTGCACTTGAACACAATTTATGAGATAAGGTTTAGCAGGAAACACAGTGCAGGATGCAGAGTATGTACATACAGGGATAGCACTAGCTTCCACAGCCAGGGAGACACCCGCCTGAGAGAAGAGCTGGTTAATGTGCATGAATTCATTTACAGAACTTCTCTGGCAGGACACCAAACAGGACTGCAGCCAGAGGAGTCTATGCCACTGCCAAAGGCATCTGAGCTTTCAGCCAGGCTGGGCTGGGGCTCTCCTGGTTGAGGGTCTCCAGGATAGGAAGTCACCAGCTGTGGTGACCACCTCTTAGAAGGTGAGAGAAAGCATCTTGCTCCTCTGTCATGTCTCATCCTTTCTGAGGGAGGTCCTGCTGGTGCAGGCCCACAACTTCCCACACTGCTGCTCAGACACTTAACCTGAGAAGAGCAGCTATCCAGCAGTCCTGCCACACCACCACCTCTGTCTGGAGCTAGGCAAGGGCACCACCGTAAGTCTGGCAGGCCCAGCAAAAAGGCAGAGCATTACTGCACAGGTGACCAAAGAGCAGACGCAAACCTAAACATCTGTGATATAAGGGGTTTACAAGGGCTAGCAGTGAGCAAAGTCAAATGTCCTCCATCTCTCATAATTTGAGACTCAGCAAGATTTGAAGGCATCTGTCAGTCTTGAAGGATTTTGCCTATGCCCACTTAGGGCATTTCTTCAAACCTTTTTCAAGGAAGTCTGGCAAACCCTGCCTTGAAGATGGAGGAGGCAAAACCTCAGGTCAAGCCCCTTCCTGTAAGGGCTCACAAGCTGATTTATTTGGTGGTAGTTTTGGGGGAAATGACTGGCTCCATTGTCCAGGAAGACTGGGAAAACCTCAGAGCCAGGAAATGAACTTACAGAGGCCTCAGACATATGATATTCTATTTTACCTTGTACTACTGCCTAGAGACAGTGTCAGCTATCACTTAGCTTGTTGCCTTCTAGCTTCCTCTGTGAGCTGCATCCAATGTCTACAACTTGCTCTGGTGACTAAATCCATTTCAGAAGAAGTCCACATTTGGGCAGCCCCAGAAGCAGCCCTGGCTGATAAACCCTCCTTTCCAACAGAAAGTATTCATGGTAATCCTTGCTAATCCCACCAGATCAGTTGGCTGCAATCTACCTTGACAGCTGGGGCGCTGCCAGCTTCTCCAAAGGCACTGATCAGCATACCGGAAATGTCTCCACATAGTTTGCCAGCCTCAGAGAAAGCTGTAAGGACATGAATGTGCTGCCAAAATTCCTTCTCCAAGGCCTTCAACTCTTTTTAACTGGTAGGGAATGCTAGGGGAGTAGGAACATCCATTTTTGCCTAAGCCGTCAAGGACAGCATGTGCTATGATGTGCTGGTGTCAGCGTTCAGGTTGAGCTGAAATGGAAGGCAGCTCTCTAAAGTTAGACCTAGATAGTGGCAAGAAATATATATGGAGCCAGAAAGAAACTGTGATCTGTCTGTCAGCTGAAGGCTGATGTGAGTGCTGCGTACAATGCAATGGCATGCTGAATTCATCTTTCTCAAACTCCTGGAGAATGACTTTCCCACATCTTGATGACCCAGAGTCAGCATATTTCTAAATACATTTCTGGTAAACCCGAGAATGACATTTGTCTTTTCTTATCAGTCACTGCACCATGGATGGATATCTCCATGCAGCTGCAAGATTCTCTTTCAGAAAGTCTCACCACCAAACACTTCAACTGAGTCTGGCCTTTCTCAATTTTTTTTTTTTTTTAATTTTTAACAGAGGAAATTTGAGAAAATTTATGTAAAAAGACCCAAAGCCTGCAAAATTATAAAGTGCCACATCAAACAGCAAAGATGTTGCAAACCTTACAGAAGAGTCCAAACAAAACGCAAAGGTTCATGTAATGCATTTTTTGCCCAGAAGCAATTTCTAGCAAGGAAGCGAGGTCAGCCTTAAGTCCTCTCCTTATAAGCTTCTCTTGTACATGCACATCACATCCCATGTCAGTCTAGTGAACAGACATTCTGTCAAGCTGCTACTTTGCAATTTCCTCTTGCTATGAACAGAGGGCAGGAAATTAACCTTGGCCTGAGGATGCCCAGAGACATAGCCAATGTCCCAAACATGTCAAACTTCTTACTTTATACAATACTGCACAGGCATGTTTAGTTGGCTAATTGTGAACATTTTCACTGAGCACCTCCAGTGCTCTCTGTGCTCATTAATTCAGAAACTGCTTCTCCTAAATCACTTATTTAAGAACAAAACAATATGCACCACGGGAATTAGCACTGGTATAATTCCAAAGGGGCAAAAAAGGTGGGCAAGGAGACAAGGCTGTCCAGAAGAATTCTCAGTAAATCTCAAGTGACCACCATCTATAAAACACTCTCATACATTGCCTTTGACAGCAAAACAAGGAGAACAGCAGTGCAAACAGAGAGACGGCAGAATTGGGATCACACTGCCCACTGGGGGACTCACAGATGCTATGAAAAATTAATATTTATATTACAATAGTGTCTTGAGGGAACAGCTGAGTTACAGATGAACACAGAACACAATACTGCAGAGTTTTGTACATGTGTTTGTGCGTACACAGCACTTGTACAGCGAGATTTCTCTCTATCCTGCTTGAATAGTGCAATGAAACCACCATTACAGATGTCATCTCCACAGGTATACGGGGAATGAGAAAAAGAGGACGTGCTTGTGAATGCACTCCGCCCTACTGCACCATATCAGCTTCACCTTCTCTATAATCAGGAGAGAACTGAGGTGAACTGAGACAAGGCAATCCTTTGACCCAGACTATTGCCAGGATATTTCCAGAACTATGAACTTCTGCAAAGAAATCAAACTTTTCTAAAATGCTTCAGTACTCCCTAAAATTAGAATAATTTCAGTCCCTACAGAAGGAAACAGCAGCGCAGCAATCTTTACTATAACTACTTGGTCTAGCTGTGTATTTTTTAACTCTGGCACCTTCACCTTCTATGATCTACATCTCTAACAGAGTAAAGTTTATTTGAGTGCTGAAGGAAAGCCCTGGTGGTGAAATCACAGGCTTTTTCACAGCTGCAGCATGTGGCTGAGCAGGGGCCAGAGGCACTGTGGAGAGGCTCACAGCTGCCCCATCACTCTTGGAATGAGTTACTTCCCATCACAACCTTCTGTCAACCTTTCACAGCACAAAGACAAAAGCCTTACTTGGCAGTGTGCTACAGTAAGATGCCTTCAACACAACGGATGGCTCCCATGCAAATAGGAGAATGCAGCTCTGCAGAGTAGTGCCCAGTAACTACTGAATTCAAGTGTTCTGAGAAGAGCAAAATACACAACTAACAAACAAATAAGAACAAAAATTCCAACAATGCATTTCATTCTGATGAAATGCAGTCATATGTGAAATTACTCCCTGCTCCTGAAAACATGGAGGGTAACAGGGGGAAGGGCAGCATTCTGTAGAAAATTTGCATGCTACATCAGCATCTCTACATTTTATTAAACAGAAAGCATTTAAACTAATATGCCAGCAATAGTAATAAAAATATGTAATTAAGGTACTAAAATAGACAGTATACTCAGTTCTTTCCCTTGAATATCAAATAAGGAATTAAATATTGTATTTCAAAAAGGAAGTCTTCTTATTTCTCGCAGAACCATGCAGTTTTTTCAGGTGAACATTAAAGATTATTTATTTCAGGAACTGAAGCACATTAATCCATTTTGGTCAGAAAAGGGCAAGTACAAGACTGCCATGAAGGCATTTTAGTAATACCTGAACATGTTCCCAACAAAAGGACTTTGGATTCAGCTGACTTAGTTTTAGTCTCTTGCACTGGCTCTGAGCATATCACACCCAACTTACAGCCTAAATCTTCTATCCTGACTGCAGATTGTTTTGTCTGTTTCAGGATTTCAGCCCCCTCAAAAAGGTACTGCACCCCAAGCATTCAACTTGTAAACCTCATGCTATAATAATCTGATTCAAATCACTCTTCTCAAGAGACTATTCAGGTTGGCTCCAGTGAAACCAACAACTTCAGAAAGCCACAGCAGGGGAGGAGGAAACAGCAGTATGTACTCGCACTCCTGATAGTTACAAAACTACCTGGTTTTGAGTGAAAATGTAAAACAGCTTTCAAATAAGCATACTTCTGCAATATAGGGCAGTCTGGACAAGCAGTATCTATTCCATGAATATTTCATCTAAATTGGAGGGCAAAAAGCCTTAACAACCTACTTAGCTGCTGCCATTTATTTGATTTTGACAGTTCTCACTCATATGTTGCATTTTATGTTCTAACAGTGTAGTTAAAAATGTACTATAATATATTTAAGCTTGCAACAAAAAGCTTGAAGGGTTTCATCTGACTATCTTTTTAGACACCTTGCTGTCAGGAAGCACAATTTGTTAGAAACCAGCCCTTTCTTGCTTTGTGGAAAAAAAGTATCCTTTTATCCTTCAATTTTGCAAAGGAACAGAAGCTGCAGATTCCTACCAAAGCCAAGCTGTTGTTCAATTGTTTTGCAGCTGGTCTTGCAGGCACTGCAGAAAAGTGTGCCATGAAAAGGTGGGAAAGGAGGACAACCTTACAGAAGGGGAAGTCATACGTATGAAATGCAAAGTTAAAAGCAGCCTAGAGGACGCATGCATGACACTGAGAGATGACACTGTCTTTGCTGGTGAAGCTAGCTGTTTTTTCAGATGTGTGAGGCAGCAGTGGCATACATTGGAACTTACAGGGTGCACATATGGATGCAGGCAGTGGAACTGAACTTGAAATTGTGAAAAGGGAGAGGGTGTCAACAAGAGGATTCATGCCTGAATGTGTGTGTTAATAGGTGGGGGTAGGGAGATCAGCCATGCTGTGCATCCGAGGAAACGGAGCCTGGAGGTACACTGAGAGAGTAGAGAAGATGCATGCTGCTTTATCCCTCTTTAATTAGTTTTCAAAAGACAGTGGTTTCCCCTACCTTCTGCAAGTACAGGACCGTTCCCTTCAGCACAGCATAAAAGGTTTTCCAGCCTCGCTTTCCCCGGGGAGCTGGAAAGAAAACAAACGAAAACCCATTTAAATCAGGTCAATTTTTACACTTTGTACACACTACAGGAGAGCTACATTAGTCCTGTGTTAAACCTCCTTCAAACTATCTTTTTCAAAGGACAATGCAACTTAGCACAGTGCCTGCATGTACCTGCTCTGAGAGAAAGCAATACAACAACGCTGATGATCGCCCTGGACTGGATCAGAAAGAACAGCAGCAATGCAGAAAGCAGGCCACAAAGAGCCACAGAGATCCAGTCTTTGTGCTCTTGAAGACAGGCAGACATTGCCCCTACACAACTACGTCTGAGCTTTGCACCATAGCAGTTTTCAGAAAGAAGCAGTCTTTCTACATGCCACAGCAGGCTGGCAGGATCTGCTCAGAACTAGTGGGATACTACACAGAAAGCAGTGTCTCCCCACAGCCTCATTCCCTTTTACTGCTGCTGCACACCCAAGTTGGCATTGAGAAAGGAGAAAGATGCCAAGCAACATCATATGTAAAATAGCCAACCCCACAAGAAAGCCAAAGTCATTAGAGGTTGAAGAACATAACAGAGAAACATATCTAGCCCATAAATTCCTAGAGACAAGCAGTGGTGGGGCAGGGGGAAGTAAATTCAACATGAAGGCTGAAGGATCCAGTCTGAAATTCAGGTACAACAGAGGGAGAGAATTAGGCATGGCTGTACAGTCACATCACCAGAGACCAGAAGCCTGCATCTAAGCTCACTCCACACCAAGCACCCATCACTGACCAGCATCCATATAGTGTATCACTGACACTATAACAAAATTAATACATACACAACTAAAGAATGACACTCAGAAAGGCATCCCATTCTGATCTGAAGACAGAAAGTAAAGATGAAGAGATTACAAGTCCCTTGTCCCAGAAGTTAATCATTCTTATCTTGCAAAACAGGCCTTACTTCTAAGTGGCATTTGTTCAGTTCAGTTTCCAGTCACTGGACCCTGTTATATCCTTCTCCTCCAAGTGCTAAGTGCTTTAGCCCTCAGAACTAGGTTCTTGAGAAAATAGAGATGAGCATTCTAGCATATCACTTCATTAGAAATCCCATACAAGCCAATCTCTGCCCTGCAAGGACTCCATTAGAAAATGAAATACGAAAAGGTCTAACAAGCAAACAAATAAAAAAAGTTTTATTCGCACCTGAAAAGCCAGAATGCAACTTTTTTCAGAAAGACAGACCTTTAAATTGTACAGGAACTTCTGAAAACATGGCCCTAATTACATTACTCATAAGAGAGTTATCTCCAGAATGCCAATGTGGTAAATAAAAAACAATTCTGGTATTTATAATTAAATAAATAATTTAATAAAGGCAACTAGATACAATTACTTATTAAGGCTGAATAAGAAGATGTTTAATAAAGACGAGCCTATTTAGAGTATCCAGTCACCACAAAGAATTAGGTCAGCTTGATTTTGACACCTCTATCTGAATCCAGTTGTCCCGCTGTTACCTTCCATCTTGAAAATATGACCTCTAATTGTACCTTCTAAAATAGATTAGCAAAACATGTGAACACCAAAGAGCTTAGCCTAGGAGAAACTGGCTGTTACTGGAAACCCATCATGAAGCCAGACTTTGTCTTTGGGATTTAGCCCACCAATGTGAATCATGAATAGGCAATCATCAACAGTTATGGGGAAAACACAGATGCTCTGACTAACCTCAGCTTTTTCCAAGATCTATAGACAAGAAATGAAGATATCCAAACAACAAAACACACACAGGTGCATCAGAGGCATTAGTACATCGCAAACAGAAGTAGGACAAGAAGGGAAGAAGATAATTAAAGTAAGTAAGAGACATAGCAGGATTAGTACAAGAAAGGGGCAGGGAGGAACTGCATAGTAAAAAGCTGGCTGGTGCCAAAAGCTGCCACCCTTCATTGGATATGTAACCCAAGTCTGGGAAAGTATGGAAGGGAACACTACCTTCTAAACAGAGGTAAAGAACAGTCTTTCTTTAAAGACAGACCCAGAGAGGAGGGGAAATCCAAAACAATCTGGTGTCACATAAGGAAAAGGAGAATTCTCAAATTACTGCAGAACAGCTACTGTAATTCACTTGAAATTATTTTCTATCTGTAAACCATTATTACAGCACCATATTTCAGCCCAAAAATTCACAAAGCTTTGCTGTATCACCTTACTTCTTACGCATTAGAGCTGCTGCAAATGGCACTGAGCATTGTAAATTCTGGCCTAACAGTGAGAGTGTGATAATCCAGTTGTTGTGTTGCCTGTTAGGGCTGCTATTTCCCCTAACGAAGCAGCACTATTCGCCTTGAGAAGTACATGAGCTCACTGGCAAGTGGCATTGTGAAGACATAACAAGAAAATAACACATTAGGATTGAAAAATTACTTACTTTTCTTTCCATCCATATCTGCATGGATTTTCCGAGCCAGAAATCCAGTTTTATACACAGCAGCATTGGGGTCATGAGGGATGTCCAGGAATGGGTTATTTGAATTGCCAATTCGACTGACAGCCTTTGTCTGGTTCCCATTATCCTTTTCGTCTGTACCATCCGAGTGAGATTTTTTTTTCTCTTCTTCATCCCTTAAAAAGCAGTGAAAATCATGCATGAAGGATGGACTGATCAGCAAAGTTTCATTTCAGCAATTTTTGAACACTCCTTGTCAAAATATACCTCTCTCTTTTATAGGGGGCCATACTTAGGGAGAAATCTAGAAATATATCAAAATATAGACATATTATAGCAAAGTTTCAGTTCACCTACTTCACCAGCACAGGACACAGATTTTCAAAAAGGCCAAGTTTCCATTATTGTCTCAGAAGATTAGACTTCAAAAGTGTTCTGTGTCCTCCAATTTTGGCTATTTTTAATTCCATGTATTTGAGTGTTAAAATGGGAAATATTTGCCTGCTGGGTTCAGCTGAAAAATCCCCAATTTCTTCATGAGCTCACATGTAGATGAAAAGAATTAGAATACTACAGATCACTGTGGCTTACCCCTTAACTTAGCTTATGAAACACAGACTCTACCTCTTTTTCTTTATTTTCCTCAGCTGACTAGCATAAAATCAGTAATTTAAAAATAAAAACCAAACTAGGTGAATTATGTCATCTTTACTTTGGAAATAAAATGCTGCTGAAAATGTTACTTATTAGGGCAATGTATTCCACAGAGCTCTTGGGAACAACAATGCAAGTCATAAACATTACCTGACTAATAAATACCTTTTTGCTTGTTACAGGCAAAGGCTAAAAAGGACTAGGCAACCTAGAAGTAAAGGGTGTCCATCACAACAGTAGGACAACAGTTTTCAGAGAACAGGCCAGATTACACAGTAGCCCTTCATCCTTTGAAATCCGCATACATTCCCCTCAAGGTGACTAAGAAAGGTGTGTCAGGGAGTATGAAGGTTGTCATTGGAAAGTCGTGGTAGCAACACCTGCTGAGACTAGCATCTGATTAAAAAAAAAAATCTTTTGAGCATAATGATGGCTAATATTGCTAACCCACTGGGGGTGGACCTCAACTTGATGCATCTCACTGGACCCAGATGACTGGCAGAGAGAGAGCAAGCTCAAGCAGATCTTCCAAACACATCCATACATTCAAAAGTATGTCTTATGTGACAATTAGCAAGGCACATATCAATCCAGAAGCTCCTTTAGGAACACACTGCTACCATGGCTGCTTGTGGGAATGACCATTCAAAAAATGTCTTCCAAGAACTGCAGGCTACAGCAACAAATCTATCTTATCCTCAGCTCTGCTGAGAAGGAGGCTCATTATCACCTTCTACAACTGCCTGAAAGGAGGTTGTAGCCAGGTGGGGGTAGGCGTTTTTTCCCAGGCAACCAGTGAATGAAGAGAGGACTAGCCGGTTGAACACCAGGAGAAATTTCATCACTGAAAGGTGGCTGAGCATTGGAACAAACTTCCCAAGGAGATGGTGGAGTCACCATCCCTGCAAGCATTCAAGAAACAAATTGATGTGGCACTTGGTGCAATGACCTAGTTGAAAGGGTGATGTTCAGTCATAGATCATCATTTAATGATCTTGGAAATCTTTTCCAAACTAGATGATGATTCTGTGATTCTATGATTCTATGAAATGGTCTTTGGGGAATAACTTAGTTTAAGGAGAAAAAAAGCTAAGAGACTGGTTTGACAACAAGGAAAACAAATCCAGAAACACGAGGGCTGTGTTAGTGAACTCTGTAGTAGCAGGGCATATTCCCAAGCATTTGACTTTGGTCACATCATATAAATTATAGAAATATAGTCAGGAGGTGCACCATACCTTCATGATGTTGTCTTGCAAAGTCTCCTAATTAAGAAGAACAAAACTTTTACTTCAAGACCTGATTCCTGCAAGGAAGAGCAGTCCTTGCATCTTTAGCCTACTGATGTGTGCTTTCCCACTCCAGCACAGAAAGTTGTACAAAATTTTTTTATTAGTCAAAGCAAATATGCTTTAGTTGAAGCACTCTCCCAATTGAAAAGGTGTAGGCATTTCTGACAATTTCACTTGTCTCTACCCTACATGGGTGTACTTGCTAGCTGCTGGTAAGTCGGAACCACTGTGTGTTATGTGTTTCTTAGACATATGTCCATTCCAGAAGCAAATTCTCTCAACATGAGTCTGAGGCACTTAATCCAGACTAAAATCTCTCAAAGGGCATAAGCACACAGGCTGATTTGTCACACAGAAGTGCCTTGTGAATTCTGGGATTTTAGCCAAGGACACAGCAGACTTCTCCTTGTCAGCAGAGACCAACTGCAGTAAAAGGCTTAACACTTTCCTAGAATAAGCTATCTCCTTTGGAGTTATGGGAATGAATTACTGTATACTGATCTATTGTCCTGTGGGAATATACTAGTACCTTTAATCAAGCAGCCTCAGTGGTGGATGAGCAATCCTGTGGGGGATCCTGGACACCACGAAGAGCTGGGGGCAGTGCTCTTAAACTCAGTACTTCTAGTTACAGCAATTCTGTTAAAACCGGAATTCCTCAAAAGACATGGTGGAAAGGACAAAATAGCATCAGCTGTCACAACTGCTGGCAGCACTGAACAAACCTTGAACTGGTCTTTTGTTCTATCATGAAAACGGGACTTCTTTGAGACTCAGACGCTTCAGGCATTTCTGAGAGCTGAGTGCTCTGACAAGATGCATGAGGGCAAGATGCACAAATCAGTCTGCAAGAGGCAATGACGGGAGACAAAGAGGCAGGAAGGACTCATTACAAGCAAGAAGTGGATGTAAACCAGAGGATCTGAGACTCATTTGCCCAAATACTCCATGTTACTTCAGTGGTCAAACATAAGAAGAAAGCAAGATGATTCAGAGGAATGTCAAAGTAGCAAAAAAAGTTCAGGTATTAATTTTCCCTCAGGTATCTTCCAAAGCTGGCTGAATAGATAGGTTCCCAAATACTGTTTATCAGGGATTTAAAAATCTGAGCTTACTTCAAACAAGCCTTAAGGGTACTTTTGTAAGAAAGAATTGCAGAAAATTCAGGGAAGCCTCTGGATACATAAACCTGAAAACTGATCTTTGTTTGAAACCCTAAACTGTGGGGAGTGTGACTACCTGCCCATCCTCAGATGGCTCTCACAGACCATCCAGGTGCTGCAACGTCCCCAGCATGAAGGCCTCCAGTGATGTGGGTAAGAGTCAGTGGCGATCTCTGTGCAGGTATGTTCAGAGTCATGGACGTGGTGTCACACAGGCATTAGCTCAGATCCTTTTGGAGGGCAGGACCACTGCCTCTGTTTTAGATTTCATACAGGAAGTATGAAATCTTGTGCATTTAGGGGGAAAAAGCCCACAATGGTTCCAAAACACCTTTCAGTAGGCAAAACATCATCATGAAGGTTGAATTAGGCTTGCAGAAGTCTCATGAGATTTTTCTGCCCCTGATCAGCAGAGGAAAATCATTCCCTACTTGGGTCTGGAAGCAATTCCTCTGGTGACTCTTCCTTGATGATTGAAAAGGGTTGATGGCTACAAAACTTCTCTTAAGTCCCACTTTCCATTCATAGGAAATGGGACCTACAGTGTCTCTTCTCTGCAGGGTACTGGTGACAGGAAAAGATTACCATCTGTAGAGTTTCTCTAAGATTCTGCTTATGGCACATGATGTTTGCAAGGCTTCCCAAAACAAGAAGCTTCAGTTCACTTCTGTAAACCTGTCTCTTTGGAAAAGGAGCTAAAGAGAAAGCAGTAACCACCCTCTGGCTGCCCATGAGAACCAGCACACCAAACCCAGGACCTGCTTGTGCTATCAACTTGCAGTCACAGCATTGAAACAGCGATGTTTTCCTTCCCAAATTTATGATAACTGACGACTAGAAAGAGTTTGCCCGTTATTCTTAAACACATAGATGTGAAAAAAATAAAAATCCAGATGTTGCCATTTTGGTGAAGAAAAGCATTTCCTGCCTCTCCCAAGAACTTTCCTATACAGGAAAGTCCCATTTCTGTCTTCTGGGAGAAAAGCATCATCTGATTCTCTCAGTAATAAAATTATTTCTTTACAATCTATGGTCCAATTTGAGGCTCTGCCTTGGAAAATTCTGAAATCACTGATCTGGAACCATGCAGTCAAGCCCTTCATTTTTAAAACTCTGCTTCATCTCTTCTGCATTTGTTCAAATTGCAACCTTATATGACACAGCAGAAAGTTGAGTTCTAATTTAAACATTGCAAGTGAAAAAAAAAATTCAGGTTTGTAATATGCATCCATGAAACTAGCAGCATCTGCATTAGGAAATTGACTTGAGAGAAGTTTTGGCATCTTTCCCAGTGGGAGGGAAGGAAGAGAACCAGGTTGAATACCATGTGACCCCCACTCTAAAACCAATCAAGAAGTTGCAAACCAGAAGCATCCTAGAACTTGGGAGACAAAAGTTAATTATAACAGGGAGAGATTTCTCAGTTTGACCTACAAAAAGGTGAGCTTCAGCACAGATGTCTTTATAACTACCCTGATCTCAGCATCACAGTTTGATTTGGCAGCATCTCTTTCCCACCATCACTAACTGAATGACCCGTTTTGGTTTGGCTGAAAGGAGATAATTTATCAGTGTAGTTCAGATAAACAAAAAAAAGAATATATCATGTCCCTGTAAACACCTCTGGTTAGAGAAGTATATCATTGGCTAGTTAAAAACCAAATGATTCTCCTGAAAAAAAACTACACTGTTCTGCTGAGAGAAGGCTTTTGGGACAAAACGGACTCAAATGCAGCCATTTGGCTTTAGCAATTTTGTAAGCAGTGCTTTGGGAGTTCATAAATTAATTCTACATCACCTGTTTTAAGATGATGATTTTTTTCCTCTGATTACTTTCAACAGTAAACAGACACAGTATTGCAAACAAAGGAAAACAGTAATGGCCACCATGACATTTCCATGCAGACATCAGGCAAATAAAACATATTTAGCTCTGGCAACTTTGTAATCAAATAGATTTTTCTTTTTCAGCTTAAAGCTGACAATGATCAGTGTGAAAGTAAAAGAATGAGAAACACCTAAAAACCTTGGGAGGATATAGTATTATAGACAATGAAGGGATGTTAGGAGGCCAGGCAACCTATCTCTTTGCCTCTGTGGCTGGATCTTCCTAACCCATTCCGGACAGAACAACCAGTTCACAAAAACCTCCACTGAAAGCACTTCTGTACTTTATCCAGGCAAACATATGCGTTGGTTTAAATCCATCAAAAACCTTTTTAAAGGTTGATTTCAAATTTCCAATGTTTCAAATTTAAGGCCATCCACAACAGACATGAAGAACAGTTCACACCTTTGAGGCTTGCAGTGTGGAGCAAAAATGTGTTCTCAGGATCCCACATTCACCAGTTCAGTATAAATTCCAGGTCAGATCTCTTTATTTTACAGATTATTCACTTTTAACTTTGTGGAGAACTTGAACCAGGCAGTACTGCAGAACAAGAACTATAATGCAATTCTCTCTTCAGAGCTGTACTCATGCTTTCCTGTTCAAAAAGGATAAATGAACACTCCTACTGAAAGTCTCTGGAGAATATCTGCTGATTAAGGTGTCACTTCTCATGATTACAAAATTGAAGTCAATAGTAGCCCTTTCTTTGTGTGGGCTTTGGATCAGACTATAATTCTACTGGAAATGTACTCTTCAAGATGTGCAAACTCTTTAAGATAATAACACACCTAGCTCACAACTAGTAGTATAAGGATTGGATAGCAGTCCTTCCCCATCTTATGTTTCACCATTACCCTTTCCTGTCTATGGACTTACTGATAGCCATTAACCCACTAAATAATGTACTTCCAGAGCAGCTCTTAAACCTTTGGTTAGTTGATGAG
Source organism: Ammospiza nelsoni (assembly GCF_027579445.1). Classification (NCBI taxonomy): domain Eukaryota; kingdom Metazoa; phylum Chordata; class Aves; order Passeriformes; family Passerellidae; genus Ammospiza; species Ammospiza nelsoni. The sequence goes on from NC_080669.1 coordinate 25,888,769, forward strand.
CACCTTAGATCCTCAAAAGATTTCTGGCTGGCGGAAAGGCATTCCTTCAAAATGCCAGCATTGCAGGAGAGCTTATACGGAGGTTTGGAGTCCTATCGTCATCTTTGCCTTACCTCCCTCTTCTTACCCTGCCAACTGCATCAGGGAAGCAAAAGAATCATCTTTGGAAGGGAGACAGGATTTTCTTTGGTCCCACCAGAACAAAACTGACCATGCTTCCTTCCCATTCAGCTTTCTCTGCAGATCACAACAGCAGAGCAAGAGATATATATGTGCCTCCTCCCTCAAGCTCAGGCAGCCCCAGGGCTTCTTGGGGTTATTACTTTACACCAACCACACATCTCTATAAAAATGAAGAGAAACATCTTCACACTTCCTTCTTCAGCCAGTACTCTCAGCTCTAAAGGTACTGACTATGCCCAGAATGAGCTTTGTTTTTCATCACAGAAATTAATTGTAACATCAGTCCTAGCTATGTGTCAGTCTCAGACTGGAGCCAACAACCGGCACCTGTGAGCATTCTCCTGTAAAAAAGTAGCTTTACATCCACCCAAAGCCTTATTTAAGAAAGAGTCTGAATTACCACTTTTCCAGCCTGTTTAGAATTTTCCCCCAAACCAAGGACATGGACTAGACTATGTAAATGCCAAAGCAGTTACCACCTATACAGCAGCAAGATCTCATAAATCACCTTGACTGAGGTTCACAGGAGCAGAGCCAGTCATGAGCCAGTTGCTACCTGGAGGCTGCCCAAGTGTATTAGGCACGGTATAGTTTCTTGGCAAGAGCTGGAGGAAAATTCTGACATTGAGAAACTCACATAATGGATTCTGCTGGTTCTAAAGTACCTGTGACAGTGTCTGGCAAACAGCTTTGGTGTGACATATAAGATTCACACAGCGTGTTCCAGGTCGAAGACACAGTCTGTGAAAATGTCTCCCACCATGACTTTTAATACTCATCAGAGATGGTACTTCTTGCTGATTCCCATTAAAAGCACACCTTCTTTACTACTCTGACACCACCTAGCACATTTCTGAACTGGGACAGCAATCCCACTTGGAACCAGTTGCTCTTGTGAGGCTGCACATCCTAACAAGAAATTGGTTTGCAGATCATGAACTTAAAACAACGAAGATAAAAAAAGCCACTGGGCCTGCAAGACCTATGGCACTTGCTAGAAATTCTAGCATAAGAGGTGCAGGAGCATGCATTCCAGACATACCTTGTTCCCAAGAAGGTGAAGTTTCACATATGTAAATATGCACAGGGAAATACCCTTGTATAGCCAAAATATATGTAAGACATCATTTTCCTATTTTATACCAAAATCCACTGTTCTGCAAGTGGCAAAATCAAAAGTAGACACTTCTGCCCTTTCCTGTCATAATTAGACTACACAAAGCCTAAGCACAGGGAAATGTCATTTTAATCAGAAATCTGAAACTGAAGTTTTTTCTCATCTGCGGCATTTACATAGTTAACAAGTGTTATCCTGTCAAAATCAACTAAGGATTGGAGGGAGTGATATCAGACTTTGTCCATTTATCATCTTTCACATTAGGTTGTTGTCAAGTTATCCATACTTAATCAGGAGACAAACCAAGACAATAAACCAACAGCAGGAAACTCAATCCAAGAAGTGTGTTTCTATTCAGTGGCTCTGACACAATGAACAGAAAGATAAAGGGAGACGTCAACTTCTGTTTTATTTATGCAGACATAGAACAACAGAGGATTTAATTTCTCTCTTTTCAGGCTGAAGTTTCCTACTAAATGAAATGTCCTCTTTCCTTACAAATGGAGTTGGCTCCTATCATTAACAATTCCCCTTGCTGGAGAAACAGATGAGGCTGTATACTGCCAGGTCATTCATTAGCAATAAAGCAAACTCATTATGTACACTGGCTATCTTCTGCAGGTTTTGGAGCCCACACAGATGGTGACATAGGATGTATAAACAGATTACTGCGCAGGTACTACTGTTAAACTTCTAATTTCTACAACAGAAGCATACTTACACTGCCCATTCCAACTTTTCATTCTTGATTGAATTGTAGAGGGCCTGCAAAGGGAGAGAAATAAGATGGAATTATTGTCTGACCCCTCCTACACATACATTAATATCCTGAGTAAAGACACCCAGATACTATCAGCAAGCAAGCAGTCTCTGATCAAGAAAGTCCTGTATCTGCTAATGATAATGTGAGAATCTTCAGCAGAAATTCCACCTAAGAAAAAAATACTGAATGTGTATTTTAAGATTACAGTCATTTTCTCAAGCAATTTTTGGGGGTTTGTAGTTTGCGCCTTTTTAAGAACATAGAATCATGAAATAGCCATGGAAGGGACCTAAAGTTCCACCTATGGCAACTCCTTCAATGGGCAGAAACACCTTTCACTAGGCCATGTTGCTCAGAGCCCCATCCAGCCTGTCCTTGAACGCTTCCAGGAACGGGTATCTACAGCTTCCGTGGGCAACCTGTTCCAGTGCTCCTCACAGTAAAGAATTTCTTCCTAACATATAGTCTAAAGCTATTCTCTTTCAGTTTGAAACCACTGCTCCTTGTCCTTTCCTTATATGCACTTGTAAAAACAACTTGTAGGCTGCCTTCAGGGACTGGAAGGCCATAATTAGGTCACCTTTACACCTTCTCTTTTCCAGGCTGAAAAAACCCAGTTCTCTCAACCAGTCTTCATAGGAAATGTGGTCCATCCACATAATCACTTTGGTGTCCCTATTACAGACTCACTCCAACAGCTCCATGTCCTCCCTGTGCTGGGAGCCCAGAGCTGGATGCAGGTTCCAGGTGGGCTCTCCCCAGAGCAGAGCAGAGGGGCAGAATCCCCTCCCTCCCCTGCTGCCCACGCTGCTCTGGATGCAGCCCAGGACACGTTTGGCTCTCTGGGCTGGGAGTGCCCATGGCTGGCTCATGTCCAGCCTCTCACCCACCAGCACCCCCAAGTCCTTCTCACAGGGCTGCTCTCCATCTGCTCATGCCCAGCCTGTGCTGATACATGGGGTTGCTCTGACCCAGGTGCAGCACCCTGAACCTGGTCTTGTTAAACTTGGTCTTAAGGTGTCCAGGTTGCTCTGGATGCCATCTCATCCTTCAGCTGGGTGTCACCTGCAGATTTCCTGAGAGTGCCTTCATCCATGTCATTAATGGAGACATTAAATAGTACTGATCCCTGTATGAACCCCTGAGGGACACCACTTGTCACTGATGTCTATCAGGACACTGTGCCATTGACCACTACCTTCTGGATGTGACCATCCAACCACTTTCTTATCCATCTAACAGTCCATGCATAAAATTCATCTCTATGCAATTAAGAGACGGGCATGTTGTGAGGAACTCTGTCTGAGGCTTTACAGAAGTTCAGATAAATGACATTTATAGCCCTTCCCTTGTCCACTAACGTGGTCACTCCATCATTCAGGGCCATTTGGTTGGTCAGGAAGGACTTGCCCTTGGTGAAGCTGCACAGGCTGTCTCGAATCATCTCTCTGTTCTCCATGTGCCAGAACACAGCTTCTAGGAGGATCTGCTCCATGATATTCCCAGGCAGGTGCTGAGGTTGGGAAGTCCCTGGTTGCCAGGGTTTTCCTTTCCACCCTTTTAAAATATGGGTACAATGTTTTCCCTTTTCCAGTCACTGGGACTTCACCAATACAATGGTGAAATCATGATTACAGTGACTTTACAAATACCACAGAGAGTGGCTTGACAACTACATCAGCCAATTCCCTCAGGACTCTGGGATACATCTCACTGGTTCCAATAGACTAGGTACATTCTAGCTCCTCGGGTGGTAATAAACCTGAACTTTACTTCCAGTTAGCAAAAGCCACAAGACCTTGAAATTCGAGGTTCAGTCTAATTCCTGACACTCAATGAAAACTTTTGGTCAATGACTTTAACGGGGACTTTAAGATTTCATCATATAGGCCAATCTGTGAAAATTTGCCAGAATAGCTACCCAAAGACCCTGAGCCTCACAGACACCCGAATGCTTTCCCAGTCACACTCCTAAACATAAACATGTTCAATTTCTAAGTGCACAACAGAAAATTAATGTTAAGCAACTTTTCTGCTTCAAAATCACTGTCTTGGACTGCTGTCCACTAACACCATTCCTCTTTCAATTCATACGAAAGGTGCCCAGTAGGTTTGACATCAAAGGTAACATTTCTGGTTTTGATACACGCCTGCAGAGAAAAGGGTCTGAAACCTGACTTAAGACTGGGTGAGTATCAGACAGCTGGGATGGATTTTTATTTTTTTTTTTTGAGAGAAAGTACATATATCAGTTGGATAAGAATGTCTTATTTCAGCCCCCCATGAGCTGATGTATACAATGGATAAACCTCTGGTATTACCAAGCTAATGGAGTTCTTCAAAAAGGTCACTTAACTCAAATGAAGTATTTTGGTATGGAATGTCCCTGATTCTCACACGTATAATCTGCATTTGTAATTCACCTTATATACATAGCTAGATTTACTCCCTCTGGCACATAACTCCTACACAGCCTCAAAATATGTTAACGTGTAGAAGAACTGTTGATGCACATGATTAGCAAAAAGTAGCACATCAAGTATGAACAAGCCTGAAAATCACATACTATAATAGCTATGACATGATGCTCAACAAAAACAGTAACATTTAGATAGCCTTAATGCTGACCCAAACCAAAAATAATTTGGAAACTGAAGAGATGAAATTAGTCTTGTGCATATGCCACAGCTGAATTCGCATGAGCAATACCATGAGCCTATCCCACTCTTCATTCTGTCATCCACTGGCTCCTTTTTGAATCTGGAAGTCTTATTTGAAGATCCTTAATATTCAGCTCTCTGGAAATCTGACTTTACCAAACCATACACAAGCAGGTCAAACATTATGGTACAATTCACTTCATGTTGATGCTACACAGGTAGCTACCCTTGGTCACAATGTTCCAAGAAAGTAAGTTTCTCAGAGCAATACAACAGATATGAACACAAACAATACTCATGCCTCATCCTACTGACACTGAGCTAGCAAAGAGAGGTCCTCACCACTAACTTGAGCTTCACTGTGCCATTCAGAGAGATATGATAAAGTATTTCCAAGTTTGGAGTTTTCACTATTTCTAAAAATGTTATCTTCTCTGAAGTCTATAGGTGCTCTGAACCAAAGGCAGACAGCCAAAGGTGAACAGATGGGCATTTCTGGCAATTTGGAGGCACTTGCTAATTTTCAGGTGAGAGTTATCAAGAGATTTCAAGACCACTCTGCAGAAAGAAAGAAGAAGAAAGAGTTAATATTTCTCCTGCCTGTTCACCAGAATTAGACACAACTCCACTTTTGTACACAAACGAATGCTGATATTGGTTCCTGCAGTCACCAAGCACTTCTTATATGATTTGGCCAAAGCCCCTGTTTTATTCTTTGACTTGTTCTTTTCTTCCTGCTATGAATAAAATATTCTCTTACATTTTGAGCCAGAAAATGACTCCAAATACAATGCGAAGAGGCTGCATACTTCCTTCAGCCGCCTCCCCAGTTTTTCAGAAGTAGTATTTTTTCCTCATCTAGCTCAATGTGTTTCAGAAACAGCAAAAACCTGGCTTGAAGAAAACACATTTGTTGCTCCCTGGCCCAAATGCCAACAAGATTGGGTCAAAACCTCTGAAAATTAACACCTGCCCTGTGCAGGTTTTTATGAGATTTCACTGCTAAGCATATGTCTAGGGATCATTGCAGCCAAAGAGCAGAACACACAAAAGCAGCAGTCCAGATTGGGGCAGGGATAACAAATGCCCCAGGCTTTTGCCTTGTAAAAAGAGAGCTATGTTTGTCCTAACCTTTACTAATGAGCCAGACATCATCTTCCTTCTTTAGGGAGTAACAGACACCAACCCAGTCATACAGCATACATCTGACCAAGGACATGGTGCCCCCCACAGACCCTCAAACAGCCTGTCAAAAGTTTCTGGTATTTACAAAACAGAAAGAAAACTGTAGAGAGTATGCAGAGCCTAGGCAGCTGTGTTCTGTGAACCTGTGTATGTTCTGTGTGTCTACCAGGCATGTTCACTGACACCTCAGCAAGCAGACCTCTGCAAATACGTGAGTTCTCATGCCTGCCCCAACTCACCTCTCTGGCAGATACTGCTGGCAAGGCTGCTGCTGGACTCACCAGCCTTTCAGAGCTGCTTTATGCCACTTCTCCAAAACAACTTCTACTTCAACATTTTCCTGATGTCTTCCTGGGCTCTCATATGTTCCAGAGAAGCAAAATTTCCCTCTGCCATGTTTTGCAACCGGAACCATACGTGTACAGCACAGCACCCTGATTTACCTCATGGCTATTTCCCAAGGCCCTGATATACAGAGTAGCTTCTTTCAATAGACATTTCTCCAGAGTATGACTAAATCAAACAAACTTGCAGACAAGCACTTAAATGCTTCGCTAAATTGCAACAAAATTCATCAGAGATTACAGCATGGTCATGGCTCTCACTGTACTTAGCTAGCTGCAAGGACAGATTTTATTAACTTGTGTTTTCTCTCTGGGAAATTAAAAAAGAAAAAAACCTCTCATTTACAGCACTCTTACAGATTGACAATAATCACCACTTCCTACCTGCTAGCCTGGGAAGCATTTGGCAAATTTGCTATGTAAGCCAGAAAATAGGAGGTTGAACAAGAGCAGTGAATGATAGAATGAATATTGCATAGGTGTCATCTTCCAAGCTGATACCAGTCAGAAAGTGGAAAGACTTTCTATCTCTTTTGTCACCCAAGGCTACTCTGAATAGGATCCAAACCCCCAGATACCAACTACTCAGCAGTGTCTGACTTCAATCCTTTGATTTTTTATCCCTGTTATCCAGAACACAAAGACCTACTTCTTATACCTTACAGCTTTCCCCTTTCTGATTAGTGTTCATCTCTAGGTACATCACACCTCAAGCTCTGCATGGCTATAAACTCCTTGAAGAAACAGGTGCAATTCTGAAAGCAGAATAAAAGAAACTGACTGCTGCATGAAGGAGAACAGTAGGCAAAATCATAGGCACTTCCTCGTTTTAACTGCAATGCTGTTTCCTACAGCTCCAATTTGACCCTTAGAAGACTGAAGTGTAAAAAAAATGAGATTCGTTATGTGTTTGTGACATTTGTTTGTATTTGTTCATAAACTAGGCAAGAAACACTTTCCCTTTTAAGTGGAAGGCTGTAGCTCTAAAAAACTGCTGAATTCCACCCCCATTTCCCTTTTGTAAGCAAGTAGGTCCACAAAAACCCCAGATTTCCACAAGCTCTCACTACTACTAAAATTGGTACTTTTATTCCAATTGGAAAGAAAAGCAAAACTATGGAGAGAATGCTCCTGAAAACTCCAGTTTATTTTACAAAGCTACCAAAGGAAAAAAGGTCATTCACCACCCTCACCTTCCTCAAAATCCTGTCACACGCATGAACCACTGGACCCATTTGAATAGGCTGCTCTTATCACCTGCTAGCTGCCAGTGATGCTGTGAATCAGCCTCTGCATGCAGAAGCAGTGCACAAAAGAAAGGCACAACCAGGTGTGTACACAGACAAAGACACAGCAAATTACGCAGATACTGAGAGAGGTAAATCATCTAAGTTACGAGTAGACACGGGGCTCCCAAAACCTGGCCAGCAGGGTACAAGACGCTTGAAGAGATCCCAAAGCACTGTACAATTCCTCCCCTCAAAAAGCAACATAGAAGAAAGCTACTAACTTTCTGTTTGCACTAGCCCATGCAGAAAAGCCTAGGAAGAGGGAAAGAAATATACTACACATTTTTTACACCTACTCCATGCACAGAAGAGGAGCTGGAAACACCTGCTGTGAGCCAGTAAATAGGCAAAACTAAAACTAAGTTCATACAGACACCAGGGATGACCCAGACCGTCTTTTCTAGTTCTCGTCTCTCACGGTCTTTTCTTGCATCGAGCTCCTCCCTGATTTTTGGAGTCATTGTTGGAGGAATGATCATCTGATCATTGCAGAGGATAGCCTGGCTGGCTTTTGATGTCCCCAGAACAGGGATGCAGGTGTGTTCTGAGGCAGGCCCTTGTAACACTTCCCTGCTGCCACTTCCAGAGGCAGCCCTGCCTGGACACATTTCTTCTTCACTTCCAGCTGATAATGGCATAGTTGACTTCAAGCAGCAAGGAAGCCCCATAAACACCTGAGGGCAAAGACATGCTCAGTCTTTGCAGTCACAGCACCTCCCCCAGTCACTCAGCACCTGTCCAGCGGCTTTGCCCTTTGGAGCTGAGCAGTCAGTTAGGCATCAGCTCCAGCTCCTGCCATATGTGCTTTACTGGAGGAAGAAAAAAACAACCAAAGCAGCAGAACTCTACAAAAATAAAACAGGTTACAGACGCAACAGATACTAGACATCACAATGTCCACATGGAGTCCTAATAGCTGTTAATGTGCTCATCCTTTGGACCAGGGCATAGCTCTGTATCATTGCCTTCTGCCAAGTCTGGATGTGGGGCTATATTGCTTGCTATATACCACTCGTCGCTTGCTGTTTAGATCACTATCTGAAGGCTGGCCCTCACTTGGAACACAGATCTATACTACTCCACCACCTGCTATTTGCCACCCTCCCTTAAAACCCAGATCTTGACATTTTCTCCTGTCCTCATGCACGGATCTGTAACACCTGGCAAATGGAGGATAAGGATTCTGATCACTGAGTGCCTGTAGCTCGTTGCCAGATTCAAAGCCCACACACCCTCTATTTCTCATGCATTTTCCCCCCTTCAGATGGGGATGCAGCAAGGGTGCCAAAATAGTACCCCAAGAAGCCTGTGCATTGGTGCATGGCATCACGTCTGCTGATATTGCTCTCAATTTTAAATTCCACTGGTTTGTACAACAAACGTTCTTCTAACAAGCCAGCATACATTATTCATAAAACAGCACAGAGCTGTTCAGCAGCATATGGAACTGATGAATGCTGTTTTGGTGTAGGAGGAGATAGGGTTGATAGGAATGTTTTAGAAGGAAGGAAAGGAGATCATTTCACCCAGGGAATTTCAAGTGCGTCACCAACTGGAGGAGAACATTTCGAAGAGAAACTCCTCTGTTAAAAATCTGGTTTGTATATGGAGAAGGAGGGGGAGGGGGAGAAAAAAAAAGGAAAGAAAGATTGTGCCAGATATACCATCATAAAACAGAAAAGGAGGGTTAGCTGTGGCTCCTGAGACACAGGAAATTAATGCCACAGAAGAAATGCATCCTCTGTATTAATACACATGGCTTGCTTGAAAAGATTTTTTTTCTGTACTTGCTGAAGTGCTTCATCAGTGTTATTGTAAAGGCAGCATACTGAATTATTACAGAAAAATAGAGAAAAGGCTAGAGAAGTACTTCTTGATAGTGGAGCACCTCCACAGCCTATTCCTACACAGCCTATTGCAAACTGTTTTATTGGCCCTGTGCATTTGCAGTCAGGACAGGCACAAGTACTTAGCAATTCAGTCCCTGGCTGCAGAAAAAAAGTCTGTCAGAAAAAGAGACTACTGAGCATGCTGGGTCACACAGATGATCCTAAGATACATAGACTCTCATTGCACGCAGTCTGGACTTGAGCCTGCCTTCCACAGAACAATGGTACAAAATTCACAGCACCATTTCACAGGTTCTTCTGCCGGCCTAAAGCTGTGGTACCTCCTATAACACACACTTGAGATGCATCTCCCTAGTGAAGCCTGTCCACACAGAGGCAAGACCTGATGTGTGTCAAGGAGATAAAAGATACTTGGGCTACCTAGCTTCTCCGACACTGACATCAGGGAGACCTTTTCTGCAGGCACCATGCTGGCACTTTGTTCATACTACTAAAGCATGAGGATACATAATACACTCTAGCTTACCAAAATAGGCTGAGTCATATAAGTGAAAAGTAAAAGAGGAGAATGTTTCTGAGGCACAAATGGTTTAAATCTATCTCCTGTCCAAAGTCAGCTGCATCTGTCACAGAAACAGGTCTTGAGCATTGTACTCACTTTATATAGGGAGCAGATAAAATACAAGGCAGTCCAGACACAAAGAGGGAGACACACCCACAGAAATATGAAGTCCACAAACCAAACCTTACTTAAGACTGAGGAGATCTACATGGCATTGGTGTCCAGAAAAGCTTAGCCTAGAACCGAAGACATTTCCTGAGAAATGATGCACAAACATATACGCACAGTTACACTAATAAAAAGAGCTCCTTTGCCACACTACAGATTAACCTCCAGGTTCTTCCACCAACACAACAGTATCAAAGAGCCAAAGCTCAATTATAAATCGGTTCTCTAAATCAGCAACGTCAGCAAAAAAATGGGCAGACAAAGATCAGAAAGGGGAACAGAGAGATGGTAAGGACTGCCCAAAATCACAACACCAATCACTTGCAGAGCCATTTGTCATCTTATCAACCAGGCAAGCACCACTGAAGAGAATACAGGGATCTTCTCAGCCCTCCATAACACAGCTTTTACGCATCTCAGATGCCCTACAGATACAAAAATCTTTGTTTGAAATAAGGAAACAGTACAAAAAACTGAAACAAAGCTGCAGTGTTCTTTCCAGCATATTGAGATAGGCAGGAAAAGAAGTGGATATCTCTCAAATAACAACCTACAGCACTTAGAAGGAAGAAAAGTGAATTCCATGGAGGAATGAACACAGAGCTTCCATTATTGCAGTAGTTAACAAATCATGTCAGACACCATCCCTGGGAGAAAGTCCCTGCCCTGAGAACGCTACACCATGCACACACAGTGGACACAGTGTCAAAAGACTTGAGTTTTTACCATATGCAAGAGAGTTTTCATGCATAAATCCTCCCACCAAATACCGTGCAATTACTCCCATGCTTAGGGTGAAAGTGATCACGAGACCAGGGTCCCAGAGCACCTGCAAGATGCAGCCTTTACTTTGACATTTGTTGGAAAAGCACATACTGCACCAGCAACAGCCTGAAAATGATGGCTATGCTATTTCTCTACCCTAACTCAGCAATACGCTACTTCTTAGTTATGATTTATAAGGTCCTGAAAACAGAGGCTTATTTAATTGAATTGAAAAAAATACTTAACATTTATTTCTGGTTGCAGTACCCTGTGATTTAAGTTACACAGCTCAGGCTCTGAAATGCTACACAACCCGTAAGCTAGCAGAGAGTGTTTTGCCAGGAACTACTGTGCAGTGCTGGGGTCTTTTCACCACTGGCAGAGGAGGTTTCTCACAGAACAGACAGGAGATTTAGGGAAGGGACACCACAGGAAGATCCATGCATGGTGCTTGCTTTGCATGCACATGGACCCCAAGACATAGTTAAATGCTTGGCTGATGCGCACCTTTGCAAGAGGTCGTATCTTTTAATCCCAAGGTCAGAATCAACTGGCAATAATAATGAAATTAGAGGCATATTTTTGTCACTGCATAAAATTCATCCAACCCTTGCAGATATGGAGCACCTTTGAGAGGGAGACAGCTCTTAAAGCACTTGCCAGGAGTTCCTGGGTGCCTCTCCATTATTATGTGGGAGAGAGGGATGAGGAAAAAAAAGAGATGTTGCATGGTGTGGGGGTTGTTTGCTTAGGAACTGAATAACTGGGCTGGGCTGGGTGAGGAGATGCTGCATACAGTAACTGTAGCAGCTGGGAATAGCCTGTGCTACCAACCATTACAGTACTCTAATGTATTCCTATAAATGCACAAGCAATGCCTTCCTAATAAATACTTGGCAGCAGTATTTAGTCATGCATGCAACTGAGAAAATATTTTCACCTAGCATCCATACCTACTAAACCACAGAGCTGTAGGTAAGGACTAAAAATCATTTTTATATAGAAAACAATTCCGATTTAACAAATAATCTGAAGGACATCACCTGCCAACTCTGGCACATTTCCTAAGAGTAGAGCTCCAACCAGCACTGTCACTAGCAAGTTTTTCCTGTTTACTACTGTACAAAGCTACGTGACAGGGCGTTCAACTAAGATCTCATCATTATAACACCAGAGCTGTTTCACCTTCAGGTCTCTCCTCAAATGCAGAGATTTTTTTTCATGACCTGACAGCAATTCTGTGATCACTGCAGATCATCCAGAGCTCTTTATTCCTGCAAAGCATAACCTTTTCCCAACACCAACCCCGCGCCTAACCAAGCAAAACAATACTAATATTTAGTCATTTACCTTGCTTTCTTTAGTAGAAAACTCAGAAGAGTTGGAGATTTTCATAGATTTTGACCGATGGGACTGCCGCCAGAGAGATTCTTCTCGGGAGTATTTCACCGAACCTGTGGCTCTCACCCGGACTTTGCTGGTGCTCTGAACACTGTTAACTCCAATCATTTCCGAAAGTGAGTGGATGGGATGGGAAAGAAGAAAGCTAATGAAACTTCCCAATCCCCTGCAGAGGAACTGGAAAAGGTTACAGCTGGAGAGCCCAGGCTCAAGCAATCAGTGTTTGCTTAAAGCACACTAAGCTGTTTTCTCCAGCATCTTCAGGCACAGTGTTTGGAGCCAGCCTGATTGTTCCAGGCATTGCTCACGTCACTGGATGGGAGAAAAAAAAAGAAAAAGAAAAGGAAGACGCTGATAGAAACTCCTCCCCTGCTCTGCTCTGCTCCCCTCTCCAGCATCAACTCCCCCTTCACACACGCACCAACAGCAAGAGGAAGAGAGGTGGAGAGAAAGATGCTGGAACAAATGCCAGCAGATCAAGCAAGATATTCATTTTCAGTTCACGCAGCCACACTTCCCTGCCTGCAACAGCCTGCCATGCTCATTACTGCCTGCAATAACAAAGAACACTGCAAAAAGAGTCTTCAATCAACTGCCAGAAGCTACAGGCTTCTGGATGTGAGAAATACTGATGGATTCCCAGAGCACTGGAGAAATGAGTGAAAACCTACAGCACCATTACAAAGTACTGGCAAGCCCCAGAGAGACAAATCAGCAGATTTCCACAACTCTAAGTATTTGCACTCACTAGCCTGAGTCCTTGGGGTGCCTTCCAAAAGTGCAAGAGAGAGCAAGAAGGGCTTAGAGGGGCTTAGGGGAAAAGAGATGATTTTTCCCAAGGTAATCAGTGCAAACCAGTGGCAGAGTTGTGAACAAGCACCTAGGGACTCATCTCCCCGCTCAGCAGCCAGGAGAGCTGTAGCCACACCCCCACACGAGCAAACTGCATGCTCCAGTGGCTGATCCCACCAATGATGCAGCTGCCGAGCGGCACCCCTCATGGCAAACCCATGCAGCCTAGTACCACTGCCAGAGGTACCGCTCAAACCCACACAAGCCTCGCTCCAGAGGCTAGGCATGCTCTCTGTGCCTGGAGCTACCTGCCTTCATGCAGGGGACAAGGGGAGGCCAACGCCAAAAGGAGCTGGTACTCTTACTGAGGGGTGGATGTGCTAAATACAGGAAAAGAGAGATGTTTACCTCAGTGTTGCAAAAGCACCATCATTTCTGGCTCCTGGAGACCCAGAGTGCAGCAGACTGTGCATTGCCATGGCAACGCACTCCAGTGTGAGAGAAGAGATTGCTCTGCTCTACTCTGCTCAGCACAGGATCGTGACAGCTGCCGACACACTGGACAGGTGAAGCAGCTTGTGTGAGCAGCAAGGGAAAAGTGGACAATGGGGACATTATGACAAACCCAGAAAAGGCAAACAGTTTGTGCAGAGGGTGCATGAGGAGCTGGCAGACTCTGCAGCAAGGCTAATATCAGGTTCAGCAACCTGCCCCATACCACCATATCAAAGGCAGGGCAAGGACAGCAGCAGTGATGTTGGGTTGTGGGAGGATATGAGGGCTCTCATCCCACTCACACAGGCAGCAAGTCTGCATGCAGACAGCAATGAGGGAGTGCTGTCTGGCATGCTGAGGTGAATGTCCCATGCTGAGATACTTCAGGCAGCCAAACGCTGGGTGAAGAGCCTCCAGTCTCTATTCACATATGAACCCTGTTCCATGTCTGCCAAGCCACATGAAAGCAAAGTGAGAGTTTGCTTACCCCATGCCACATGCCCAACAGGACCCAGGGGTAAATAAGATGCATATGAATTGAGTGGACTTTTCCCCTGGATATATCTTCTCAGTCTCTTGTAATCAGGAATTCACATCCTTACAGGGCAAATGGCTAGACAGCCACATGATGGTCCTATGTGCATTTTTGCTCATAAAAGATGCTGCTGTCTCCCTAGTAGGCAACACCATTTCTGATAGCATTAACTCTTTGCTACTGTTGTCCCCAATGATGCTACAAGGTGCATATCCTTCCCACAGACTCTGACTGGTGTGGACCCTGGTGAAGGACAACAATCAGTGGAACAGCGAACAGCTTACCTAAGTATCAACATAAAAACTGCCCCTGGAGTAGGGAACTTCTGATTGCTCACAGATTCTGCCTCCATCCTGCTTGAGGGACTGATATCTTCCCTTCTGGCCAACAAGAAAAATACATTTTCATTTCCACCACAGTCAGATGTAGCAAGCCCATCCCTACCTCACACATTAAGATCAAATCCCAAATGTGCCCCCTGTCATTGACAGAGGATAACTGAAAGGAACCTTTTTCCCTGGCAATAATCATGCTCTGAGTTACTTCTGCCACTTCACTAAAAAGGTTTTATGTTACTTAACCCATGTGAAATTACCCACTGCTTGTGCGAAAGCTTTTCAAAGAAAATCTCTTCTTAGAGGAAATTTGCACTGCAGTCAAACCGCTCCAGATGAGCTAAGCAGCAGGTCCTGACAGGTGCTACGTAAATGGCCACAAATCACTCTCTATCCTAGCAGCCCCCTGCCTGGCAGATTATTCTTGCTCTCAGATTTATAGGGCCAACTCCCCAGGCTCTCAACATATCTGAAATAATTATACTGCCTAAATATCACACACAGACCTAGGCCAGTGTCAATTACACAGAGCAATTTTATTATTAAACACAAGCTAGACTGAATCAAAACAATATTTCTCTTCTGTTGCCCACAGCATCATCACTGCTGCCTAATTGCAGCAGTTCATCTAGTATTCTCTGAGCTGAAGTTAGCAGATCCTCAGGTTGGACAGGAACCTTATTTCAGAAAGGAACAAGTCTGTTTCTGCAGCAGTCCAAAACTCCAAGGATTTTCTTTCTTCTTCTTTCTTCAGTGTTTTCTGAGAAAACACTTCTCAGCTCACACTCTCCCAAAGAGAGCCTCCTGAGAGAACACATTTGAAGCCTTAAATATCTTCAGATTGGGGATTCAGTTTAGATTTCATCAGCGTCCCTGATTTTCATCTGCAAGTGATAATACAACCTTGTACTCCTGAGTCATTATTCTGTGTACATATTCACAGTTATTCTGGGGAAAGGCCATGCTTTGACATTAGAGAAGACCCGCCATTTTACAAATTATTATGCACACAGGATTGATTTATGTCTGTAACTGAGCAACAGGAATTTCTGAGGGAAAAGTGTTTTGTTAGCATAAATAGAGGGATAGAAAGGACATTTTTAAAGAGGGGCTGAAATAGCTGTGAAGCATCAGAAAAAGCAGAGCTGACCACATCCAGCAGACACCCCAAGTGTTTCAAGAATTCAGAACCTTCCTCTTGTTCAGAGGTCAAGCAAAGAGGTTATCGGAAAGGGGCACAATGTTTAGGCAGTAACACCACTGGGGTGACCAAAAGGACTGTGACCCTATAGAGATCTTCCCTATCAGTTCCTCTAAGGAACAAGCCATAAACCAGCAGGAAAACTTAAAACTTTGGGTCAAAACAGATGCAGGAACAGAAAAACAGAGTTTCTATTATTCCTTCCACCTCATCCTTTTAAAACCATACAAAAGCTTTTGTCTTGTCACATGGCACTATGTCAGACCCCATCACCCATAGAGGAAATGGGCAGCTGTTCCAACTTACCCTGAAATAAGCTCCTTCCCATCTGTTCCTCCCACCAGTCAAGTTTCCCTGGGAGGCAAAACGTACCCAGTCCTTGCTTGGTCTTCCTAATGTCATTCAGCAAATCAACAACGCAAGAAGAAAAAATGCAGAATTCGAAGTAAAATTCAATATTGGCTTTTGAAGTACAAACCTAAAGACCACATTACTGCATCTAAAGAATTCCAATGTCCTCAAAATCACAAAGAATCCTCTAGAATCATTTAAGCCTGATGTCAACTACAAATACAAACAACACAGACTGACAAAATACATAAACACATGCATATCAATTACTTAAAACATAGCCTCAAAAGCCAGTAACATATTTGTGTAGCACAGAAAGGGAGAACTACTTAATGCTGCCACTAAATGCTGTTTGTTAAATAAACTACATTAAATCTTTCCGTCATCCTTCATCTTTCCTTCTTTCATGTTTTTTTTCCTTCTCCCCAAAATAGGAAGGGCAAAGTCAATTCTGACAGATAAGTTACTCTTAACACAATGGCTACAGAACTAGAGCTTAAAACTGATCAACAGTAAAATTCCTGTAATATTAAGATAACAATTTCTGAGGTCTACTGACTAGGGGGAGCTTACAATCAAGATTAAATGGCTCCTGCGAACAGCAGAAATATTAGAGCAGCCACTTAATTTCTACATGCACATGCAACCAGGTCAACAGGAATGCTAGCAGGGTAACAGCTGGAATGATGGGAGAACAAGGTATGACTGCATGAGGACAACTGAACTATCTCTGGTTGAAGTTACATGAGAAGAAGGCTAAAAGAGCATCTACAGCCAGCAGCTCACAGTCAAAGCACAAGTCTTAACAACTGACTTTTTACATCAATAAGCACCTAGAAGTGAGCAGAATCACAAAACCACAACAAGCGTTGGAAGCTCAAATTAATCCTGGTATCACTATGTCTCTGGGAACCACAGTGCATCTTGTGCCAAAAGAAACCACTCCTATGGTAAATGCCCTGCTGAGAATGATAGGAGATCACAGCTTTAATGAAAATAAGCCATTGGATAATAACAGGGATGCAAAGATATCATGCACCCTGCTATCCTGATCAGCACTGCAAGTAAAGAGATGTCTTCAGCCATCTTCATGCTCCTCACAGCAGGAGCTGAAAACAGCTGTTTTGCAGACTAGCTGTTGTACTGCCTGGCAAAGCACTATAGTATGCAAGGGGGAAAAATTCCTCTTCTTGAATTCCTCCTTTTAGGAATTATCATCTACTGTCAACAGAGCTCACAGAAATTAAGTGAGCCATACAGTATGCAGACTAACACAGACCACCAAGTTCCTTAATTTAAAGCTGACAAATGGAGCTACAGAAAACAGCAGCACTTCGAAAAAATCCATAAAAGCATCAAAACCCTAAAATTCTCCATAGCTGTGACAGAAACCCACAGGAAATTGATTGAAGAAGTGATGTAAAGTCTATCTCAGATCAGCGGCAAACAACCTCTGCCTCTGTCCCTGCAAGTGAGCATGCTCTGAATCAAGACCACTGAAATAAACCCCTCAGCCTAGAGATCTGCATTAAAAAAAAAAAAGAAAAAAAAAAAGGAAAAACAATCTCCCTCCCAGGCTTCTCTCTGACTCAAATAGCAACAAAGGGAAAGAGGAAAAGGAAGGGGAGGACAAGGAAGGGGAGAGGAGTGGGAGAAAGAGGAAGAAGGCAAAAGGATGGGGGCAAAAAGAAAGAAAGGGGGCACAATAGGGACAAATGGGAGGAGAGACAGGGAGGAAGGAAACTGAGGCCACTCTAAGATCCTCACAGGTTACAAGCTGGTGTCACCTGTGGCTGTAGGCATTGCACTGTAGAAGGGGGAAAAATAGGCATAGCCTTTGACTTACCTTTTCTCCACAATTCCATCTACCTATGGAGTCATGTCCAGCTACCTTGCCCCAAAAGCAGATTAAATCCTTCCTACCTCTCTTGACACCTTCTAGAACCCATCTGTCAACAGGACAGAAAACTGGTGCCTTGGATTTGCCCCATATTTGTACAAGGATCCTGTGAATACTTAATCATCCAAGAAAGCATGACTTTGGAAGGAAACTAAATATTCCATTTAACATCACAGGAAAGGAGAAAAAAAAAATCTGAATTTAGGGAGCAGCCTAATACTCTTATTTGAAAGAAAACAGTGTAACTGGGTCAGAGAGAGAATAGTCCAATGCTACTTGAAAAGTGTGGTGACAAACAGAAGGGAGGAATACCGAAGATTTATACAGCAGTAATTCTAAAGCTGGTGGAAGGAATGTTCTCTCTTCTTCTTTTTTTTTTTTTCCAATATGGTATAAATTATATTCGTACTCTTCCTTCCCTTGAGATGCAGCACTGAACTTAAATTTCAAGCAGATCAGTGGGTGGAAGATCAAAGAATGTTTTTCAGAATTTGTTTTCTACCTACATGTAGGTGGGAGTAATAAGTCATAGGGACCAAAATGTATGTGTGACATTGTATTAGAGAATTCCCAGTCTGAAAAGAGCCCAGAATTCCTCTTTTAAAGTGGCAGAATGCATCATTCCTGGAGACTACCAGTCTGTATCCTCCACACTTGACAGATGACATTCATCCTTGGGACCTGCTATGCATTTCAGTTACAGTAGGAGACAAGCTGATGGCCTTGGCTATCTAAGAGGCTGGAGAAGTCAGACATCAAATAATTCCCTTGTCTCATCAACCTGGACAAGACACCACAGACAGGTTGCCTCCACAGATGAAAATTAACCCCCTATATGTTCATTATGAGGCTGGTATTGAGCCACATAATTGCAGCCAGTAGCAATGGAAATTCTTAGCTGACTCTGCTTGGGTTTCACTCCTTGCTGACACAAAAGCCTGGCAGGCTACGTGAGATCTTTTGAATAACAATTGGAAAGTAAAGAGGTGAAAGGTTGAAGGAGCAAAAAATAATGCAGAGAAATGCAGATTGTCAAAGCAGAACAGATCCATCCTGAAATCCAGTCTGCTTCCTAGTAAAATAAGCAATCCCTCATTCCACCCCTAGACTATGCAGAGCAATCCTAATTCTTGGATCATCTTCAAAACATTTTATGTTTTAAGCCTTGTTTAAAGATCTGCTTTCCCTGCTCAGAGACAGCTGGTGTTAGGCTTTTGATATTATAAGGCTTTCTTCAACTCAATATCTGGGTTTGACTTGAGAAAAAATATATAGATTATAATTTTTCTTTTTATATGCACTGAGGTAACCTCCTGAAATGCAAAAAGAAAGTATATTTGCATTTCAATAGGGCAGGAACATGTCAGAAACCTCTGTAATTCAAGGGACACAAAGCAATACACACACCATCATAACCTGGTCCAATTTTCAGTTCTGCATAGGCATGCTTTAAATGGCTATTGCTCTTGAATAGGACAAATGACAACACTGAAAAAACTCCAAGTTGAAGGAAACAAAGGTTATCATGGCAGAAAGGCTCTCTGCAAGGATAGAGAAGAGTGAAGACAAGCCAGATGTTCCCTACAGTCACCTACAGTTCCCTATGGATCTGTGGCTCCTCTGAGAGTGAAAGTATGCTTCATAAACAACTGTTTAAGACAAGGATTAGCAATTTAATCCTGCATTACCTGACTTTTATACTGCCAGATTAGACTCTGTTGTCTCCTAGCAGCTGAAAGGGGCCCTCTGTAATGGGAACTTCTAATTCATACAGATAAGAAATGGCCCAAAAATACTATTTCCATCAGAAGTATTTTGAAGAGAAAAAACTTTATTTTGGGGAAGAGATCAGGAGCTACATCTTGTTTCTTATTCTGTGAAGCAAAGGCATCTGGTCCTTATCTCTTTATCTCCTTATCTTCTAGTCTTATTCCATGAAGCAAAGGCATCTGGTCCTCTCTCTCCTCTGCCCACTGCTGCAGGGTGTTACAGCAGTCAATGAGGTCCTCCTGGGGCCATCCTGGCTTGCTGTCACACACTCTCATCTCCCCAACTTCATCAGGTTTCCCTGGAAGGTGGGAATTTCTTGCCAAAAAGCCATGAAATGGATGAAGTACAGGGACTGCTGATGAGAGCAATTAGGGGGCACACAGCAGTCCAATTAGTGTGAGTTCCTCTCCATAAAGGGGGGCTGAGGCTGTGCAGGGAGATGTTAGCCACCTGATGTTCATTCTCTCCGCTAAATACCTGAAATTATTGGAATGGATGAAGTAAGATGCCATGAAGTAAGACGAATTTAATTCTCTTTGAATTGAGTATTTGCTTTGGAGGGCTTTCAAAGGGAATTAAAAAAAAAAAAAAAAGAGAGGGAGAGCCAGAGAAAGCAGAAAGACAGTGGCAAAAACACCCCGTAATTGAAGTGGAGGGAACTGACAGCAACATGAGATAAACCCTACTTTGCAGCTTCTATAGGAAATTGCATATCCCAGAAATCCTAATCAAGAATTCAGATCATTTAGGAAATTAAGGATGGGTTCTTCAGAAGAGTTCAGCACCAGCAACTCCAAGTTAATTTGGTCACTTCATTACAGTGCTTCTGCAGGAGATAAGGCCTACCCAAAAAAAAACCCTTTGAGAAAAAGCAGACTTTTTATGCAGGATTGGCATCTAATCTCCATCAGCAGTCCCTGAAAGGATGAGTCTAGCCAAGTGCATCCCAGGTACTTCAGCATGATAGACATTCCCAGACGGGATAACAGGTCAGAGAAGTGCTACCACCTCCTACCAAAAGACACACAGCCACATATGACTTCCGCACTTCATGTCATGGGGCAGCACCACTACCATGGGTCAGCCCATGTCAGAGGTTGGGCGACGCCTGTAATTTCATGAATGAGGTGTGCTGTAAATGCAGAGGACATTTACTTACACAGGACAGGTGGTACTTTGCATGCAGCCTAACAACAGAGTACCCCTTCCAGAACACTGCCTAACAAAAGCAGAGATCCATGTCCTCATGCCTTCTTGCAGGCTCTCTGTGGACCACACAAGACACATTCTCTCCTTACATATGAAAGGCCTTGTTAATGCCACCTTCCTGGAGTGAACCTTCACACACTTTGTCTCAAAATCGTAGGAGCAACAGGGTGTAGGACAGCCGGGATGGACGGAGACGAGAGATCTCCGAAGCCAGGTCATGGAACTTGTGGTTTATCGCCAAGGGCCTGTGTGCTGCAGCCTTGCTTGGAGCTGCCAGCCGCAGCCCAGAGCAGGCCGGAGAAAAGAGAGGGGTAGAGAGGATGAGAGGGTAAGAGCGTAAAAGGGTAAGAGAGCAAAAGTATAAGAGAGTAAAAGGGGTAAGAGAGCGAAGTTCTCGTTACAATACAATAAATCCTCTTTTGTGTTGAATAGAATCACTACATTACCATATTGAGTTACATTTTAAACCTTAAAAACTACTCTTTAGACCCCTTCTGCCAAGCTAGTAGGGTCTGCTCTGACTTTTGGACTTGTCTGCAAGCAGAAGGTTTTGCTTCATTAAAAAGAGATTACCTTCAATCGGCCACACCATTGTTTTCCCATTGTTCAGTAACTAAGGGACCTTAAAGTTTGCCTTCATTTCAATCTCGCTTATAGTTTCTATATTCTCAAAATCTTTTGCCAAACAATCATATTTATAAGGCTTTCCTGTTTCTTCATCCTCAACAAAAATGCCAAGAGGAAAACATTGTGGCCAGCACCATACCAGCACTTTATTTGTGGGGACCACACTGCCCTTAGGAATTGAAGCAAGAATGTAAGGCCAAAATTAGGCTCTTTCCAAGCGAATCTCCTCTTCATTCCAGAAAATCTTGTGAAGCCCAGCTCTGAAGAAGGCTATGGTCACACAGTACAATTTCCTAGCATATAATTGTGAAGATGATATCATTACAGAAGATTAAAGCTGGTGTGAGCATGTGATAAAGAAACCACTCCTACATTGTAATCATGAGGTTCTTAACACTGCCAAAATGTCAGACTGATTTTGTTTTCTTTCCAAGGAGGGAGATCCTAGCCATGGCTTCTCTTTCTATATGTGTGTGATAAATACATGAATACTACAAGCAGACCCCACGAGGACAAGTGCACTTTTAATCACAGTTTGGTGTATTTGTCTTTATGAGTCCCAACTGCAAAAGCAACCTTGGATGTGACTAAACGAGTGAGGAAAAAGGCAATGAATCTTTGTGCAGACAGGTGTACAAAAGCAAAACCTTTTTCAATGTTAAATGGACAGCAAGACACAAGGTGAGCAAGATTACGTTAGCATTTCTCATTTCTGCTTTCAAACCAGAGTGAAATAATCTGTTCTTAAAGCACAACTAGTGACATACAGAGAATCAGGTAATGAAGGCCTTGTGGTTTGTACCAAAAGTGTTCTTATTATTGGAAAAAAACTGTAATAAAACATACAGATAGCTCCCCCAGGAAGGTGAAGGAAAGGAGTAACTTGATCCAACATCCCAAGTTTTCTGAGGCTGATCACACAAAAGGGTGTCCCTCCTCACATGCTGATGTCTGTCCCTTATTGTGCTATTTTCCTATCCTGACCAAACATTCAGGGACGCACTCCAAAGAGTGAAGGGATTGACTGAAGGCAACATCTGACTGATGCCTGTCAACCAGCTGTCCTGGATAGCACAAGCATTTGCATTTGCACCCCTGACTCTGAGAAGTGGATCCACAATAAATGTTCCACAGAGCTTCACAAGCCCTGGATGAACAGCCTTCCTTCCCCTCCACTACTGCTCAGCTTTGCTCTGGGGCTCAGCAGAGCTTCATACAGGGGTGCAACAGGGCCACAAGGAGAACCCAGAGAGACTGCAGAGGCAGAAAAGCCCACTTGCTTCACCACAGGTCTGCATTAGTCACCAGTGGGTGCCCAGGACCTCGCTCCCACAGGGACACACTGCCACCCTGTGGAAACCACTCTTCCTCTCCCAGGCAGCTGGGCAAGGATGCAGGGAGAAGGCTAGCAGCCTCACCCATGCTCAGCGGCTACACAGCTAATGCAGCAGCAAACCACATACACTTTGGTGCTGTGCTGAAGAAGGGTGCTGTGAATTTAATTTATTGAGACTAATGCAAAAATTAATTTCCACTAATTCTTAGTAATCACACATTTAGTGGCAGCATGGCTGCTGTGAACACAGTAGCACAATTACTCGTACTCACTCCACTCCCTTCCACTAATAAATTAAAAAACAAGGGTCAGTTTATCAAATCTTCAGACAAGCCAGTTGAGAAAAGAAAGCTGGGTGCCACCTCTGTCCCCAAGACAGCACACAGAAAAGGGCAGAAAGCCTTAAAGCAACATGAAACACCAACACCAAACTTCTTCCATTTGTCTACATCCAAAAAATCCTGAGCCCTGGTATTTGATTTGGGCAAAGAGTCAGACATCCCTAGCATTAGCAGGTGAGCACCAAACATGAAGGTACAGCCCCAGCTGCATAATTCTGTCAGGAGGAAAACAAACAGCAGGTGAGAACCATTGGAAGTCTCTTGTCAGTACACTCAGGTTATTTACACACAATCTGGAGATCTATTTATTCAGTAAGGGCTGTAATTAGCCTGCAAATTGATCTCAACACATCCCTCTATGGCAAACGGAGAAATGAGATTCCTTTGGGGGAAAAAATAATTTACTTGTGGCTGCTGACAGATATACAGACTCAAAAATTAAAGACATTAAATCTAAAATTTAATATTCCCCATTGCTTAGTAAGAACTGAAGCAGGAGGGTCCAACAAAAATCTCCCTGAAGAAGACTAAGAAAATGAAGAAATTACCAATACTAGAAGACAAACTCTGCTGCTTTCAACTATGCAGGTAAATCTGTATTTCACAATGATTCTGACACAAAACTCACACAAGAGATGGCAACTCATTTGGTTGGTTTCAATAGACACTGGATCAGCTGTCAGATGTGGTAGCCTCTTATTTTTATTTCCATTACAAAAAATAAATAAATTATGAACTCGAGTGTATGCACACCTGTCTTCATTTAAACAAAGTGCTGTTTCATGCTAGCAAAACAAAAAAGAAGCAAAACATTCTCATTATTACTGACAATAAAACAAGGTTTGTCCTGCTCAGCCTCTTCCCTCATTCTTCAGATTTAACTCCTAGCACAAACTTAATGAACAAAAGCTGAAGCAACACAGCCTGTGCCAGACAGCACATTATAATCTGAAATTACATCTCCAGCTCTAATATGAATATCCCAGAGCACCTTTGATGAAAAAAACCACACGCCTTCCAGACTGTACACAGAGATCAGGCTTAGCCTTTAATGTATTCACATTCAGAGCCAACTGGCTGCTTCTGTCCGCTGCAATGAGGAGACAGCACTCTGGGCTGGCATGACCACAGGAGTTTACAAAGCACACAGCTCTGGGGCAAGACCTGCCGCAGCTCAGTTTCACCTCTGTGCTGCAGAGTCACCTTCGCTATCAAGTAAAGGCAAGAGGGAAAACAAGAGAATAAACATTTTATATATTATATATGTTCTGGGAGGAGAAATGGCCCCATCACTTGTCATGTTTGACAATTAAGATTCAGAAAATGCAAGATGGGTGTTTTGTTTTGAACCATCTTTCAACAGAAATGAAACCCACGTTCTGCAGTTAATTCCTTACCTTCAAGAGCCCTCTCGGGAAGTCTTTGCCATCATTCATCCCCTGGAGGTTAGCAACAAACTCTTGGCAGGTCATCTTTTTCCCAATGTTCTGAAAGGAGTGTCAGAGAAACACAACATCATATTCCTGTTGCTTTCCATAACAATGGGAACAAGCAACATCCGATTAAATGCATCTTCCTGCTTTCCTTTAAGCCCAAGCCAGGCAGCACTAAGAACACATTCAGGAGATTACTCATAGATGAGCATCCTTGTATGCATATAGCTAGAAAAGGGAACCCTTTTGCACCCAAAGGCCCACATACACCCCCAAAAAAACCCCAGCTTAATACTGGGGGTAATGAAGAGGACAATGATGAAGATCTTTCGTATTTGCATGGTGCCTTATATCCCCATGTCTCCAGAAGCTCTACCAGTCTCTGATGGAAAAGCTCTACTTAAATCTGCTGTGGGGCACCAGGAAACAGGTGACTGAGGCCCTTTCTAGATCCTTCCCTTACAATTTCAAATGCCCCCTTTCAGTGGCAACTGCTGTGAGTTGGAGTATGATGCCCAGGCATGGCCACTACCTTTTCTGATTCACAGGCTGAAGCTGCTTTGACATTTCCATAGGCTTGCTCTCTTTTCTCTCCTCCTGTCCAAGTCTCTGACTGAAAGTTGACCAAATAAGCCACAAACAGAAAGGAAAAGTTTGGCTGTCCCTACATGTCTGTGTAGGAGCCAAACTACATCCAGAAGTTTGAGGCTTATTGAATCCCTGCCTTCATCACCCCTCAGAGAAAGTGTCTGTACACAGTCCCCTAGGTGTTAGAAGGGTCCTGCTTAGTATGCGGGGAGCCTGGTGAGCAGGCAACAATTACAACACTGCATTGATGAAAAAGGACACCAAAGATATCTGAGGAAAGGAAAGCAGCCTGAGATGAGCTGTGAAACACAGTATAGACGGAGGGGAAAATAGGGCTCTGTGACAGGTATCTTTGACGATAGCACACTGTCAGTCAAGAGATGGAAGTGAAGACTTTTCCACTGTCAGGGCATGTTTTGTCTGTAGAAATACAGCAGATGAGTTCTGTGTGAACTCTGTCTTCGGCTAGGACCAGGAGCCCAAATTAACACAGGACTGGTGCCCTTAGTTGGTAATACAGGCCATTCGATGCTATGAATTACACAACAGCTTGAAGTGCATATCCTCTATTTCCCTTCTGTAAGGTTTTCTGTGCTGTTTAGGTGGCCTGGAAAGGCCCAGGGATGGCCTTGAAGAGCCCGGCGCTTCAAAGGACGAGGATAGACTTCTGATCTTGTCTCGGTCTTGGTGTTTATTAATTGTTTATCTAAAAGATTTTCTTTCAGCCCGACAGAGGTCTGCACAGCAAGTCAGCCATGGGCACACTGCGAGCCCCCAGGGCGGTCACTTATCTTTATACCCTAAGTTACGTGTACAATATTTATCATTTCTCCCCAATACCTTCTACCCTTATTAACCGGTGCACTTTTAGTAATAACCAATCCCAAAGTGCCACCACCACCACAGAAGATGGAGGCCAAGAAGAAGAAGAAGAAGAAGGACAGGACACACCCCAATTCCTCCATCTTACTTCTTTAGACCCCCCTGTACCAAAATCCTAAACCCTGTGTTTTACACTTTAACTAACTTATCCCTTCACCATACACCCAGTGAATTCCTCCCAGTCCTCATACAAGTGTCATCTCCTGTGTAGGATTAAAGCCCTGCCACCAGACACTTCTGGCAACATTCCAGGACTCCCGAGCCCCCCAAGGGTGGTCTCGGCCACTCTGCACCTCCATCCTGAGGTGCTGAGATCCCACACCCTTCCATAATGTTTGATCAGGAAAACCACCAAATCTTGGCCATCAGCCTCACCTTGCCAATAAAGAACATCCCATAGCCTGCAGCCAGCACAAACCTACAGAAAGAAGGCAAGCAGTAACCCTGGAACAATTCATGGCTTCCCACAAAAGGATGGCTCCTGACAACACAGATGGGCTGTAACCCTGGCTCTATGGTTGCAAAGCTTATAGAATACAGCTTAAAACTTCAGTCTTCAGGTGCAGGCTGGAGCTGGTCTAGTAGAGACTTAAAAATGCTTTCCTTTCTCCCTGCAACTTCAGCCTACTTCTATTTGTTTCCTCCAAGCAGCAGTTGGCAGCTTCCCCATGCTGACCAAAGCCAACAATGCAGACAAATTGCTGTTTTGCTGCAGGATCAAAGCTGACATCTTCATACAGTGCCACAGAGGTTCCAGAGCATGTGCCTGGTGGTAGAGATACCTCAAAACTCTCCAGCACCAATGTGGGTGATGACCTTTGTGCAGAGAAGCAAGCATGCATTTCCAAAACACATCTAGCAAAAATGTTTAGTTACAAATAGAAGTGTGGCAAGACAGGGAACATAAAGGGGATTAAGTAAAAGTTTGTCTACAAGAGTTAAAGGCAAGTGTGAACTGAAGGCAGAGCAGCTGCATTACAGCCCTACAAGCAATGGAGCTGATTGTGAAATAGAAATGTCTGTGCTTATGATCAGTATGTCAGTAACAAATAGAGCACAGTGTATAGACAAGCCCTGTGACTCATTTGCTTCCTGCTCCAGCAGAATCCTGGTAAGGATGGGGCAAAGTGTTATCTTTGTTAGGAAACAGGCAATTAGGCATATCTGCAAGGGCTGCATTCCAAATCAAAAACACCAAACTTACCACCTATGTAGAAAAATGCAAAGCAGTAAGAGGAAGTCCAAAATCAGAGGAAATCAGAGGGGTTTGAGGGAACATGATGGCACACCCATGGACATAATACAAGTAGGAGTCTGGGAAATGCTACAACTGCATGTACATAACAACACAGTGTCAACTGCCAGTGGGGTAAGTCTCCGAAGTTACACACTGCAACAACCAGAGTCAGCAGCAGCAATAATGGGTCAGAGCTAAATTGTTTTTTCCAGTACCTACTGAAGACAGTACTAAAGCACTAAAGCATTGCAGGGAGCACTAAAGCATCACAGGGAGCAATGGGAATTGCTGTCAGGCTAATGCATGACCATTATTTGGTCTCCCTCCCTGGACTGTGAGGCCAGGCAGTCTGTAAAGCAGGAGCTCCAGGCTGCTCACCATTCTGGGGAGTGGGATACCTCTGCAGAAAGACTCAGGTGTCCTCAAGAGAAGCCATGTGTGCTAAGAGACAAACTGCAGCACATTCCTGTACGCCTCGCGTCCAGTCATTCAGTAGGGAAGGCTAAGCCATCAGAGAAAAAAATTCTTCACAACTCCCTACCCCCTCCTGCTTCCACAACCTGCAGACAAAGGCATTCCATTAATAGGAGATGGGTCTCAGAACTCCTTGTGAATACTCAAGTCTTGGTTTTACTACCTGCACCACCACAGGGGCCAAGTAGCCCGTTTAGACAGACCCAGGATGCCTCTATGTCCTGCTGCCCAATGCAACACTCTTGGTGTGTAAGAGTTCCCAACAGACATCCTCCTGGGAGAGCCCTTGCAAGTGCAGTGGAGGGCCAGAGAGAAGCCCCAGAGCTACCTGGCTAAAGCCATTGCTTTTGTATACTACAATGCCATGCTTCCTGTGTTTTTACACACTCCATCCTAACTCCAGGGCAGAGGAAGCCTCTCATCAGTATGGGAATACCTTGCATAGCTGGTGTATTGCACCATGGGTGCTGAAATACCCATCCTAAGGCTGCTGGCACCCTGTAGCAGTGTGACTAAGAGAACTCAAACCAGAATACTATTTCACCCAGGCAGGCAATGGGGTGAGGTGTGCAGTACAGGAACACAGGGCTCCCACTCAGCATGCTCACACCCCCCCTCCATTCTCTTGGTTTTGAGTATACCCATCCTTTGTCTGTGCAAAACTCTGCTTCCACCAGATCTGCCCCCTGCAACTGAATGCCCGCAAACATCACCCTCCCTTTGTGACTTTCCCAAAAGGTCTTCTTCACCTCCCATCTCTATTCTGCCTTCCCACATGTTTGTACATACTGCAAAGGGGAAGCCAATCCCACGCACAGCTTCCTGGTCAGAGCCTGCTGCAGGAAGGATGGTAAGCACACCGGAAAGATGGCCCTAAGGTCAGGGAGTATGCTCAGACATTATTGCAACGCCAGGCACAACGCCAGCTTACACAAGGCATTGCTCAAGGCATGCTGGAAAGGCCTGCCCAGGACAACAGCCTAGGAGTGCAGCCTTCTCACTGTTTGCCATCTGCAAGGGCTTCAGAAGAAGGCCACCAGCACCGGGACCGCCACAAGCTACCTAGTCCCAGCATGGTGTGGATAGGAGCAGTCTACACAAAGCTATGCATACTCACATGGCCATGGAGGTCTGTGTTCAGCAGCATCATGGCACACGTGAGACAGTGAACTCCATCTGCAGAAAGAGAAATAACCAGAGTCACATGCAAACCCACATCTGGACCTTCAAGAATCTGAAACTGAGACTCATAGATTAACTAAGTTTGTTCCCTTCATAAGAATCTGTTTTATCAAGAAATACACATAATTAAATAAATTAACAATGAGGTCATCATACAGCTGGCAAACCAGAACAGTGTTTCTTGCATCTTTTAATAACTCTCAAAACTGTCTTGCAGCACCCATGGATGAGGCAAGCAAGACAGGAAATCATGCTATCACGCTTAGCTTGCTAATAGCAACACTACAGTCTGAATCAACACCTCCTTCTTCATTTACTTCAGTGCAGAAAGGGAAAAGTAAAATACATTTTTTCTTGTGTAAGGAGTGGGTGCAGCAGGGTATCCTGTTTTTCTTCCCCTCTGGCTTAGTCCTCATTCACAGCTCAATTAGACCTAATTTTGGAGAAGTACAGTCAGTTACTTGTGCTGCCTTGGCTGCATGTTGGGTAGAGAGCATTCCAGGGTCTCCTAAGCTGGTCCTGCGGCCAAGGCCCTCAGCAATAAGTCAGATTCACAGAACCACAGAATAGAGTCGGAGGACTGAGAGACTGAAGAAAATGATTACTGGCTCAAAATAACAGAAATGTGTGTGTAGGGGGAGCAGCTCTGCAGAAAATGGGATGGTGCACTGCTCCACACCCCACTCTCTGGAGCCTCTAGTTCAGAACTGCCACTAATCACTGGCACACTGAAAGCAATGCCTCACACTCTGCCCTGGAGCCCTGGGGTGGCCAGATGACTGGAATTACCCCCAGGGGTTGCTTGCCACAGGAAGCCAGAGCAGACCCCAGGACATGTGGTTATGTTCCTATTGTCTTTGGATAGCTGAAACCACACTAGGATCCAGGGCAGTAGCTGTACCTTGGTTTTTTGCTCTTTATTTTTGTATATTTTTCCTCTTCTCTACTCCTAATTTCCATTTTCTGACATATGGGTAACTAAGATTGGATGAGTAAAGTTTACTAAGTCAATGGTCTGTGAAATGCTTTATTTTGATTGAATGTTTGTTTTAAATTCCTGATTTTCTAAGGTTTGCTAGGAAAGTTTGGTTGTGAACATTCTGGGAACTTTTGTCAAGTTCTTCTTTGTGCCCAACTCAGGAAAAAGTAGTAGTACCTTAGACCCTTTTTGAATAACCTTTCCAAGCAAGTTTAGAAGGCATCCTATAAGGATCATGGAGTTCAACTCCTGGCTCTGCACAGGACATCCCTATGAATCACACCATGTGCTTGAGAGAATTGTCCAAACACTTCTTGAGCTTTGCCAGGCTGGTGTTGTGATCACTTCCCTGGAGAGCCTGTTACAGCGCCCAACTACCCATTGGGAGAAGAACCTCTCTCTGATGTCTACCTAAACCTCTGCTGACACAACTTTTAAGGCTCTGCTCAGAGCCTCAGCTCCTAATTCCCTCAGCTCCTGTCACTGTCACCACAGAGAAAAGATCAGCGCCTGCCCCTCACCCTCCCCTCATGAAGGAGCTGTGGACTGCAAGGAGGTCTCCCCTCAGTCTCCTCTTTTCCAGACTCTGCAAATTCTGTGATCTCACTGCTCCTTATTTGGCTTCCCCTCTAGACCTTTCTCCATCTTCACATCCTTTTTCAGAATACTCTCTGATAGGTTTGTATCTTTCTTATATTGTGGTGCCCAAACAGCGCATAGTACTAAGATCCTGGGTTAAGTGTGCAGGATTTAAATGCTTACTCGGGGTCCAAAGTCACAATACCCCTCTTGCAGTCTTGACTAGAGTAAGGCAGCCATATCATCAGGCAAGTCATTGTTTCACTCTGGACATGACGCACTTGTTCTGACTGCCTACAGTGTCTTGAAATAAGAAAGGCAATAGGCACATTACAGAGATAGCACAGGAGCAGATACTGTCTTACTCCCAACTTTCTCCCTCCCCTGCATGACAGCCAGTAAAGCTGAAGATGTGCGATGTGCCCAAACTTTATCTCACTGAAACAGGGGTAGGTCACAAAGCAAGGGGTAAGGAGGCACAGTGGTACCTCCAACTGTAGCAGCTCTTTCTCACACATTAAACTGAAAGTACAGTTAAACCGATGATTGCCTTCTTTTTCAGTGTGTGATCAGCATGTGCTGCAATCACAGGGCCACAAGGCTCTGCCAGCATGTCTGGCTGAACATTGCAGTTACGCCAACAGACAGTTTGTCCTCTTCTGCAATCCCAGTTTTCTCAGGATTGATCTATGTGCTTGTTTGTTTCCATCATTTATTTCCAAACTGACTGAAAACATTGGCAAGGAGAAGCACTCTGACTGATGTTAGCTAGTTGAGATGAAACCATGCCAGGGTCTGGATACAGCACTCAAAATTCATCACCACAACTGGCAAGAACTGGTATGCCTGATGCCAGTGCATGCAAATACAAGTGCTGAATGGAGCACGGAAAGTGAACAACCTCTCTTTCACGTGTCACAGGACCTATTCTTGTCCACATGAGTGTAGCTGGAGTACAAGCACCCACACACCAAAGCCAGCAAGACCAGAAACCACAAGTGAGGACAAATCTGGAGGTGCCACAACTGAGGATTTGTATTGAGGACCTATTTATATTGAATACCTTTTGTGCTGAGGGTTTCAGAGACAGTCTCTAAAGTGTGGTACAGTGACCACACAGCTTCATTTTCCAGGCATACACCATATGTGTGGAAAGACCTCAATATCAGGAACAAAGTTACCTTGAGAAGAAATGGCGTTTGGGTTGCACTGGTAGTATCTGCTGGAGAAGTGGATTAAAACTCTCTCTCGTTCCTGAGTTTCTCCAATAAGTGAAAAGGCTTTAAAGAAACTCCTAAAAGAGCAGTGGGAAAAAAAAGTGAAATTAAGGTAATAAATCTCTTTTTGCTTCACACAGTGCACAGAGCAAAGCACACATCACAGTAAGAAGTACATAAGCACACATTCAGTTCCAAGAAGCCTTTCTAGGAAATTGGGCTATAATTCTGCATGCAATTAACTCCAATATTTCAGTAAATGAAAGAAGATTTAAATTACTATCGGTCTCAGCCACTGAATATGCAAAATAATAAGTAATTCCACTATTTGAAATAGCTGTTCTTACTTTTAATTTTTTTTTCCTATGGGCAAGGAATTGAAACATGTATTGTTTAAGCCTGATAAGATATCCAGGATGTTCCCTATTCTCTTCTAATTGCCCACCATCCCTGCACCTTTTAACTTTACTTCATTAGTACTGCTTTCCAAATCAGAAAAGCTACTCCAGGTGGTGAAGTAGTGCACAGCACTCACAGCTAACACCGAAATGTGTGGTCACTTATCAGAATGGCCAGGACCATAACAGATGGAGAGGAGTGTGACTACTTGGACCTGCAGAAAATATCTGAGCAAAAGGGCAGAAGACTTGCAACATCTTCCACTGAGCTTCAACAACAGGAGGAGTAACTTGGCCCTCCTGAGGTTCTTGCTTATGAGAGCCCAGGGCACAGAGCTGGTGCACATCTGGGCACTCACTGGATACAGCCAGCAAGCCTGTGCAGAGAGAGGTGGGGACGACACACATCTTTCACTTCTATTCTCCTGCTTGACCACACCTCCTCTTAACCACATTGCTGTTCTTCCCACATAGAAAAATGTATCTCACAGCCAAAGATGACCTTCTACATTCATTTATCAAGATGCTTCTAGAAAATACTGAAAACACAAAACTTTTGTATCTGAAGT
This sequence comes from Ammospiza nelsoni, assembly GCF_027579445.1. Lineage (NCBI taxonomy): Eukaryota > Metazoa > Chordata > Aves > Passeriformes > Passerellidae > Ammospiza > Ammospiza nelsoni. Next base: position 25,921,486 of record NC_080669.1, read on the forward strand.
AAGAAGACATACAGAATGACGGTCTTACAGACAATTTTTAAACATCCCATTAGACGGAAACTAACACCAGATCTGAGAGGAATGGAATATATTGCTGGGACATTCACATTATCTAGTCTGGATGCACAAACTTTAATTTTTTTTCTCTGTGATGTAAGGTCAGAGACAAGCTGTACTTGCAACAATCTCACACCCACACAGAGTGTGATCTGCATGGTAATAATTTAACATGTAATGTATTGCGAATAGTCCAGTTCACAAGTAGATATAAGTGAATCTTGACAGGGTTTCTCTGTCCTTCCTACTTTGTCCTCCTGTCCTGGTTCTGGCCAGGACAGAGTTAATTTTTAATATAAGGGCTGATGTTACTTCTGATCCTCTTGAAGGGACCTCCAGCTCATATTTACAAGAAGTGAACAACATGTACTATTACTAGAACTACAGAGGCCCCAGCCAGGCAGAAGAAAGGGCCAATCAGATCTACTGGACTGTGTGGATCCAGTGCTCTGGCACATCAGACACCCAAGAGTGTAAGGCTTTAGCTCACACCGGCACGTGATGTACTCAGATGCCACCAAGATACGTGGGGACAGAATCCATCTCTCTCTGGGGTGCCAAGGGGATCCCAACAGCTGCCTGCACTGGAAGGTGGAGAGAGCATGACTGGAAATGAATGGCAAAAACACCCCACTGGGACTGGCCCAGAGACCCTGCACATCTTTAGCACAGGTTATGCCAAAAGAGGGTATTTCAAGGACCCAAAAAGGCATTGTGAGGATCTATGGGATGGATAGATGCTCTGGAGACAGAGGAAATGAGACAGCTGAATACCTTGCCTGGTCTTTCAGAGGACGTCTCTGTTTAGGGACTGCTGAGGGTTGAAGAACAGCAGATACAATCATTACACATGGCTACTGCACCACCAACAACACTGCACCACCTGGGACTCTGTGACCCCCATCCATGAGATGATCTGTGAACAGGAGAGCCAGCCAGGGAGTGGTCAGCAAGCCTTGTTAACCCTTTAACAGTCCTATATGGTCACTGTGTTAGCCCAGGGACCAACAGATTATCATGGCCTGAATGAAGTCACACCAGCACTGAGTGCCACTGTGCTCAACATGCTGGGACTTCAGTATGAGCTGGAGTCCAAAGCAGTGAGGTGGTGCCACCAACAACACTGCTATCATGCTCTTCTCCATTCCTTTAGCAGCAGGGTGCAGGCCTCAGTTTTTTACCTGGAGGGGTGTGACATACACCTGGAACTGACTTCCCCAAGGGTGGAAACAGAACCCCATTAATTATCCTGGACTAATCCAGACTGCACTGGAAAAGGATGTGAGGAAAAAATATACTGACAGAAAAAAAAAATATCCTGACAACATGATCATGCAGGGCAACACAGCAAGAATTTTCAAGAAAGGGGAGAAGACAATGCAAATCCTCCTGAAGGCTGGTTTTGCCACACAGCAAAGTAAGATCAAGGGACCTGCCCAGAAAACCCAGTTTTTAGGAGTAAAATGGCAATATGGACGCCATCAGATTCCAATGGACATGGTCATTGGAACAGCAGCTATGTCCCCACAACCATCAAGAATGAAACACAGGTTTTTCTGTGTTTCCTGTCAGGCACTGTAGGTTTTTGAAGGATGCATATTTCTGATTACAGACAGATTTTAAAACCTCTCTGTCAAGTGATACCAAAGAAGAATGATTTCAAGCAGGGTCCTGAACAATAATAAGATTTTGAACAAATTAAACAGGAGATTGCTCATGCAGTAGCCAGTCAGGACACTACAAGATGTAAAAAGTATGCTCCACAGTACAGCTGGGAAGAGTAGTCCTTCCGGGAATCGCTGGCAAAAGGGTACATGTGGAGATTCGACAATGACCCCTGGTGTTCTGGAGTTAGGAATTCAAACATTCCAACATACAAAGGATCTGAGACCAGCTACAACCCCACTGAAGCAGAAACACTGGTGACTTATGAAGGGGTCAGAGCTGCCTCAGAAGTGACTGACACCAAAGCACAGCCCCTCCTGGTGCCCCAGCTGCCAGCGCTGGGCTGGAAAATTCAAAGAGAAAGTCCCTGCAACACATCATGCCACTGCGGAGTAACTGGATTACTCTGACCACACAGCAAGCTTGAACAGGAAACTCCAATCACCCAGGGATCTTGGAAGTCATCACTAATTGGCCTGAAGCTGAAAATTTCAGACTACCATCATCATCATCAGAGGAGAAGATGACACATGCTGTGGAGGCCCCACCATACAATCAGCTAGCTACAAATGAAAAGGAATATGATCTCTTTATTGACAGTTCCTTTTGTATCACAGGGACAAATGAAAAACAGAAAGCAGCCGTAGACAGCCCTATTTGACGAGTCACAGAAACTACTGAAGGATAAGGTGGATCAAATCAGGGTGCAGAGCTGAAAGCCATCCATTTGGCTTTAGGTACCACTGAACAAGAGAAACAGCCAGCAATTTACCTCTACACTGACTCGTGGATGGTGGCAAATGCTGTGCTGGGGTGGCAGGACTGACAGAAAAAGGCCAATTGGCAGTGCAGAGGGAAGCCCACCTGGGCTGATGAATACTGGCAAGAAATCGCTGCCCTGTTAGAGAAGCTGGCTGTAGAAGAACACCATGAGATGCACATGTGCCCAGGAGTGAGGCTGCTGAAGAGCATCGCAGCAATGGAGAGATGGATTAGGCCACCAAGATTAAAGCGGCTTGGGTTAATCTGCACTGGCAATGTAAGAGCCAATTATTCTGGCTCAGTGGGCTCAAGATGCCTCGGGTTATCGGAGAAGAAACACAACATCCCTTGGGCTTGTGACCAAGGGGCAGACCTGGCCATGGACCTTGCCTCTCCGTTACCATAACTGTGAAACATGCACTGTGATGGAGCAGGCCAGGCAGGTAAGGCCTCTCTGGTACAGTGGGTACAGGTGGCTGAAACACAGATATGGGGCAGTCTGGCAAACTGGTTACATCACACTGCTGCAAACCCACCAAGGCAAGGGATGCAAGAGCTTACAATGGTGCAAACAACCACTGGGTGTCTGGAAATGAACCCTGTGCCTCACACCAAGGCCCAAAACACCATCCTGGGCCTTGAGATGCAACTTCTGCAGCAACATGGCAACCCAGAAAGAGCTGAGTTGGACTAATGGGACTCATTGCAAAAGGAGCCCCATAGGCACAAGGGCCAGAGAGCACAGGATTGAGTGGGTCTAACATACTAACATATTGCCTATTATGCACCAACCTCTGAGAAAACTGAACACCACAATGGACTGTTAAAAATGACATTGAAAGCAATGGGTGGCACCTTCTAACATGGGGATCTGCATTTAGCAAAGGCCACCTTGTTAGTTAATACAAGAGGCTCTACCAATCAAGATGGTCCTGCCCAATCAAAACTACTATGCACTGTAGCAGGGGATGAAGACCCTGTGGTATGAAGGAGAAATGTGTTAGGGAACATGGTCAGGATTGGTCCCACCCTTCTGCAAAGGCAAATCCATGCATGGGATTGGTTTTGCTCAAGCACCTGATGGCACTTGATGGGTAATGTAGAGGGACAGGGAAGCATGAGGTGTACCCCAAGGGGATTCAATTTTGGAGTGAGAATGGTCTGTAATGTTCAACTGTACAATATTGTTTACTGAATGGCACTGCCTCTGTATGCCGTAACTACTGTGGAGAATGAATATGGGCTGCTCCAGATATACCAGTCATGAGCTCCTGATGCAGACTGCAACCAGGTGAAAGCAGGCAGCCCTCCTGCCTTGGAAGACATCTAGAACAGATAGAACTCACAGTCATGGACTAAATGAACTCAAAAGACATCTTGAAAGGACAGCCACTGACTATGGAAATGATACTCACGCTTGTATTTACACACACACACACACACACACGTAGCTGGGAGGTGTAGGACCTGGACATGATATAGATGGTATAGCATAAGGGATGGAAAACATACTGATTCTGGCCAGGACAGTCCATTTTTGCAGTAGCCAGAAGGAGCATGCCTAGGAGCCTGATGTTTTTCTGTACAACCTCAGGTACAGGTTGTAGGGGTGAGGCGTCTCTTCTGGTCAGGTAAGGAGTTGGAGCAGTCAGGGTATTGCTGGTTTCCACATGGTGAGGGCCTGCATGTGAATCATTCAGCTCTCTTGTACACTCTGTTATTAATATTGTTGCCGTTACCCTTCATCTTCTTGTTTCATTTACTGTTTCCAGTAAATTGTTGTTATCTCAGTCCTTGATCTTTGTCTTTTGTGCCTCCAGCTCTCCTCCCCATAGAGAGGAGATGCCCCATAGAGGGGGGAGGGGAGTAAGTGGTGCATGTTTTGGAGTGTTTCAGCGGGAACATTAAATTGGAGAATACTATTCCTAAATTCACAACAGCTCCTAAGGCAAATTTTGAGAATTAGCTGTCTTTCTGTCTCCTATCCCAGTCTGGGCTCTTTCCAGCAACACTCCCTGCCCATGCCAGGTACCACTGACCTACACCTTCTCCTCCTCTGCAGCATATTTACCCCCTTGGAAGCTAACTTGGAGAGGAAACTGATGAAAGAATACTTGTCAATAAACAAGGCAGTTTCCTCACTCTCAGAGCACAATGCAATACCAAGGGCCACAGGGATGAGTTTCTGCCCTCCAGAGAACACAGAATACACTGAGCTAGAAGGCACCCAACAAGGATCATTAAGTCCAACTCCTGGCTCTGCACAGAACACCCCTAAGAATCACACCATGTGCTTCAGATTGTTGTCCAACCACTTCCTAAACTCTGTCAGGCTTGGTGCTGTGACCACTTCCTTGGGGAGCCCGTTCCAGTGCCCAATTACCTGCTGCGCAAAGAACCTCTCTCTAATGTCCAGCCTAAGCATCCCCTGACACAACTTTAGGCCATTCCCTTGCATCCTGTCACAGGTCACCACAGAGAGGAGATCAGTGCAAGCCCCACCTCTTCAACTTGTGAGAAAGTTGTAGACTGCAATAAAGTCTCCCTTCGGTCTCCTCCAGGCTGAACAAACCAAAGAACCTCATCCACTTCTTTGGCATTCCCTCCAGGCCCTTCACCATCTTTGTAGCCCTTTTCTGGATACCTTCCGGTAGCTTCGTATCTTTCTTATATTGAAAGGACCAGAACTGGCCCCAGCACTCGAGGTGAGGCTGCCTCAGTGCAGAGCAGAGCAGGACAATCCGCTCTCTTGCCTGGCTGCTGATGCTGTGCCTGATGCACCCCAGGCAGAGCTGGCCCTCCTGGCTGCCAGGGCACTGCTCACTCATATTCAACTTGCCCTCCATAAGGACTTCCTAATCCTTTTCCACTGTGCTGCTCTCCAGCACCTCATTTCCCAGTCTATCCCAGGTGCAGAATCCAGCACTTGCCCTTGTTAAATTTCACACAGTTCGTAGTTCCCCAGACCCATTGTTCATCAAAGTCTCCCTGCAGGACCTCACTTCCTCTGAGGGAGTCAGTGGCTCCTCCCAGTTTAGTATCATCAATCTTACCTATTATATGTTCAAGTCCTGTGCCCAAGTAATTTATGAAGATGTTGAAGAGCACAGGGCTAAGGATGAAGCCCTGTGGAACCCCACCAGTGACAGGTCACACCAGTCTGATGTCACCCCATTCACTACAGCCCCTTGTGCCTGACTCACGAGCCAGCTGCTCACCCACCACATGATGTGTTTATCCAGCTGTGGGCTGGACATTTTCTCCAGAAGGGTCCTGAGAGAGACAGTATCAAAAGCTTTACAGAAATCCAAAAAGATCACATCAACTGGCTTCCCTCGATCATCTAAGTGGGTCACCTTGTCTCAGAAGGAAATTTGGTTGGATAAGCAGGACTTTTTCCTCATGAAGCTGTGGTGGTTGTCACCAATCACTGCATTGTCTTTCAAGTATTTTTCAATACCTCCTAGAATAATTTTCTGCATTATTTTACCAGGCCTGAACTGAGACTGACAGGCCTATAGTTTCCAGGGTGAACCTTCTTGCCCTAAGACAAGTTAGACAGTTAGACAGTTAGACAGTTTCCACTCAACTGGGATCTCTTCAGATGCCCAAAAATTCCAAAATCATTAAGAGAGACGTCACAATGACATCAACCAGTTCTTTAAATATTTCTGGATAAATCCCATGTGGCCCCATAGACTCATGAGGATCCAGATGGAGCAACAGATCCCACACAAGTTCAGGATCAGGTGGGAGTTTATCATTCTCACAGCCGTGGTCCCTCAATACACTGAGCCATTCTGCATTGCCTTTCTCTATTGACTTATTTAAAAAAAAATCTTTTTGCTGTCCCACACAAGTACTGGCAATGTTAAACTCCATCTGAACTTTGTTAGCTGGAATTTTCTCTCTACAGTGGTGAGCAGCAAATTTGTATTCTTCCCACGTCACCTGACCCTTCTCCCATTGGATGAACACCTTCATTTTGTTAGGTCCAGAAGATTCCTGGTCATTCAAGTTAGCCTTCTGCCTTGTCTCGATTTGCCTGCCCCTGTGCCCTTAGGAGGTAGTGACCAGTACTGATCCCAGCACCTTCAGAAGCATTTTCCCACGGAACCTTACTAACTAGTTTCCTGAGCAGCCTTAAGTCTGCTCTCCCCATGTCCAGGGCTGGACTCCAGAATGCAGACTGAGAGGAGCCATAGCAGCACCACATTCCCTCCTGTCATCCTGCAGAGGCTGCAAGAGATGTACTCAGGAGGTGCATGGGCAACATGAATCCAGGGAGTGGACAGTGAAGGAGCAACCTTTCCCAGGTCTCAGACCTGTCTGCTGCAAAGACTGATGCTGCAAAATGCACTCCCATAGCTGGGAGGTAGCACAGATCACAGCAGCTGCCCCCAAAATGCTCAATAAACCACAGCTTATCAATGAGCCAACAACAACAGCACTGTTTCCCCTCTCACTCTGCCAAGCATGAGGTAGCATGCCTCAGTTTCCTAAGGCTTTGGAACGATTCTTTGTCCCCAGCTGCTGTGGCATGCTTAGGGCATGTAGGTGGCAATTACTGTAGCTACTTTTGAAACCTCAACAACCCCTTGACTTGTTTAAGTCCTACATGAGCCTGGGCACATTTCAGAGAAAGTCTTAACTACTAATATTAACAGGAGATCTACAGGGAGCAGAGGCTTCCTAAATATGTGCCACAAAGCAATTATGTGTTGGATTTCACAATTTAAAAGAAGGGTATATTTAGCATCACGCTTCAGGGGTGCTGAAACCTGGAACAGAGCAACAGACCTCCCACTGCCCAGCAGCTCCCACCCCACGCTGAGCGGGTGCTCCAGCTTGGCTCCACTCCCCCTGCCTCAGGACCAGGTGGTTCATGTTTGTGCAGGCATGTTCCATTTCCACTGCCTTCAGCAGGCAGGACTTGGTGGGTGCCTTTGATCTGCTATGGTCTCATGGCATCAGATCCCCAGAAATGCATTTGCTAAGGGGCTCAGCACATCTTCTAGCTTTTCATTAGAAAAAAAAATCCCCCCTTAAGTAACCTCAGTCAAATGAGTTAAACTCATTTAAATTCCCTTAAACACCAGAACACCAGCAACTCGGCTAACAGGACGCAGCTACATAAACTTGGTGGTTTGACTTCTGAAAAAAAAACACTGAAAATAAAAATTGTTGAGGTCTGATTCAAGCGTAAAAAGCAAAGAAAATGGAAGGGCTGAGTCTTCAAACACCCATGCCAACAGTTACCAAACTCACTACAGCTTTTTCCACGTAGAAGCTTTTACTATTCTGCACATTCTTGGATTCCTCAGGGAGACACAGAGAGGGGAGCTGCCAAACCACACCAAACCCTGCTCTTAGTGCACTGCAACAAAGCGGGGTAAGCTTCAAAGGCATCAGCCAGAGAGTCTGTGCAGATCAGCTGCAAGCAACACTGTAATTTCTCACTAGCATCTGGCAGACTACAAGTCCCCTGTTTTGCCAGTGACTGGAAACTTTTCTCCAGCATCTCAAGGACCATCCCTAGACAGGTTCACCCAAATATTTCCCCCTCCATGTGGCCACCACTCCAGTAGCAATAGAGTAGGGTAGCACACAAAGCCAAACAGAAGAGAGAGCTCTGCCCCCAAAATACATCACAGTCCTCTCTTCATCTTCTTACATACAAAAAGGACAATCATGTAAATCAGGACAACACTGCAAACAGCACTGTTACTAAAATAAGAATATGAAGTCCATAAATGGAATTGTACCTGAGTGAACAGTCCAGCGTCATGCCTGTGAAGTCAAAAAATTTAAGATATTCTTCGGCCACAAGCTTGCTGAATTCATTGCTAAAGAAAAGCGAAGAAATACGTAAAGGTTATCATACAAGAGTGAACCCCTCCAGAACCACATCAATAAGAATGTGGCCAAGCATGTACTCATATCAGCACATACTTTTTACCCAAATGTTTTGCCACATCAGAGCGTTTGAATCTGTCCAGATGGTAGAGGCGCTTAGCCAGGCGCCTGGCTGCTTCCAAATTGCTGCGGCTGCCATTGCTGAGGTCGTGGACAAGGGCTCCAGGGGCATCTTTCTCCTGAAGTTCACTGCTCCCCATCGCTGCACTGGAGTCTAACACCACATTCTGTAGGTCAAGATTGCTGTGAGATTAAAAGAATATGGAAAGAAGAAAAATAAGATAACATTAGAGTTTCCTTTTAGAACAGCAGGCAATTAATTGTACAGAGGCAAGATGACACAATGTAACAAAATCCACTTAATTGATGAAGCAGTGACGAACAGGGACATTTACTTAGCAGTCAGCAAAAGTTAAGGGTTTTTAACAAACAGCCAAACAGCCCAAACAACATAGACTTTCCTTCTGACTGTGCTAAGTATCCTCAACTTGGGCTCACTTCAGAGATAGCTCTTTGCTATTATCAGCCTACAACTGCAACTGCACCAATGCTAGTTGCATTGGTATTTTTTAACACAATTCCCTGCTTGGCTTGAAGAGGCCTCTTTAAAAGCAGGAAATTAACCATTTTCCAGGAGAAATGTAGTGATTGAGCTAGGATGATCAGTTACTCCAAGCTGAGTTAGAACAAGTCCCTTCCTCATTCTTCCCCAGTTGTCCTGGAAACAACCCAATTCCTTAAATCTAAAATAATACCACCAGAACTCTCAGCGGCTTCTGTGTCACCCATGAGCAGCGGACATCCCATGGGAAGGCACTGCTAGAAAAAGCAGAACGCAGAGCAAGGAAACCAGTTTGGATTATGAGACACAAACCACCCATGCCATCCTGGTGAACTCCTTGCTTCCCTCCTGCTCCCTCATGGTGGCAATTATTTCCCTCACCAGCTGCTCAAAGTCAAAATGTTTACCACGGCAATCCCAGGGCACTTCAGATAAATCATGCACTTACAGATTCCTCCCACCTCTAGTACAACAGGAGAGCTCTGGCTGAGCTGTGTGCCTGCTTTGCTTCTCCCACGAAAGAGGCAAGAGCCCGCCGCACCAAAAAGCACACCCCCACATACACACCCCTGCACAAAGGCAGACTATGAACTTCAGAAGAGCTTTTCTCTGATACTGGTATGAAAATTTTTGCAAAATCTCAGCTCTGTGTATGTGTGTGTGTGTGTGCACATGCATTTGACAGCATTTCTATTTTTATTCCTAGATTTTTATAGTATATAGAAATTCTTTTCACTAAAATGCCATTTACACAGAGATAATGAATGATCAGCAAGGGTCATGCACAGGACAGATACAACTGGAATGAGTTAAAGATGACTTTGTACACACAGCACTTTAAACAACATACCACAGCCTCACATACCAGTGTAATTTTCAGACTTGACAAGGCATGGTTAAAACAACTGATCTCTGTGTTCCAGTAACAATTGTCTAGCCACTTACTCAAATGTCTGCTAGCCACTCATTAATTCCTCAAAGACGAGATTTCATATAAGGTGAGTTAAAAAGAAAAAAATTAGGTATTCTGCATGCCACAAATCGTCACCTACTTCCTCATCTCACTTCTCATGCATGGTTTAAGAGAAGGACATGTACAGAACAGAGATTTGCCCATTTTACCTCTGTTTCCATCCTTTCAGTACTTCTACAACATCAGAAATATCACATATTCACCCTGTGGATACAACTTCTTTATCAAGTATCTGGGGAAAACAGAAATCTAACCAGTTCCTGCAAGAACTGGGGATTTGCAATTATTTCAGTGTAAATAAAATGGTGCTATAACAAAAGGGAGTCAGTCTCAATGCTTAGTAGGAAATAAATACTGCGAATACAATTCCAACAACACTGGCCATCAGTTATCCTAGGAAAGAAAAAAAGCCCCTCCTGATATCATTGTTGTTGAAAATGCCTCCTCGGCCCTATCCAAAGACACTAGCAAATGTCTGAAATTCTCTGAATTTGGCCTATACCAAACTTGTGAACAAAGCAAATGACAGAGTACCCTGACACAAGCCCAGAGCAACACTTTGTCCATTCAAATCAGGCATGACTCATTCCAACCTCCCATCTCTAACAATTGTCAAGAGCAAGGCATACCCAGGTGAGGTAACAAATCTGCAGAGTCTTTAATGTAAAAACGCTGCTTCAAAAGCCATGCCAATTCACAGAGCCTCACCTCACTATATATCACAGTCCTCTTTCACCACTGCTCTTTATTAAAGGTAGTATTTATAGCACTGAAAGATGGCCAAAGCTGACAAGAAACATCTGTACCCTGCTAGCAACTAGGGCACTACGAGATTCAACATTACCACAAACCACCAAAAGTTTAGAAAGAAAGGAAGCGCCAGCATCTGCCACTTAGTGAAATTAACAGTACAGCAGCTCCCAACTTCTGCTTTGCCTCTCGGAATCATGGCTGGGATGTGAAGGAGGAACACCCAGCAAGAGGGAGGGTGTGCTCTTTCCCGTTCGCCAAAACTAGTCAACGGGGCTGCATAAGAAAAACTATTTTCCAACTTCTCCATTCTAAAGCTCCACACTGACTGAAGGTGCCCATACACGCATTGAAGAATAAGGGATACTTCCTTCTGCAATTCTAGTAGTTAATTCTGACAGTTGATTAACTTAGTACAAGGTAAATACTTTTTGTAGTGCAAGAAGTTAAGTACTAAGCAAGTACTTTTTGTACTCACAAAGTACAAGTACAAAAAGGCTGTCAAATACAGGCTGTCTGTAACATAAGCCTTTTGTTCACGGGAAATGACAGATTCTTAGCAGTAAAGTGAGACTTCAGTTCTCAAGTGGCTTTAGGTAGTTTCAAGACTCAGCGCTCATGTCACTGAGGACTTAGGAAATGCAGATGACCTGTGCATGACTACTGTGCAAGATGCCTTCAGAGCAGGACATTTTAGCAGGGTACAAGTGGTATATACTCAGGAAAAGGCTGACGTCTCTTCTTACTTTCAGCGGTTTCCAGGTCCATCATTTTCCCTTCGTACCTCAGTTTACTAATCTGCTGAACACAATAATGCTTGCCTCCCTCTGTAAAGTGCTTATAACGAATTCTAATCAAGAGCTAAGAGCAACGAAGGCTGAAAATAGGTCTCTCTTCTGCAGTCTACAGTTTCTATACATAAGAATCCACAGCAGCATTACCATCGAAACAGTGCCAAGAAACAGCTTTGTGATGCAAAGCAAGACTGGACATGGATTTCTCATGCAGCTTTATTCTTTATCACATAAAAACAAGAAACCTCTACTGAAAAACACAGGCTGAAAAATGCAATAGATTGTATTCCCCCTAATCCTAGATTCAAGGCTAAAAGGGATTGTAATGATGTTGTTGGTAATTGCCTGTCCAGCAATAGCTGCTGATTTTTATCTAGAGACACTTACATTAATCTCTGCTATCAGAAAACACAGAAAACAGAAGCTACAAAAGAACTCCAGACCTCTCCAGTATCACAGCACATGAGCTTTGGCCAGTAACCAGGTTTATAGACCGTGGTATTTCTGTCCCCAGCAATGCACTCCTAATGCATCCTTTCTCCTTCTGTCAAAGCATCCCCACACCCACACGGAATGCACAGAGGCTGTGACCACCATATCCAGCAGAAATTACAGGAATTCGATAAGCAGCTGTAGTAAGTGCAATACTTTCTAACAGCTCTCCAACCTCACAGTTAAAACATGTAAGCTGTAGACTCTAAGCTCTGCCAGGCCTTCCAGCTTTCCTGTAATACACCGTAATTGCTAGGTATTTTATACTGTTTTCTTCACTTATTCCATTATACACCAGTTCTACAGTGATTTAGCTCCCAATGCCAAACTATCTCAATCCTGCCATACTCAGAACTCAGCACACTTGATCTGTTGGTGAATATTCTAGATTCACTTACTGCCCACCTCTCCCATTCCAGGTCCCACCCAAACTGAAACTATACACAGTAATGTTTGAGTGAAGAATGGCTGCAACGTCCAGAAAAAACACAGCAAGACCAGTAACACAATGATAATGATACAGGCACCTCATATCTCAGTGGTCCACCCTCCCAGACAACTGACAACTGAGGAAACCTCAGTCTGAGTGTGAGTTTATGACACCTTAAACCTTGGTATGCTCTTCATTTTGTAGCAAATCCATGGAGAAACAAATCTTTGCTTCATCCCAAAGAAAAAACACCTATTAGCATTTTCCTTTACGGAGTAAAGGCACTGAGCAATTGGCCCAGCTGCTAACAAAGAAGTGATGTTCAGAGTTGACGCTGAGTGGCAGGGTGTGACAATTCAGCCTAAGTGCTGTCCCCATTACAGCCACTCCAGTGATCCCAGCTTGCCACTGCCTTTCACTTTTACCAGACTGATGCACACCATATGCTCTGTGGCACATGGACTCCCCTGGATGCATACGTTTCTTCCTCAAGGAACACTAATTCATCTGGAATACATGTCTGGAGGGAGTGCACTGGTTGCACCAATTGCAGGGGAGCTTGCATTAAGACAGGGCTGGAGCCTTCACAGACTTTTTGGAAACAGAGCAGGAGGGAACAGGAGGAAAACCAACTCTTTCTCTCAAATAAATGTGCATACCTTTAACATCAGCTTTACTCCAAGGCAAGCTGTGTCAGGGATTTGCCAGCAAAACACATCAGAGCAAAATGCAGCAATGATTAAAAATAAGGAAGGGTGGAGAGACATTCTAGCATATTAAAGCTAGGGCCACAACCAATGTTATTTTCAGGGGGTACAGTGTCCACTGGGGAGCCACACTGAAGCTGATAATCACCCACTGCAGGACAGTGTTTGCCCTCTTGTTTTAAATATTTTCACTCCAAGCCTTCTCCTCCCGGTTCTGAAACAGGACAGCATTCCATCCATAACCATCAACTCTGTCCATGAAAAGCATGCTCTAATACTAGTTCAACAGCCTCTCAGAAGGGACAAATCAGAAACAGTCAGGTGCCTTCCCCCACTCCTCTGCTCCACCCTCTATGTCCTGCCCTGTGGAAACAAACCACTGGTCTGCAACCCTTCGGAGAGATGTGCCTGTTCAGTGAATGATATCCTTTCACATTTCAGAGCAGACCAGATATAACCAGTGGCACAGTCTGCACTTGTTTAAAAGGACCTGAAAAGCTGTGCTTGAACAGCCCAGCTCTGAAAGGAGCAGCCCCACTGAAGAAAGTGAAGAAATCCCGGTAGCAGTGGGATGTGATGACTCAGTTCCTGCTACAAATGACCCGACCACACAAACAGGTTGGGAACTGCTGTGCTGCAGTTTTGCTGCAGCTCCAAACCAGCTTCTTCAGGGCCAAGAGAGAGTGAGCACAAAAGCACTTCAAGCAATGATTTACCTTGCCAGTTACCTTCAGCTCCAGGGCTCGTCCAAGACAGGTCATAGGAAGGAGAGAAAAATAATAAAAAAATAAAAATAATGGCCTTTCCTAGCAGATGACTCAGTGTGCTATTTTACTCCAAATGGTTTAATCAGCTTTGAAGTCCTACGTATGGATTCTCTTCAAAGACATGCTTTGATGTAGATCCCCTTTGAGGACTGACACAGCTGCACTTTGCTGCAACACAATTCAGTGGGTGTCTCACAAGCACAGCATCAGCCAGGACATACAAAGCAAGGACGATGTCCATAAGCCAGAGTAACCACCAAGCATCTACTAAAAAGTACCTCAACCTTGTCACATCACAGGGAGAGGAGCAAAGTTAAAAGTAACAATCCCTATAATCCCCTATTGGTTATCGATAAAATACATATGCAAAGTCAATTTCACAGGCTGAAATGCATGCTGCTTCTCAAAAATAACCTCTTCTTTCCTGTAATAATTTGTCTGTTTCTTTCATTAAAATAATTCGTACTGATTGTAAAAAAGGGAGCTAGTGGCTAAAGCATTCAGAAAACACCATTTCTGTAGGCTTGTGTACAGCAAATGCAATTGTCATTACAAGATCACAGCATTAGAACAAGAAGTCCACCACATGCAGGGACAGGATTGCAGCCCTTCCAAGAGACAGCACGTACTTTATTACACAGACATGCTGGCCCACTGCCACCTGAAGTACAAATGTCTTGCTAAAAATACTTCAGGTTTGATTCCATTTTCACCTTAGGCTTCATACATCTCTATGGCAAGGGTCAGTGCTTGCAAAGGGACACTCGCCACATTAATGTCACCATGTCTAGAAAGTGAAAAAGTGGTCCTCATCACAGGGGGTATCCAAAGGCTCCTCCCTGCAATGGATATTTCTGACATGCATAGACACATAGACTGGTCTCTTGAAAGCATTAGGATTGTCCCATACACAGAATCTGATCCACCTGCCCCAACAAAAATAAAAAACAGACCCAACAAATGCACTGCATACCTATGACCTTGCTGAGAAAACACTCAGCCCCTACACGTTTCAGGAACCCTCAGGCTCTCCCGTCAGAGCCCACCCACTCCAGGTATCAAGAGCCACCATCCCTGTGTTCAGCACCCACATGACCCTCCTTCCCTATAATGCTCCTGCTGGGTCCTCCAGGATAGGACCAAAACTGGGAAGACATCAGAGGACTCTCCCCCCCACCCCCATGCTTGGGCTTGGTTTAACTGTTGGGAGACTGGCTCAGGAAAAGTGCATTAACCAGGGAGCTGGTCCAGCTGGGCCTCCCTGGCAGGGAGCAAAACAGACGCATAAAAATACATGTGTTTACACCTTTCAGTTCAGACTTCCCTGCAAATGTGCAGATGAAGCACTTGAGCACTGGCACTAGTATCAGACAGGAGCTTTGTACTGAAACCATGCAGCAAAATGAAACACCTGTCCTCAAAAAGAACAGTGAATAAAGAAAAAGACAACAAAGAAAAAAACAACCAATAACCAACCCACAGCTCACCCAGCTGTGTTAGCAGGGAGTCTGTATGCTCTGTGTGCCCTGTTCTTCTCCACCGCTGCTCCAGCATCACATCCAAAGACATGCATGCCTCTCTACGCCGTCCTACCAGCTGCCAGCCTCCGTCTCTCCCTATCCCAGCACACACACACAGAAAGAAGAGACTTAACTGGCAATAATGTGGAGAGGGTCTTGACTACCAGCCAGTTGTGGCTAATAGATGAGATGGCAAGGCTGCACTTCGGGACCGGATCAGAGCTGGCAGAGACACCTCGGTTTTGGTGAACCAAGCCTTCCTGACCTAAATGGCTTTGACTTTAATGGAGATGTGCCAACAGATGCCAGCTTAAAGGCTGAGCTGCTGACAGCTCTATACTGAGGCGCTTTGTATAGCAAACTGATCAGCTGCTCCTCTTTGTTTTTTTTCTTTTTCTCTTCTGTCTCTGTCAGCTCCTGGATTTTTGTTGTGTTTGTTTTATTTTCAGAGGAGGCTGGGAACTGAAGAGGCGAAAAGTCAGCAGCCCTTTTTTTCCGTGAAACAACAGTTTATTTAGGAACTAGAAGCAGCTTTACAAACACTAAACTGCTGCTCCAAGGACCTCATTAGCCAGAGTAAAGGCAAACTCTGTAAAGTGTATCTCCAGAGCCTTGATAAAGTGATGACACTTTCCTGGAGGGAAGATCAAGGTGAACAGTGTAGCACAACATTTTAGAAGTTACTAGGCTGTGAAATAACAAGGCAAATCCTCAGCTGTAAAAATGCCAGTGGTGTCAGAAATTTACCCTATGAACTGTGCCACTTCATCTTTACCTGGATTCAACGTACACCTGTGCCAGCATACTGTGGTTAGCAGTGGCCCAACAACTGACAGGGGCATTAGCCCATGTGGCTAATGTAGAGCCCAGCAAATGAACTCCAATGCTTGCTTGCTTGCTCACCAGCTGGAGATGCATTTGATGCATTTGCTTTTCTAGGACAATAACCAACACCATCCCTCTGAATAACTTTCCTTATGTTGGGCATATGATTGGCAGCAAATATGAAGTACCATATTCTCACTGACCTATGTCTCCTAGATTCCAGAGTCTGCCATGAACTGAGGCATGTCTGAAGGTGAAAAAACATCCACTCGGAAAAACAGGGATCTCAGCAGATTTCACACTAAATGAAAAAATTCAACTGGGTCTCAAAGTGAATCCTCAAAGTGAAAAAAATTCTACGACACCTCCATCAGAAAGACTAATAAAATGTATGTATAAAGGTTACATATTAATTCCCAAGTACTGAGTCTTGTGACCACATTGAAAAATCAAATACAAGCTACTTTGAACAAAAATACCAGTGTACAATCTGAAAACGAAAATTTTAACTGGCGTGCAGGTATTCATAAACTGGGAAGAGACTTAGAGAATTGACTCGGAGAGAGGAATCAAAACTGAATTTATTTGTCAACAAAGTTTATTGTCTTAAAGAAGGAATAAGCAGAGAGCCAAGTAAGAAACTGCTGGAAATTACCTATACACAGAAGAAAAATATCCACCATGGGAACTACTACAAGAGGCCCCAACAATTGAAAGTAACCTGGTACCCATGGGAATTTCAGGCTACATTCTTGTGAATTTATTTTGTGAATTGCCATTGCTTTAGAGAGTTTGTTTTCTTCCCCTCTTGAATACATATGCAACTAAATTTGTGTTTGCATCTCTAGGAAAAAAAAAATAACAGGACTTGCAGAATTTGCTGAGCATCAGCAGTTCTTTGAAGATGATGGCAGGTGGCAAATATTTAGCATTTTTGAGGATTAGGAGTTGCAATACAGATTTTTTATTTTCTCTCTGGATTTACAAAAAATCTTGGGCAATGTCCTGCCAACAGAAACAATACTTCCCAAGACAACAGGAAAAGGCACTTATGGCAGGAAAAAAAATGCCCTAAGTTTTTTGTTGTTGTTTTGTGAGCTTTTAAAAATTTATTCTGCCTCTAGCCTACAAAGGGAGAGGGAATGGAAAACTGCTGTTAAGTGTGCAGTATAAGAAAACACTAAAAAGAAGTCTAGTCCATAAAGTCTGGAAGTATAGAGACCATCATAGAGATAATTTTACACTTCGCATTTAGTCACACAGATGCTTTGTCTCTGATATACATAGAAAAAATAACTCCTTTTCCCCTCAGGTATATCCTACTGCTTTGGAAAGTAAGATATACTTATTTTACCCACTCTTTATCCAAGTCACCTCACTCTGACTTGGATCACCCATTTCAATCAATTTGCAAATGATTACACCTAGTCCAGGCAACGCAAACTCAGGCTCAGTGACTTAGTAGCAGCTTGCAAACAGTTTTCCTTACTGCCTCTGAAAAGACTTAACTCCCAGATAGGAAGGCTGAGCCTTGATGGCCTTAACAAAGCCCACTGGCATGGGAAGGGAGGAGTACAGCACCTGGAGCATGGGTGTGGCAGTGACGACTGCATGCCTCTGTAAGGATAACAGAGAGACAAGGGCACCAAACACGCTCCAAATGCAACGTCCTTTTTGAGATTACAAAGCTTCACTACACTGGCAGACTGCGGCTCAGCCTATTTCATGAGGATCCCATGGTGCTCACACACACAGCA
Source organism: Ammospiza nelsoni (assembly GCF_027579445.1). Classification (NCBI taxonomy): domain Eukaryota; kingdom Metazoa; phylum Chordata; class Aves; order Passeriformes; family Passerellidae; genus Ammospiza; species Ammospiza nelsoni. The sequence continues at coordinate 25,939,463 of NC_080669.1, forward strand.
AGGCTGTCGCTCAGCTCTGAAACCTCACACACTACCCCTCCTCCGTGTGTTCTCCGAACCCCCTCCTGTGGAAATTCAAGGCTACTTCAGGCTGCAGAAATTTTTTTTCCCCCTCAGAGGGCTAATCACTACAAAATGACAGAATATGCTGAGTTGCAAGGGACACAAAAGGATCATCGACTCCAGCTGTTAAGTGAACAGCCCACATAGAGATCAAACCCGCAACTTTGGCATTATTAGCACCACGTTCTAACCAACTGAACTTATCTCAGAGAACTGAAAGAGAATAAACTCCACCCCAAAGACACAAAGAGTCCCAAAAGAAGGCAAGCTGCACACCCTTCTCCCTCAACCATCGCTCCTCCGCTGGCCAGGCACAAAGGACATCTAAGCTACGCCAGGAAAGGGCTACTTGCAAAAGTAAGCCTGCCCGCTCTGCAGGAAGACCCAGGGGCTGCTGACATCCCCCTACCCTAAGGAAAGTATGGCAGGTGGCTGTCAAAGCAGGCAGGTCCATCATACAGCTCTTGCCAAGACTTACTGTTTTTAACCACGGCCAGCAGCTGACAGGGAGGACAACAGGAATGAAATCTTCAGACACCTAGGAGCTCATAGGATCTTGTAGCCTGCAAGCCTCTAATAATTTTTTTTCCTCTTTTTTTTTCAGTCTGAAGGCATGTGACCGGCCCTCACATACCAGAGTTGACCCCTCCCAAAGCCAGCAATTTCCTAAGAGCAGAGAAGGATGTTACCCTCCCGCTTATTCATTACAAGGCCAGGTCATTCTTTATCCTTACGCATCAAAAGCTCAATCTCTGTGTGAGGTATACTCTGGATCCCTCCGGACAGGTGCCGAAGGGGCTATGGTGCTCAGCTACTTAACAGGGGGGCATGACCACGGGAGCCCCGGCTCCTCTCCTCCCAACTGGCACACGGCTTTCAGTTTCCAGGTGAAAAACTACCAGCTCTTTGCTCTCAAGTCGGCCATCCCCTTGTGCTCTGGGCCAGGAAGAACTGCTCGTGTTTCACACTGCTCCCCCAGTTAACCAGTGCTGGTACTTGGAAGCATGCTCCCTCCCAGCCACTTTTTATATTGCCGAAATACCACGGCACAAGGCACGGCTAAGATTTTGGTTTCGGTTTTTTGCTCCCTCGGGTTGGCAGTACCGTTTCCTGAAAAGGCGAGGGGGTCTCATGCTCCTTGCTGTCCCGCACTGCCACACTACCCTACTCCCAAATCCCCAGCACCCGAAATGCCCCCGCTTCCCTTTTCACTTGCCAGTATCCATACGCCGAGGCCCCACAGCAACCTCCCCCCCCCCCCCCACCTCTGGGAGGGGCTTCTCCCGCCGCTCTCCTCCAGGAGGGGGGCGGCGGGAGCGGGGAGCCCCGGCCGGGCAAAGCGCCGGGAGAGCCCCGGCGGCACCGCGCGGGGCCGGGCACCGCGGGCCGAGGGCTTGCCTCCCCCCGCCCTCCTCCTCAGGCAGGGCTGGACCACTGCGGAGGGTGCCCCCGCTCCTCTGCAGCGCCAGGCAGGCACTACGCGTGAGGAACTGCAGCCCCAAGCACAACCTACGGCACTGTAGGAAACGAGAGCTTCAGCAGCAGGCACAGGCAGACTTAGGTAAACCTAAATCTCGGATTGCTTCAGGCAACACAACCGCGCGTTCAAACTCGCTGAGCCGCCAGGGCTTAGGAGAGGAGGCTATTTCTGGTTCACCTGAGCATCACCATGACACACCGCCTTGACCCCTCTGCGATAAACCTCCCGCTGCCCCCAGCACGCAAACACTGCTTCTCACCCATGAGCTCTTAACACCGTGATTCCCCACTGGCTACAACAAAGTAGTACTCACGACCTGTCAGTCGCCTGTCAGTCACCACACGACATACACGCCTGGTGCAATACAACATGATACTGGAATACCAAAGGAGAAAGGGTGGTGTTAGCTGTGAGATTATTGTTGGGAGGATTACTCTGTTGGGCATACTTGTGGCTAGCTATCTTGCCGTGGTGGCATTCTCTACTGGCATCTACCTTAGGTGAGCCCTTGAGACTGATTCCTAAACAAACTAGGAACACTCTTTTTTTTTCCTTCTCTGTTTTTTTTTTTTTTTTTTTTTTTTTTTTTGTTGTTGTTTTGTTTTAATTGAGGAAAAAAGTATTTTAAACATCTATTGCTAGTTTATCAGTATGGCTGCAAATCTAAACTAAAATTAATTCCAAGTGAAATCCACACTAGGCAGGCACCTGATGTGACTCATCTAAGCACACCTTGTCTTTGCCATAATTTCTGTCCTGATGAGCCAATGTAGGCCTTACTTGACAGTATCTTTTAAATATTAGATTCTGCAACTACAGGGTAACAGAATCAGGATCTGAATGTGTGCTTGTTCTCCCCTGTCCAGTTTTGTCAGCCTTTGGTTTTGCTGTAAGTAAGGAGCTGCAAGTCTCAGGACTGACCTCAATTTCTGGTTCCATACAGGTTATTGCAGATTAGCAGTCACTTATTGCCTATTGGCAGGCACTATGCATGCACAAGATTTAAATACCTGTCTTACTGTCTGATTGAGGGAAAAATATTTTAAACTCGTAACATCCTTCTGCCTGCTGTTTTAAGAGCAAACTGTACCTTAACCCATAAAGCTAGCAAAACTACTTCTGCTCAAAAGACTTCTTTCATTTTAGCACAAAAGAAATAAAACAGATAAAAGATCTCCCACCTTTACTCCCAGGAAAGCTCTAACTAGACTAGTCGAATCTAAGGGAATAGTCCTAGGACTCTTAGATAACATCCTGTCTCTGGAGGATGAAGACCAGAGGCATCTTTGTCACTCACAAGATCCTTCACCACTTTGCAGGTGTGTTCATCCTCACCACTCTTAATTCAACCTCCCACTTTGTCTGTGTCTGCCTTTCACTGTCCCCACTCTCTTTGACAGCACACTATAAGAGAAGTTTGCACATAGAGTGATTTTCTACAAGTGTACAGTGTTTTCTGACCACTCAGCCTAGTTTTTACTTCTCACATGACTCTTTCTTTTAATAGGCTTTCTCACCTCTCCTTTTACCTAAACAAAAATTATTAACGTTTTTGCAATGCTCACTCCTCTTTCAGAAAGTGCAGAGACAAAAGAAGCAGCTAACCTGTGAAGGTGGGAGCAAAATCTCATCCCAGAAGTAATAATGTTCTAAACTCCCACTGGCCTCAAGAGAGGAAACACTGTGACAAAAGACACATCTTTAACATCCAGATCACAAACTGCATTTGGACAACTCATTTGTGCACACAAATTGTTACCGCTCCTGAAGTTGCTGCCAATAAATTCAGGTAGGAACTGTAGCTGAACAAGGTTAATTTGTAATGATAACTAACTCCTCCAGAAACAGGTCCCAGAGATGTGATAATACCAGACAGACTTTTATCAACACATCAGCATTGCCTAATAAACCTTCATAATGTATATTTGTCACTCTTCTTATGAATGGCAGCTTTGGATGGCTCATTTCTCTCCTGCAGTCACCCTGGAAATTACTCTCTGTAGAAAAGTAGAAGTGTTAAAAGAGGCAAAATACACTCTGTGACAGTACACTGAAGCAAAGAGAGGCTGGGGAAAAATCAGCAGGCACACAGAAAGCTCACCCACTACTTTTACCTTTCCAGATGAGGGACTTCTGTGACATCTCCTTTGAAGAGTGTTTCGCCTACATCCCTTAAGCCATTGGCGATGCCTTCACCACATCCCTTCACCTCCCTGTTAGGGACATCTGTCTGCCCCACGGCTGATGTCCTATCTAAGAACTGTCCACCCTCCTTCATGCGCTGCTGGATCATGGGAGTGAGTGGCATCTCAAAGCTGAAGTAGCTATCGGGCTCCGAGTACAATGTCTCCAGAGATTCTGCACTGTAGTACAAAGATGCATTGTCTAGGATGTTTTCAAACTGTGAGCTGTACAGATCAGTGGAGACGTCAGAGTGCCTCTGCCCAAGGAAATCTTCATATCCTCCTGTGGTGGCTTCCCGCTCCTCCACCATCCTGAAAATTAACCAGAAACAGCTCATTTCAGTTTGGGGGCAAGGTTTAGACTTTGGGCAACTGTTCTCACTTTCCGCCTTTCTGAGCAGAAAGGTCAATGCAGCTTTATGCAAGAGAGGGCACTGCAGGTAAAATGCTGGTTTCTCCTTGCACTACCTCTCTTTATGACTGGCATCATCTCCCTCTCCAGGGACACAGAACGAAACAATTTTCTGGGTAAAAGAAGAGGGCTGGGAGACATCCAAGTATTGTCTAACAGATCAGCTGCCTACGTGCAAAAGAGAAAAGCACACACAATGCGTAAGATCTAAGCTAGCACCACTGCCAAGCCAGAGGCTGCACATGTTGGAGATGTGTATCCCGATGGAGTCTCTGCCCCTGAAGGATAATTTGCTATCCCTGCAGTCCTAGGACTGGGGTCTTCAGCAAAAAGCTGAAGGAAATCACTCCAAAATGCAAAGGGAAGCACGTGCAATTAAAAATATGGAGTCTGGGGAACTAGATTTGAAGGGAGAAGACTCAGCCTGCTTTCTGATGCAAGGAAAGGTATACCATCCCCCTGAACAATTTTTTCTCCGATGCACCAAATACTGTGGGGCTCCTCAACGTGCCAGAGGTTAGAGTAGCCAGCCCAAGTAATCCCCTGCACTGGCAAAACTCCACAGATACAGAGGTACAGAGGCAGGAAAGCCTCCCTTGTAGAGATGTTGTCTCATCAGCACACAACTCTCCAGGTGAAAGTGGGCATGGTTTGCTCAGAGCGCACCAGTGGAACCCTTTGTTTTGTCAGAGATGTGCATCAGGAAAGAAAAACAAGCAAATAAGGATGCAAAGCAGCCTGCCATTCTTGCAATATGTACTGCTAAAATGATATAAACACAGATAGATAGATAGATAGATAGATAGATAGATAGATAGATAGATAGATAGATAGATGCTATCTGTCTCTCAGACAGATAATATAGAAAGCACATATTGTAACATTTATCCTCTTATTCTCTACATGTCCCTGGATAAAATGTCTTTATTATCCAGCCATTCAGAGGTTGTCACACTGTTTTTGCACAAACTCTGAATGAAACAAGAAAATCTGTTCAAGTACGTGTGGCCAGGCTTGCATGCCAACCGTATTTAATTACATGGCATGTCCAGATCTCAATTACACCTGCTACAGATGCTTCATCACACAGACATCACTGCGCAAACAGAAAGACTTCTTATCTTTACATTCCAAAACCTGAGATGGACTGCAAACTTCAGTAAGATGGTATGAAGTGGCTTCAGTACCAACTTCAGGCACTAGCCAACCACCAACCATGTAAACCAGTATGGTAAACACCACACCACAGACAGCAGGCAAATATTTGCTGCTTCTTATTAGCTCCTAAGCAAGTAGGCACAAGCCACATACCTAGACAAGAGAACCCCTGCCTGACCCCTGCTCCCCTCTTAGCACCAGCTCACCTGCCCTGGCCTCTTGCAAGCATAGCCATCTCCTCCTCATCACAGTTCTTCCTCTCCTTCACAGAAACTTCATCCTTCCTGCCTTCTTCGAGCAGTGGTAGAGGAGTGGCTCCAGAAGCAGCAGGTTCCAGCCTCGTGTCTTCACAGACTTCACTCCATGCACTGTCTGGCAAGGAAAGCAAGGCTGGGGAGATCACTGGTGACACAGGGTGGCTGGATGTTTTGGACAATGCCTTCCTCTCCACAGACACAGAGTCCAGCAGTGAGTGCTTCTTTCTTCTCTGCTCCTCAGCTTTTTGCAGCTGTAAGATCTCCACACCTTGAAATTCTACATGTTTACCCACAGCTGCCTCTTTAGCAAGCCTTCTCTCGGTACCTGTTTGCATTTTGCCTTGACTGTACTCTGAAAACTCCTCAAAACGTGTCCCCCTCTCCAGTCTGCTGACTGCTTCCAGGTTTGTCACAGATGGCTTGTGACAGCTTGGTTCCTGAGCTCTGTGGACCTCCTCTGCTTTATTACTTATGGCTTGTGAAGGTTCAGACTGCTTTTCTCCAGCCCGTACTGAAGCCAGATCTTTCTTTATGATCAAATACTTTTTTTCCTCAGCTGTTCCTTCAGATGGAAGAAGCATGTCTGAGAGTTTTTCTTGGCCTGCTGGAACTGGCTCTCTGGCTGCCGGCACATTTTGGCTGCCAATAACACTCTTTTTTTCCATTTGTGTCTCTGAATCGAGAGAAGTATTTGCTCTTTCTTGCACCTTTGTTGCTTCTAGCTGTCGAGAGATTTTCATGATCTCTGGCAGATTACCCGTGGGTTGCAAACCTTTTTCTGGGGTGTGAAGCTGCACTGCCCCTGCATCAGGCCTCAAATTACCAGCAGGAGCTGCACACTGGGGAATAGGCCTGACACGTTGGGGACTGTCCCGTCTTTCTGGACTGCGTGTCACAGGCTCAGCCTGGCACGTCGATGCAGCCGATGGTCCTTGTCTGCTCGACTCTGCAGTGCCATACTCTGGAAATTCATTGATGATGGTATGAGGAGGCAAACTGCTGCTCCCACGGCCACTACCTGCAAAGTAAAAGGAGAGAGACCCTGGATTTATCTACCACATGCACAAAGCAAAGAGTCTGATCTCTCTCCCCGGCCTGCTCCTAACAGAGCAACAACGCTCTCCCCTGCAGGGTAAATACTTCAGTTTAATTCACTTCTGCTCTCACACTGCAGTTATCCAAAGCTGGTCCTTTTACACAGGAGTTTTTGGGCGGCCCTACTTTGGGAGTCTGCACTACAGAGGAAGGAATGCCAGAAATGTCTGCTACACTTCACAAAAGGTCCCAATGGCACGTGAACAGTCTGAGGCCTCAGGCCAGGCCACAGGCCAGGCCACAGGCCCAAGAAAGCAGAGATTCAGATGTCTGACATTCATCCACAGTATGCACCACCCATGATGGTTTTACTTAAAAAAGACACTACACATGATGGCTTGATGCTTTCAGGTAATTTGCACTTGTAAAGGTGAAATACTGGGAAGATAATCAGCCACACCTCTTATGTTCTACAGACTTAGCAAAACTAATTTACTACATTACAAAATAATTAATGAGCAATTAAACTTTCTGCCAGCACTACCCTCTTCCTTTAACAACTCAGGTAGCTGAAGGTCATGTTGCAGTGATGGATACCCAGCAATGCACATTTCCTACTGCAACAAGTACACTGCTGCAGAAAAACCTTGCTACCCCTCCCTTCCTTGTGCTTTTACAACTGATGTAAACAAAGAAGAAGCAAAAATGGGTGGTCCCATTTTCCAAGCGCCAAGCACTCAGTAGCTCCCATTGTTTCGAGGTAACAGAGAACCATCTGTCCAAAGGGACCTCAGGGATCACATAATGACAGATAATTGCCCACCTTATATCACAGCTCAAGGCGCAACTGAGCTCTTGGGGGAAAAAACCCCAAAACAACAATTAAAAAGCCAACCATCAACAGCTGCATTTGTCCCACTCCTGCAGGGAAAAAAAAAAACAAAAACAAAAACAAAACAGAAACAAAAACAGAAACAAAACAAAACAAAACAAAACAAAAACACAAAAAAAAACCCCATCAACAACAACAACGAAAAAAACCAAACTGGCCTGGAGTATAAAAGTGTTTTAAATCAAACTGAAGGGTGGCCAGACCCAAACATCTACTTTGAAAAGCATCAGAGGTGACAGCTCTGAAACCAGACACCACCTTGAATTTAAATGGTTTGGTCCCAAGGTGCACCTCTAGGTGCTGCACTACAAACTAATCCCCATCTCTGCTCCAAGTAGGCCAGCCAAGGTCTGTTTCTGAGGCAGAAGCCATGTAGCTGTGGTTAATGACAGGCTGAGTTCAAAGTGAAAGAGAGGATAGTCTAACACAAGTTCAGAACCGCATTAATATGGCTATCTATGTGCCAGTGGCTTGTTAAGGTAAGCAGAAGCTCACACCTGCCAATATATCCCAGTATATCTAGCCACAGGGAAAATACCACACACTGGGCGTGGTGCACGATCAAACTGACAGCCTTGGACTCTGCCAAGCCTCAGAATCTTCCCCAGTGGGCTCTCCAAATGTCTCCATGCCATTTACTTAATTACTATATGATAAAAATTCAGCTTCATCCAGACGATTTGGTTGCTGTCCAGGACAGTGACTGGATAAAGCAGGGACCTTTTCTTTGCTGCAAGGTCCCAGGGAGCCATAAGGAGCAAGGATGCCCTGTCCACAATTGCATCACCAGCCCATGTTCATGGCAAGGTTTCCAAAACACAGGTGTAGGAGCACCCACGGTGCTTTTCCTTAGTGTCTGAACCAGCAGACAGTCTCCTTTGCACACAACTCAACCACACAGTGCTTGTGTGCATCTCAAGCCATACTTTCCATGGCACAAGCACTAGGCTGACACTGTGGGGCACTTTCACCAGGACAGACTCACATATGACAGTGATGTGCTGTGGTTACAATGTCCTTACACCTGCAACAGAAAAACTCCAGGCAAGCAACCCCAAGCGGCTTTCTCACCCCACAATCCCTCTGTAATGCAGAAGATTTAGTGCTTGCTGCTCTCTCAGCACCGTCTAGAGGAGGGATTTCTTAGGAGAGGACTAATAGGGAGCGTGTCATTATAGATGCTAACATAAACCCTTCTTGGTGGACATATCCACCCACAAGCAATGCTTAGTGTGTGCCCTCAGCATTGTGGGACAGCACTTGGCCAGGCCACTGCCCAGGCCACACACTCTGACTGTACTGCATGAAGAAAGGGAATACATAGCGCTCTAAGAGCTGGGACCCCCCAGGCCTCACTCCAATCCACACATCCCGCCTTGTTGGAAAGAAGCCTGGAGCGTCAGCCCTGGCCTCCTGTGGGGCTGGGATGTAGCCAATGTGGTCCGGAGGCCAAGCCCTAACAAGGCTCCATACACAGATCCTGCCAAGGGGCCAGGCTCGTCTCTGCTAATTGCTATCTTAGCTTCTGAACCAACACGAGGGAAACAGAGGGGGCCTTATTTCTTGTGGTGAATGCTAAATGCTCTGCTGCACGTCCCCATCTGCCACCAACAGCCACTGCCGACGGTGGAAAGAAATCTTGAGCAAGTTTCTGATTTACTTCTCCTCCTGAACTTCACAGTCTGGCAAGCCCATCAGACTCCAGAAGAGGTACACATACAGAGCACATACCTGTACACGCAGGCACAGAGAGGTGTCCAAAGGGAGAGAGAGTACTCCCCTCTGCCACACCTGCAGGCTGTGCTCCATCTGAGCAAGAGAGTAATGCTATCACAGTAGAAATGTAATGCCTTTTCTGAAATGACATGTCAGCAGCTGTCCTCTGGACAGACTGCTGCTGCTGCTGTCACTGCTGTATGCAAGTACAAGTCAGTGAGATTCTTGCCTTTCATGCAGGAATATTGCCTAATTCTCTGTATGATTGAAAAAACTTCCTGTATGACATCAAAGCAGGGTTCTGTCACCATTATGTTAGGTACCACCATGCACATGACTGCCAAGGTCTCTATTTCATGAAGTAAACCATGACCAATCCACCACTCTCTCCCAAAACTGCAAAACCTTCCCCTTTCCTCAGAGAGCTATTTCAGTTACAAGAGCTTAGGGGAGCTTGAGCTCTTTAAGGGAAACTCCTCCCTTATTCCCATCCACCACCACAGCATCATGTCTTGCTGCAGCTACTGGCATATCCTGTCTAACCCCATCCCCCAATATGACTGCATTACAAACAAGGATAGAAAGAAAACAACAAAATTTAAGGACTGCACTGAAGATGCGCAGGGAAAAAAAATACCCATCATCAAACAAACAAAGAAAGGACACACACTTTAAGGTAACACAAATTTCTACTTTGCATTGAAGGTGGCTTCTTTCAACAAATGAAAAAAAAGAAAAAAAAAAGGAAAAAAAAGAAAAAAAGAAATAAATGGACAGGGGAAAAGCTAATATAGAAAGGGGGTGAGTGACTAGAAAACTGAGACCGGGCAAATATAACCTAATAGCATTTGGCAGCCTTTCTGATGAGTAGACGTTGAAAGAATTAATGACTTAAATCAGGCATAGATATGATATTTCATAGGTAAATAACCATTCCATGTCAAGCAAACTTGTCTACAGCATAATAAAAGGAAATTCTAGGAAGCAAAACACAAGTTAAAAGCATAGACAGACATTTTGTTTACAGGTACATTTTAAAAAAGAATGGTGTGAGTGTCTCTCTCTATACAGTATATATATATATTATATAGCTCGAGAAATTAGATATATTTGCTTGAACAGTCTCCTTACTCACAGAGGTTACTGTAGCTCCAGCAGTTACCCATTGGTCAAAGAAATAAAATGCAAAGATCATCAGTTTATCTATAGCGATACCAGCTAATTCAATTGCTGCTGTTCTAGTCAACTGGAATCAAAATAGTTTCAAATTTCCTGGCAGCTGCTGCCCTGCACTGCACACAATGATGTAAATGGATGCTTTCTGAGTATTATGAAACTGATGGGGGAACTGCAGTCTCATTCAGTCTATCGCAGGAGCTAAGGAGTCCACCTTGGCAGCTTGCAGGGGGAAAAAAAATCTTCCTCCAGCAAGGCTGCCTGACGGCATGCCAGGGATACGTCTGTGCTTAGCTGCCGTTTTTGTAACTGCGTCCATAAGGGGAGAATCGGGCAGAATGGCGATGCTGAGAGTCATGTGCTGGTTTCGGAATGCAGGATGCTTTATGGCATTTCAGCATTAGTGAGCTGGAAGCATTCACTAAGCAGCCCAGTCATCCTGCATTTTATGTCTCTGCAGCTCCTTGCGCAGATCACAAGTAGCACGTGGGTGAGCTTGCATGCAGCATCATATCAGTTACGCTTTCCTGGTATTCCTGCCACCATTTGTAAAAGGCAAATTAGGGAAGTAAAAAACAATGTATGCATTAAGATGAGACAAATCTCTAGGTCACAGAGCTTAATGAACAAATCACAGGATTTATGGTATTGTATCACTACTGCAGCCTGCCAGAGAGGAGGGTTACACACATCTCCTTGTCCTGCACTGCATCGTGTTACATCTTCTACAGTCACTAAAACTATTCCAATTGATAAAGCAGCCTTCTCCTGCTGAGATGGAGCAGCCATCCCCTATAAAAGGGGAGGGATGCTGCATAGCTTCTGGCAGCCTCATGCAGCAACCCTTTTTCCAAATGATGTCATTCTCCATGCTGCAATAGGTTCTGCCTGGCCAGAGTAGCCAAAGCCAGGGGATTAACATAATGCAAACACAGGGCTTTTGTAACTGGACTGCAAACATCCACACTGGACTGGGCACAGGATTTTCTGCAGCTTGCAGACACTCCAGGCTTTTGGGCAGTTTGCTTACTCCAAAAAGGAGAAGCAGAGCCAGGTCTTCATCCCGTCGAAAGTTACAGCAGCATTATGTAAAAACAACAAGTTGGTGGAAATGGGGAAGCTGAGTAAAAGTGAGAGGCAGAGGGAAGAGATTGGGGAGAGTTGCCTAGAAATAAATCCTGGTGAAATGCCTCTATGCCTCAGCAAACATGCAGGGAATGTAAAGGGGAATAGAGGTATGACAGAGCTCTTGCAGGAAAATTGACCATCTTGGCTGAGATCCCTCACCCCAAAAAGAGACAACCAGAGGGACTCCTTGCTGTGGTCACTGGGAAGTTTGGCACAGAGCCCAAGAGCACGCACAGGCTGTGTGTTCTTTGCAGTCCGTGCTTGAACAGCCACACAGTGTGTGAAAGCCAGTGGCTCAGGGTTACCCAGAAATTAAACTAATTTGTTCACGGAAAAAATAATCCCCTGCATGCATAGAGGGGCAGTATGTTCCTCAAGAAAGCGTACACCCACAGCTTCCTGCATACTGGAAGAGATTCACAAAAAGATACTGCCCACCACTGTTCTTGTGTAGTTCCCTAAATTCTGGGGGTTTTGGGCTACCAGAGACAGTACTAGATGAAACTTCAGTCTGACGTAGGACAACCATGCCATGCTAGGTAAATCTGTGATGAATCTCTGCTAGCTAGTGCTGGAGTCTGGTAGGATATGATGATGCTAAGTTGTCAATGGTTTGGAAAAGAGTGAGAAAAGCCACTAGGATAAGAACATAGATCCTGTGCATTTAGAAAGCAATGACCATTTAGAAAGCATGCAACATACATGGGACACTTTGTGCCTCTTTGAGAGTTTGTGTGTATTTTTTTTCCAACTGCACAAGGCCTACCTAGCCCTATTCCTGATGGAAAGCTTTATGAAAGCAATACTGTGACTTGGCCGCATATTTTTTCCCAGATTTTAACTAATTCCCAGTGGTAAATAGGGTTTAGGACCCCTTGAATAAAACCAACTGCACTGAATTAACTGTCCTCCAAAGAGCCCTGTACCTTTCCCCTGGTTGCAAGAAGGATGGCACCTTGCTGCAGTCACTCACAGGCCTACAGTGAGCTCAAAACAGGACAAAGTCCAAAACTAACATGCAGCACGTGCTGAGAGGATTTAGTGTGAGGGATTATCCACTACAAATTGCTGTATGGGCCACAGATGGTCAGTGAGATAGCTCAGTCCCAAGAGTCATTACCCTGGAAAGCAAAATGGTAGAGTGGAACAGCTGCTAGCATGAGTAGGAACAGGAGGGAAAATACAAAGGGAATATCTGGACTCCTTATCCTGACATAAAAGTGCAAGTGGGTCTTAGAATATTTAATGCCCTTTTCTTCTTTGAAGTTCCACACTCTGGAATTATATGGCTGTGAGAATCTCAAATTTTCATTTCATTTTATTATGTCTGGAGAAGTCTGAAACCCAATATGCAAACAACAGATCCAAAAAGAATCTGAATTTTCTATTTTTCTGCTGCTGTGATTTAGAAAGGAAGTAGCTAACAGATTTTCTAAGTGTAGATATACACAGTAATTAGCAAGAATTACTTTAAAAGCTCTCTAAGAGCCTTCACCTGAAGAAAAAACTTCTGAAGCAGTGACAACTCACAGCTGTTTTGACACTTTCAGCATCTACAATGACTTTACAGCCTCTCTAAATTCACTTATAATTAATGTTATATATTTTAAATACTGTATTTTTCAATAATCCTCTCAAAATCCTTGGAAAGTTGCTTTGAGTGAGCAAAAATGGCTTTAAAAATCCATCACTTGTAAGCACAGATCTCAGAAACATGGGATTTCTGTAGATCCAGAAACCAGGCACACCTGCAGAAAAGGTGTCCTTTACTACTTTTCAGAGTTTGGGACCAATTAACCAATCTGAGAGTAGTCTTGCTAGACAGTTCTTAAAGCACCCTAGGAGATGGATCTCAAGTTATGTGCCCAGCTAAAACAAAAAAAAGGGCATAGAGGGATGTGTGTATCTCCCAGGCTCCAAGTGTTTTTTGCTAAAGGTGCTGTTGGACATTGCATAGTAAATTTTCAGCAGGCTCTCACAGAGAATGAGACTCCCTTCCCCTAGATGCTGGGCAGAGTTAAATACACAACACAGGGATCTACGGCAGAAGGTACCTGTTAAAGCAGTGAACTGTGAACAGGAAAAATACAGGCTGTACTCTGTGTTACACTCTTTCAGTCCAATACCAGGCCAGAGCTGCACCTACCCATATAATTTTATTTAAATGTCTTCTCTGTGTGCATATCAACAGCAAGTTAACATGCATAATTTCCTTCAGAAAGCTTCAGAAATGAAGCAAGGCTACAGCACATTAGAGGGTTTGTGTGGGTGTGCTGCAGATCTCACCAGATGATGGGGCTGAGGCCAAAGAGAGGAGGCAATGGTGGTGACAGGAAAAAATGCATCTGTGTCCCACTGTACCTGCCTATAACAAGCTAAATCAGCTGGCTGAGCCTCTCCTGTTATGCCCACTGATCTGGATGCCCCATTTTCTGTCTGCCTGATGGAAGGGCATGACCTGCCTGTCTCCAGGAAGGTGTTGCTGAGTCCTGCCAGCTTCAGCTGAATTCAGCCTGTGCCAGGTGTACTCAGAGCATCTGATGGGGCCAGATGCTGACAGATTGCCAGCGCCACCAGATCCACAAATATTTGTGTGCTCCCATCAGCATGGCTCCCAGCTTCAGCCAAAAGAACACAGACAGGGAGACATCTACTGCCTTAACTCTGGCATTTCCTAACTTCTGAGTGCTTAATTCTGCACCTTTAAAAAACAATAAACAAACAGTACATGTTTTAATAATTATTTGTACTAAACTCTTGGCATTCAAACAACTCTGTTGTTTAGAAAGTTGAGGATGTGGTAATCTCCTCCCTACAGCTGTAGGTTATGATAACTTGATCTATCCAGCTTTCAAGTGCAGGTCACAAGACATTCAATTTCCTCCTGTGGAGCAAGGGACTTAGGATAATGCCTTGTGCTCCCTTTAGTTTTCCTGCCCCTTGGACTGGAAACCCATGCATCCATCACACCACACCTGACAGCTCCAGAGCATGCCTCAGTTTCTCCCAGTCCCAGGAGGCGGGACTAAGAAATTCAGGGGAGATAGCAAGACAGTTCCACCACTCCACCTCTGCAGCCAGGATGCAGAGCACAATGGAACCTGTCCTTCTGCACCAGCATTTATTTTTCCATGTGCTCTTCAGAGCATCCAAAATGACCCGCTTTACTCCATGCTGGAATGAAAGAGGAGCACTCAGCGTGGCCAGTGAACATGCTGGTGCCAAAGAGGTAATTACTTCCTATAGTGCACAAACTCCAGTGGAAAAGTACCTTTCAATACAGTACCTCTGGAAACTTAAATTTAAAAAGTTAACCTTCTTTTTGCATCATTGCCAATCAGCAATGCCAAACATTGGGGATATTTATGAGGAAACTACTGATTACACACCACGGTTTTAAAACTCCTGCAGGATTTCTGTATGTCAGAAAATGCAGTGGGACACTAGAAACAACAACAACAACAAGCTGATAAAGTCAAATATGCACAACAGGATTATGGACTTTTAATTATGTGAGAGAGGGGTACCACAGCTCTGAGCTTTCTGTATTCCAGCCTTGTGTGTGCTCCTGGTGAACACTGCAGGACATCTGATGCGCCAATCCTTCACCATAATTAAGCAAAATTAATGTGAAAATCAGGCAGTCCTCCAACCCTCAGAAAATGCAGTTTTGCACTTCTTAAGCAAAACATAGCTGCAGAGGAAGATACCAGACCAGGGAGCCTAGACTTTCAGGATTGCCTGGAGATGGAAAGAGCACAAGATGAAAATATAGCAAAGGGGTGGTGCCTCAAAATGGAAAACAACAGGGTTGGAGCACTGGGCAAGACTACAGTCAGCAGTCTGGGCTATCATGAGAACAATGTAATAATGAGTGCCTGTGGTCTAAGGGCAGTTCCTGCAGGGAGGATCAGGAAGGTGCCATTTCCATGCAATGTGAGGGGGATGCAGCAGAGCTGGACATGTGTGCCTTGAAGTAACAGCAAACAAGTGAGACAGAATGTATGTCAGTGATGCTCACTTTATACAAAGATACTGGGATCACTTTCTTAAAGATGTTTAAATCAGAAACGTAAGAACCCTGAAAAGGCTTTACTTTTACAAAATAGCAGTCATTGTGTCCTTCCTGTGCTCTTGAAAAACAGTTCTAGACATTCTAAAGCAAAAGCAATAATTTCTTCGATTGCAGTTCAGGAACAGGTATGTTGCATGGGTCAAAGTATGTGTTTGATTTTCTTTCATGTGTCAGATCTGGCATTGTTTGACCCCTTGCAATGGTGATTCAGCACACATTGCCAGAAGAAAATAAGCCCTTTTTTTAGAATTGTTCTTTTGGCATTATTTTTGGGGGGTCTATTACAGTTTTTGCTGGCTTGAGCTTGCTAAGTACACAGATGAGCACAAGAACTAGCATGAGACAATTGGTGGCAGTGTGTGTCTGGGACCATCTCTTGGCAGAAGCAAGATGTTAAATGAGCTCAGTTGCCTCATGACACCTCACTGAACACAAAACAGCAAGTGACAGGCTTTCCAAAAAGCTATTTGTTTCACCAGGAATTCAAAACCAAGCTTCTTCCAGCAGCTGTTGGGAAAGACCAGATTTGCATAGCAACACAGGCAGTATTTGTACAGAGCCTTTTTGTGAAGGATGAGATTAAACCTCTGGTACACAGGAGGGATGAAAGCTTTCTCCTTTCAGAAGCATCAGAGAAAAGACTGTTTATTAATCTTAAGAAGCTATTTTCTTCCTAACAACAGTCTTGGATTTATTTTCTCATATAACAGGAATTATGGGGTATTTGGCCCTCATGTTTATTTAAAGAATTATTTTGTAGTATCCCCCATTTTTTTCCCTGAAGGAAGCACTTTTAAGACTAAAAAAAAAAAGTCATGTGGCCATAACTTTTTTTTTTCTTTTTAGTATTTAAATGTATTAACAGCAAAGTCATAAAAATCAGACCTGTAGCACAGCCAAGCCTGAAGAAAGTCTGCTCAATAGAGATCACTGTTTCCACGGCAGTTTCCAGAGAAGGAATGTATGTTTCCACATACAACAAGCGCCCTTTTATGTCAGTGAGTCTGAGAAGACGTCTTGTCCAACCCAGCTAAATTGAGTTTCTAAAAAACATTTTCTTTTGCTGGAAAGCAGAAGGCTGGGGTTTCGCCAAGGAAGGTGGCCAGGCTGTGCAGGGCCACGTGGACAAGTGTGGTGCATCCTCCCTGCTCTCCCAGCGGGAGGGGTCTGCAGGGAAATGCGTGGTCTTGAACCCTTCCACAACAGGAGGGTCCTGGGGGGCTTGGACCTGCTTCTGCTCCAAGTAATGCATGCAGGGCAGGAGGATGGGCAATGGACAAGAGAGGAGAGGGCCCAGACAACAGGCATCATGCATTAAAGTCAAGAGAACATTAGGGCATCAGTGATCACAAATATCCCAGATAAAATCAGACTGAAGACAGCAAAGGAAAATGTTTTATATGTGACAGCTTTATTAGCATTTGAATATCATTGATGAAACACCTCTTCAAAAGCCGTCTAACTTTTTATTTTCCCCCCCTCTCATTTTCTCATCTGAAAATGACCAGCAGCTTCAACCTGGAAGGTAAAAATCAGCACAGAGCTTATTAACAAAAGCTGCCATCTCCCACCTGGGTAAACAGAAGTGTTTGTCACAGTCGCCCCCACTTATTGCTCTTTCTTTGTGAATTGGCTTGTCTGATGCAAGTGTTTTAGTACTTAGTCAAGACATGTATATCCTCAGCAGCGTCAGCAGTAACGTGGCTGTGGCCGAAAGGGAAAGTATAAACCAGAAGGCAGAAGTAATTAAGCTGTTCAGCAGCTTACATGCTATGTTCTGTTTCTGAGGCCAGCCATGGCATGGGTCAACTGCTTTAGGTTAGATAAACTAAAGTTCAGCGTAACTGCCCACAGTGACAAGTTGTTCTCTTGATCAAGTTTAAACACCAACATTTCTCCTGGCCCTGCCTCTGTCACTCATTTGCTTGAAATATTTCATACTTTGACCCCTAAAAAGCATGTCTTCTTTCCTGTAAAGGAAACTTCAGAAAGTAGCATGTTTATTTGGATTTTTGGTGGTGTTTTCTCCCTTCCGATCTAATAGGGAGAAGAACAGAAAGACTTTCAAGCATAGCTGCTTCCCCCAAAAGCATATGTATGACATATTTGATATATATCAAATAAAAAAAAAACCATTATTTGATGTACAAAAGCCCTGAGTTTGTACTACTGTCCCCTCAGTCACCCTGTCCTCATTCACCTCCAGTAAATAAGCAGTTAAAAGCTGAAGAAAAAACTAGAAGGGGCAGAACCACTATCATTTATCCATGGCAGTCAAACAACTTGTAAGAGGAGGAGGAGGATGCATTTGTCTGTGGCAGCATGAGGCCAGTCTGGGTAAGCACGATGTCACCCAGTTTTTGGGTGCAATTCACAAACGTTGTATGTTAACCACTGTTAAATATTCACAAACTTTCTTGTCAGGGTCCCTTGAAGTAACTCCCATTTTGCTAATTGTTAGCTCCTACTGGTAGTTTCTCATTAATAAAGGAACAGGAGGAGATCCGGAAACAAGGCAAGAAGGAGATCCAGAAACAAGGCAAGAAGCACAGGAAAAATACAGCGAATTAGGCATACAAGTCAATATGTCTGACTTACTCTTTGCTACCCTTTATTTTAGAGCTCAGTACTTAGCTTGGAATACCCATCATATTTGATAATTGTTTTGGCTGGTAAAAACAATAGCTTCACTTGGATTTATTAGACACAGCATACTTTATTTAATACCAATCTCTGGATTTGTACCAATGCCTGCTGACAGTGCTCTCACACTGTGTCTTTCCAAGCAAGAAATGAGGTCATCATGATTCATGTAATAAACTGATACACATTTTGTGGCAATTTGAAAGAGTTTTTAAAATTCCTAAATAAGGTCCTTTTGGTTTGGGTTTTCTTGAGGGTTTTTTTCTCTTTTTGGAAATTTGGATTTTTTTCCACTATGCAATTAGGATTTCCCAGCTGGATGACCAAAAAGCCAGGAAGAAACTCACGTTCTGCTTTATTATTATTTTTTTTTCCTTACTAAAGTGGAGGAACATACACAGTTTGTTTCTGAGCAAAGTGCTGCCCTTTTCTAGCATGAAGGGAGTCTTCCTGAATTAAGTGACACAGAAAGTTTGCAATTAGAAAGGATCAAGGTACACAGAGAACAGCCTGAGGAAATGCTTTTTCAAAGAGGGCAGGGCTTGTTGATAATTTTGACAAGGCAAGAGGAATAGCTACAATAACTACATTTCTTTTCTTCTAAGCTTGGGCTTTAAAAGGTAGAAAATGCCCTATATTTACAAGAAGACAACAGGAATAAGACAGATCCTTAGATATAACATTAGATATTATGGAAGCATCTGGACTTCTAGAATCACTGACTACAGAGGGCAGAGCAGTCCGGGTACCAGTCAAGTATCTGAATTAAAATCTTACCTACCTCTACTTGTAGAAAGACCACAAAGTGCATTTCTGGAAGATCTCCAGGCAGAAATGGCCATGCTTCAGCATGTGCAATTGCAGAACTCATGGCTGAACAACTCCACTGCAGAGAAGTGCAGGGACTCCCTCCACCAATGTGCTTTTAGCATGTGAATCCCTGCTGTCACATCATGGTGGCCCACATGAGCCAGAAAGAAAGACAGGGGTATAAGAGAGGGAACCACTGTCATTTTCTGCGGCCAAACCAGCAGGATCCAGTACTTGCAAAAGACAGCATATACTGAGTGAGCCTCACGGAGTCATTAAAGGAGAAGCTTCTGCAAAACTTTCCTGAGTGGCTTAAGAGATTTTTTTTTTTTGCACAAAGTAGAAATAAATAGAACTTACCCATTCCTGAAGGATTCTCTTCTTCCAAACCAAATAAAAATTCATATTTGGCCTTGGCAACATTCTGGGCATGAGCTGATATGTCATTATCCCGCACAAGTGCTTCTGCCTAGAGTAAAAATAAACAAAGCTTATATACCTTTTAGTGAAAAAACAGCAGAAGGAACATGAATCCCTTCAGGCAGCATTTTGAAAGTATTAATTTCACTCTGTCACCACCAAGATCATCCAGAGTAGACATGGGCCAACTCAGAGAACTTTTGAAGAGCTCACCCCTCCTTCACTGAACCCAAGAACTTCAGTATTAAGAACAAAGACCTAACAGAGATGTGAGAGCACCCAACCACTCTTTACACACTCTTTAGCCAGCTTACCCACTGAAAGGCCAGCAGCATTGGCCAACTATGTCAATAATATTGGTTATATTGGTTGGAGTTAAAAATATCAAGAGAGTAGTATCAGAAATAGCAAATTTGAGCATGTAGGTCATAAAACTGGAACCCATGGGAAAACCATAAATGGGGCAGGCTGTCTCTTTGAAAAGATAGTGGGGTAGAGAAAGTGAGGAGCAAGGACTACAACAAGGATGATTAAAAAGGGGGAGAAGGATAAGGTACGCAAACATGTACCTAGGCAGGAGTACTGTCTAAGGGGCCCTGTTGGGCAGCCCATGCATGACCACCACTGTGTAGGTCAGGACTAGAGTCCAACTTGGTTTTACAACCACACCGCACAAGTCAAACCTGCTTATCCGGCCAGGAGGCAGGGAGGGGACACAAGGTGGTGAGCCCAGTGAGCAGGGGAACACCTGGAAGGGTGAATGGATAGACTGATTGAGCAACCTGTTCTACCCAGGTCTGGTGCCCCCAGCACCTTCCCCACTGCTCCTTTCTTGTGAGAAACAGAGTAAATGACCTTGACACAGTAAAGGTCCAGTTTCTCAAAAGAGAGAAAGGCTACAGGACTAAGATCAAAATACTTTTCTGAACAGGTAGGGACAAAACAAATCTCTAAGATAAAGCACACACCAGCAATAAACTGCAGTGCAAAAACTATCCAGAGTTAGCATTAAGTTTCTTCCCACCTGGACAAGACAGAGCCTGTAATTCTTCTGTTTGAAGTCACAGATAAAATAAATCACTAACTCTAAAAATTCTTCAGTAAACTTTATATTCATATGAGGCAGTCAATTGCTGTGGCATAGCAAGCCATGGCATGGTTTACATTGGTGAAAGCATTAGCTTATGAAAACACTCTTTAAAAAACAAATGGAACATTCAGCCCCCTAGGACAACAACAACTTTTATGCATTTCTATCAAATACCTGAGGATAAGCATCAGATAAAAGCAGAAATTTAAAGTACAAGGGAGATGTGATTCACAGGAACACATAGTCACAGCTCTTAATCAGAGATGGATGGAATCACAAATTCATATATTCCTCCTAGGCCATCTGTCTAACAATTGTATTTTCTCCCAAGAACACACTGACAAATAGTTATCTTGCCCTATGCCCCAGAATGGTTTTGCTCCAGGTTCCACTGGCCTTTTACACCCATTTCTTCTCCTACCTTTCTGCACTGTGCCAGTCTGCAAGATTTAGTACAAACACCACTCTGCCCTAAGTCGACAGCAGATGTTACACAGTGGTCTTGGACTAATTTATTTACCATTCACTAGACATTCACTAGTCCAACTACTCAGTACTAGGGCTTCCAGTATGTCGATACATGTGCTAACTCCAGTCTACCCAATCCTTTGGTAAAGATGTGATGGAATACATAAAGGGCTTACTATCACAAAGATGACTATCACAAGCATGACAAAATGAGCTTGGAAGAAATCACCATGTCTGTCCTGGCTTTACAGACCTGCATTCATTCACTGGCAGGGAGGCAGGAAGGGCTAGAAAAGGAATAGCTGGAGCCAGAGCACACAGGAGAAGGATCTTTGTCTGCATCAGCTGAGACAGGAGTAGCTTACAGAGCCAGACAAAAATTCAGCCTACTCAGATGGATGTGAATGGATGGGATTGCTTATAACTAGCTGGTGCCAAATCCCAGTGACAGATAAATGAAATGGAAAATAAAATTAACAGAACAGTCCAGTTCTTGAGCAGTAAGGAATTTCTGATCTATACTCCTCTGGGACACAGCTTCTCCATCCCTCAGCCTTGCTTATTGAGATTTCACAGACATCTGCTACACTGAGCATCCCTGCCAGCAAACATGTGTTCCAAGGCTCTCTATTTGCCTGTACCTTATTGTAAAGCAAAGAAGAAAACTCCAGCTCACAGCACCCTCTGCATCATCCAGTAACAGTCACAAGTAAATTGTAAAATTAATGGGGTTTCAGCGTATAGGCCACCATTTGTCAGAGTTAAGTGCCTAAACTGAGGCTGCATGATCTTAGTCTTTGCATCTGAAAGGGGTAACTTGATTGTCAGAAGTCTCAATGCTGCTGATGAAAATTACAGATACTGGCTTGAGTATGGGAACAGCTGTATTTAACATCTATTTAGGTTGTCAGAGCACTAAAAGGATGTATAAAGAAAGTCCATATCCAGGCTTAAGGATAAGTTTATCATATTTCATCCAAACAAGACATGTTAAAAAAGAATGCAAGAGCAGGAAAGAATGAGGATCTTGAGGTCAGAGCTAGTTTTTAAGACTATTGCTTTACCAATGTCCAAGTCAAGAGACTACATGTGTTCTCCTTTCCTTCTTTCAATCTACCATTCACCCAAGCTTTGCAGGAGTCAAAATGCCTGAAACGAGGAGCCCAGAAATGGGCTGGACAAACATTCATGGTGCTTTCAAGCTGCATTAGCAAAGATTAAATACGAGCAAGATTGAAAGGGATATAAAACTCCTGCTTAAGCCTTCTCTTTCAGCTGAAGGGCAAAGAAATCTGCATCCAGGTCAGCCATTTCATAATTGCTTCCCTCAAAGGGCTTTAACCACCACCTTTGAAGCATCTCATCTTTGTCACTGCTGAAGAGGGTGACGCTTAGGAGCACCAATCCCCTTAAATCAGCCCAGCTGTACGTACATTTCTCATGAGCCATATACATATTATTTTTCAGTCCAGTGATGCTCTGGGCAGAGAGGCAGCAAGTTCCTACCCATTGGTGCATCACTCTTGCAGTGCTTTCTGCCTGTTTGAACATGTTTGATCAAGCCTACTTCTCTAAGTAATAGCTCTTGGTCAGGAGTTAGGAAGGCTGCATTTGCCTCTCAGTGAATTTTAGATAACATTGTGAGGCTGCATTAGTTTGCACCTGGCAGTCCTCGCCCCTCAGACCTCCTGCCAACACACTGGACCAGTTTCTATTGACCTCACACAAGGCATTGGCATGGGTCATCAGAGGTCCCACCTTGCTGACTTTCTGTTTCATGCTTAGGGAGCAGAGAGATTCTTAAGGATAAGGCTGTGGTGCTTGTGGTGGTTTCAAGCCAGCACACGAATGAAGCTGCTGAATCTGTGTCTCAGCACTGAACTGAACAGCAGCAGGATGCTAAGACCACAGGGTTCCTGCTTCTCCAGCAGGAGCTGCTGATAAGGACAGATAAGTCAGCCCAGCAAGAAGCACATACACTGCCTCTGTTCTGCTGTCTGAATGTGTGAATGGAGCAGCAGGTCAGAATCTGCAAGGAGAAACTATTCCCACAACTCACCCTTGAGAGGTGTCTTTAACTCCCGATGAGAGCTGGTTACTGCCTTTCCTGAAGCTCAGTTTCACTCTCTGGATGAATTTCATTTCAACTCACAAGCTCCCCTCAAACTGCCCTCCAAAATTCCCAGTGGTTTTTGGATAGGTATAGTGAGTCATAAAAAGCCGAAGAAAATGCTTCTCCTTTCTGCACAGAAGAAAAGCACCAAAGCATCCTCTTTTGACTTGCATGAGGTTCTTGTTGGGACCTTGTTTTTGGGACCAACCGGTTTTGTCTTGGGGCCCTATTTATCATACTGTCTTGGGGTGAACGTTTCCTCCTAACTTGTCTCAAACCAAGACACATACCTACATGTCAGAGAGCTTTAACTGAAGAATATCAAACTCTTACTATCTCACCACCATTTGCAGCTGAGCTGACAGGAGAGCTGGGCTTTTTCTCAGAGGAAGGGGATAACACTGTCCACAGCTGCTCCGACAAGCAATGGGTCAATGTGCACACAAAGAACCAGTGTGAACCCATGCCTCCTGAAGCATTCACACTTAAGGTCATGCATTTTCTTTGAAAATGTCTAATAAGGGGAATATTCCAAGAAGCAGATAATTAAATGGCAACTTCTAGTCTGGAATTTATCAGACTCCCTGAGAGGACAGATGCTGTTAAGACAGACTCACTCCTTGTAGAAGACCTGGGAAAAAGTGCATGAGAAAAAGCAGAACAGGACGGGTGCTCAAGCAAGAGTCTTCAGGGAGCAAGAGTCAGCCAAAATTCTGGACAGCAAGAGACCACTCATCCTAAGGGAAAACATCAGCAGGAAGGGACCTAAGGACTATTCATGAAGAGCTGTTAGCTGGGACAGAGAGGTGAAAGAGTCCTCAGGCATGTCTTCACAGCTAAACCATATCAAGAAGCCTCAGTTTTACATGCTTTCACATGTGCACAGCTCTGTTTCCCAGAGCTTCCTGCCTTCCCTCTCAACCATACCACCACTGGATGTCAGCTCCCTGTCAGCAGGCAATAGCCCCTACACTGGAGCGACTTTTGGAGGTTTCATTGAGGCTACTGGGGAAATACTGCAGTATTGCAAGAAGGCAGGAAAATGCCTTGAAGAATGCCTGTAAATCAGAGTCTACTATGGAGAACTTCACAGCCACACCTGGACCATTTCTAATCCCAGGCTATGTTTGGTCCATTCTCATTGCTTCACCAACATCTCTAGCAGCAAAAAACTCAATTGCCTGCCAGCAGCCTATCAAATACCCCGATACAGTGAGTTTATACTCTCAGCAGGAATGATGGACAGAAGGTTCCCACAGATTTTAAAATCTTCTCCAGCAAGCTGCAATGTCATGGGCAAGTCTTTACAGAATCCTGCAATGAGGGCTCTGCCTCTGCTGTCACATCATCCCTGAATGGCCAAGAGCTCAGCAAGCTTCACTGTTTTTGACAGGTCATACCAGTTGTTCTGAAAAGACTATACCTGTTGAGTTTGTCTTGAATCACTTTCCTAAGTAACAGGATTAAATGCAGAAAGCTGG
This sequence comes from Ammospiza nelsoni, assembly GCF_027579445.1. Taxonomy (NCBI): domain Eukaryota; kingdom Metazoa; phylum Chordata; class Aves; order Passeriformes; family Passerellidae; genus Ammospiza; species Ammospiza nelsoni. The sequence continues at coordinate 25,964,063 of NC_080669.1, forward strand.
CATTAAAATAAACTTGCTAACTGGTAAAACCTAGTGCAACAACATCACAGGAAGAATGTGGGTGCTCACAGTAAGACCACTGGGTAGGCAGGGGTTGTAGTGTTTAATTCCATGTGACCTCATAAACTATAGCTGTGTTTTCCTTATACCTCCCCACACTAATACACGTTCACAATTCTTGAATTAAAGCATTAGTAAAATAATTAAAATTCAAAAGAATAGAAGCTTTGCATGGCTTAATCTCAGCTGGAGTTGCTAAAACTTAATGCTAGCCAAGGTTTTGAATGAGAAGAAATCTAAGCCTGGGTTTTAAACTAATTCCTAACTATCAGGAGTTGCAGGGAGATGTATAGAAAGCCAGAAGGTGGGGATGAAAGAATAGGCTTGTGTAAGAGCACTGCAAATAGCTGTTTTCCAGCAGAGAAGTCAGCCTTGTAAGACTTTTCAGCTACAAGGCAATTGTAGAGATATGGCAGAGGTGCTTGCAGTGACAAGGGGTCTGAAAAAAGCAAAGAAAAACAGGTAATTCAGCACCTTTTTTTTTTTTAATGCAACAGCCAGAAGACAACAGAAGAAGGTATTGGGAGTCAGCACCACACCAAAAAGGACATGGTTCCTGCTACAGTTTGTATTCAAAACCACAAACCATCTTGCAAAGCAATCTCACAGAAACCAAAATACTGAGGTACCTGACAAGAGACTGAACAAGCTCAAGGGATAAAAATCCCTAACAACATAGAAATCACATCCTTCTCATGAATCTCTAAGCTGACCTCTTCCTGGGCATCTGCTGACCTCCACAGATGCTCCTGGGCTAAAGCGGCCTTGAATCCAAACCAGTGCAGAGAGTCACTATTACCTGCTCACAAGGCTCTGGCATGGCCACGGACTGCAGAGACCTCACACTTGGTACCATCCAGCCAGCTCCTCTTGAGTGCTCACCACAACACACTCCACAGCTTACCCCAGGGATTCTCCAGAAGGCACCAGGGCACTGCAGGCTTCCTATGCCATTATTCCCAGCATTGCAGGGTTTGTTTACTATGAGCAGCCTCACAGGAAGCAGCCAGGCTGGAGAGAGCAAAACTGAAAGGGTGCAGATACTATCAAAGCTGCTCTCCCTGCACAAAGGCAAACTTCACAGAAGTTCAGTGTCTAAAGAGAAGCTCAGTTCAGAAATGAAGCAAAAGACTTTCTGCTTAGAAAAAGACCTGAGAACAGTGACGAGAAAAGACTCAAATTAATGCCTTAGCAGCAGCATCAAGCAGGTAAAATTTGTTTCCAGTCTGGTCACCTTGTTTTAGACCTGCACTTGAGTTTTTCTCCCCTTAAAGAAATGTTTGCCTTGTTGTTTGGTTGAAGTTGTTAGGAAGCAATCAGCTGTTATACAGAATTAAATACTTTCTATTATGCAAAGGCTGATGCTGTCTGAGCTGTAACTGCATGGCTGTGAACAGCATATTAATTCAAAGTCTGTATGATTACACTTTACCATTAAAGGTCACTCAGCATTTTCTATTTGTCAAGTCAGTGATTTTGATGCATTTTGTATGGACCTTTGGATATCTACGGATTACTTCTAAGGTATGTGCAAGAATCAAAACAAGTCCTCTGAGAAGAAGACTTTAGCTCACTGCTTGAACCACTGTGTTCTTAGACATAACACACAAAGATGAAGAAAAACATCAAAAAAAGTTTTGACTTCTATAAAGCCACAATGCAAGTATATTCCTGAGCTATGTCAAAGAGCATTAGGGTCAGGTATGATTTAAGAAAAACTGTGCGAAGACAGCATCTTATATCCAGAGAATTCTGTGATGCATGCAGTAGACATCTTGCATTTACTGTTTTTGTTCAATTTGTTCCAGTATTTAGCAAACTGACAGACTGCTTCACTTCAGCAGGTAGTGGGCTTCCATCATCTTCAAGCACCTCAGATGGCAGGACAGTGTTTAGCCAGGCAACAGGTCTGCTGTACATGGATTTCTCCTCCATGGAAGCTAAAATTTGAATATATCTAAATGCCTCATGAGCCTCTCAAAAGTTAGTTCTGTTTCTCTTCAGGCAACAAAATTCTTTGCAAAACCCTAGCCAACATCTGCTGTCCCTTGAAACTTTACAGACAGCATCTTTTGCCATGTGCTGTACATTCTTTATGTCCAGCTAAATATACACTGCTTTTATGAATGGAGGGACAGGGTATTGGGAGAGCTCATCTTCATTTTTCAAATCAATGTTATAAACATATTTCAAGGTAGTGTCCCCAAGTGATTAAAATATTTCATTTCAATGAATGGCTAAAAAAACCAAAAAACAAACCAACAAATAAAAATAAAAAACCACCCCACATCCAGCCATTAGACCTCTCCACACTGGAAGAATTAACATTTGCAAAAACCTGCATTTTCTCTGTGGCAAGCACAAACTGTAGAACTACAACACAGCAATAGAGTATGCAAAAAAGGGGTATGCATTCTTAGACACAGCTTCCTGATTCTGCATGATTATTTCGTATCACATATTTAAATTAATTTTACAGCTTTCCCCTCAGCAGTTTTTTTCTGAGCCTTACCTAGATTTAAGAGAAGTTTTTTGAACAGAAATTTGATCGAAGTTTGATCTGAGCCATCTTATCTCTGGCACAATTACGGCAAAAGTGAGAAAACACATTAACAAATTTCTCCTGGGGTGCGGACACTGGGGGACTGAAAATACTGTTGCAAGACCAAATGCTTGCTAAGACCAAATGCTTGCTAATAAAGTGCACCTTAAGGACTGCCAACATTGCCAGGCAGCTATGGCTCCGCAAGTGGTCAGGAGCCAACAGGCAGCTCCAGCTGTGGCAAGAAGGCAGAAGACATCAGAGATGTTACATCCCCCACAAGCAGCACAACACAGGCCAGCTGGCACTCCTGTCCCACTGGTGAGGAAGTTAATACCTCTTCTTTTTTCCTCATTAAGTCACAGCAAGTCCCCAGACAAGACAGCTGACGACAATCAGAACTTGCTGGTACTAGAATTTGTTTCCTTTTGACAACAGGGCTTCCCTGGGAAGCATTCTTCTATTAGCACTGTTATGCAGATATATCCCAGGCCTAAGTGCATCTTGCCATCACATTTGGCATTCATTCAGCCTGGGAGATGCAGTTATTACTCAAATGACACTTCCCATTTGAAAACTGTTGTAAAAAAATAATGAGTACACTTTAAGTCACCTCTTTCACTGTGTCATTTCACTCCAAAAAGAGAAAGCAAGCCCCATTCATGGCTTCTGCAAAAAGAGAGGCTTGTGTTATGTAATCCGTGCCATTAAGTTGTTTTCTTACTGCTTCTGAACTACTGCATCACAGTTTCAAGACAAGGGCCTCCTTTCAGTCATAGAATCATAAAATACTGAGTTGGAAGGGACCTATAACAATCATCAAGTCCAACTACTGGTCCTGTGCAAGAAAGTCTTTTCACCAGGCAGCAGAAAGTTGCTGTGGCTATGACATGATGTTCTCAGCAAGCATGGCAGTGACTGCTGTGTTTCTGCCCTGGCAGGCCACCCTCAGAAGCCAGCTCCAGCCTGGTTTCCTTTGGCTTAGCCCAGAAATTGCAACACTGAAAATCTTCTGTGCAGTTAGCAAAGGGAGCCACACACTTCCCACAGCCATCACTGGTGGCTGAGGTATTCAGCAGAGGTAGAAATGCAGTGCTCACACTCTGATGGACAGCTTGATCCCGGATGGACAGCCTGATACAGTGCCCAAACAGGTTTTTTTACTTACAGCATCCAGGAAGTACAGTCAATTCAGAAGCCATTCAAGCTTCAAGGGCTAGATAATACCGGAACTCCTCTGACTCCTATTCAACCCTGTAGCAACCAAGCCCGCACCCAGAGGGCTTGCTCTCACCCCACCCCTGCTTTTAAGCACCATCCACAACCTGCCTTGCTCATCTCTGTAATGAAGAGAATAAATGTTTGGATGCATTAGCATCACAGGAGTCTGTGGTCTCGAACAGAAGCTGGCAAAACAGCAAGAAACATCTCAGAGCAAGGAGGAGCTGAACTCAGAGAAAGTATCTGCATACTGCAAACATATCCTTCTGTATGCAAACATACTGCAGAAGGATACTTCAAACAGTGCCATTCCTGAGAGGAATGGAACACTTACATCCACTTTGACCTGGTATCAAACAGCTTTTTCATCTAATAGAAGAAAATTAGTTCTAACACACACTCCCCCTCACCCCCCAATTTTGCATCACTACAAACAGGAAAATAAGGATTGGAAATAGTCTTTGTGATCATGGGGTTTGACAGACATCAATCCATTTAGGAAAATATTCAAAAGTTTAGGACAGAAATTGCACAAGACCTAAATTTATCTGCAGACACACTTTGCTGTTTGGTGACTGCCCAGAGAAGCACCCTAGCACACATCCCCCTTCTCAGCCAAACTTCCAGAGGGAAGGAGCCACATGCAATTTTACAACCCAGGATGCAATGAACCACCCAGGTCACAGAGCAGGTCTTGGTGGCAGATCGAGAAGTCAGATCGAGAAGTGGCAGATCAAGAAATCCCTGCTCCACCAGAAGCCAGCTCTCCATCAGGGACCATTTGTAAGGAAATGTCCTTTCAAGGGCGGTGGGTGGCATGTGTCCCTGCTCAGCCCAGGAACATTACTCCCACCTTGGCTGGGTGAGCTCAGCAAGACTCTCACCAAACAACTCTAACAGCTGCTGCACCCTGGGGATCCTCAGCACTCACAATGCAGAGCTGATCTGGAGCAGGATCTTCTGACAGCCCCAATCTTTGAGCTCTGGCAGCAGTTCACAGGTTTGTGCAGCCCCAGCTGAAGAACAGCAGCTTGGCAGACGGTTCCCCAGTACCGTGGGGATGTACCCACCTAATACCATGCAGACACTACCCCCTCCCTCCCTTTCTTGGGCTCCCTTCACTAGGCCACTACATTGTGCTACCTCTAAAAGACATTTAAATCAGCACCCAACAATACCCCAGGCTCTTGCTCTCTCTCAAGACCCTTGCAAGTAAACAGATGTTCTCAAAGGAGAAACACAAGCCTCAGAGAAACACATGCCTGAGAAAAATCACTCCAGCCCTCAGGTCTGCTAGCCTGTCTCTCCATGAAGCAGGGATGATTTCAAGCAATCAGCTACTATGCAAGCACAAAGGCAGTTTATCAGCCATGGCCTAAGCACCCTTACTTAGTGCTTGTGTGGTGGCCTTGTGTGGTGTACAACATGTGCTGTCTAAATGCTGAATCTTCCAGCACTTGTCTCAGAACACACACATGGAGACAAGTGCCTGCAGAGATGCTCCACGGCACTCTTGCAGAGTGCAGCCTGCCTCTCAGCCCACAAGAATCAAACCCCAAACCATGTCTTATATCAAAGCTGCAAAATCAATTGCCAGTTTCCTGGTATGATGGGCAAAAATAGAAGGGACTGTGTTGGTGTGGAGGCAGGGAGGGGAAGTACTCTAAACAACATCTATGTCCTTCAGCTATGCACCTTGACAACAGTAAAGAAGGATTTGCTGGGAAAAAAAAAGCCACTAGCACACTGTTAAGATCCTCACTGTTCTTTTCCTTCTCACTTTGATGGCATAGAGATCAAACTGAAAATTGGAAATGGAAATCCACTTAAGCATGAATAGCTCACGAGAAACACTTTCACACAGGTCAGTTATGCAAAAATTTTCTGTGTGGATTAAGAAGTCCTAACTTCTTTGTTTCAAAACTTGTTTCAAGTTTTGAAAACGGCAGCATGTAAGTTTCCTGGATTTTTTTTATCATCACCACTACCACAAAGGATGTTCTCACACTCTCCAATGAACCAAGGCTCTATCTAATTGATTGGGATCATTTGAACGGGGTCTCCAACATGGTTAACTTCACCTCTCTCCCAGTAGAAGTACGCCCCAAAACTAACTATTTGTGTAAATCAACAGAGCTGGGACAGATTCACTGAGCATTAAACTGGTAACATCTGCTGAAACACATCAACTAAGGATATGACTGATGAAAAAGCATTTGGAGCAGAAAAAGGCTTCTTTCTACTAGCTAAACCAGAAAGGCTTGGATGACTCTCAGCAGTCTATTACAATTGCTTCAAACACTGGGTGTGCAACCTCCAGTTTCATTACAAATACTGCATTTAACATTCTGTGTTAATGGCCCTATGCACAGACAGAATTAAAGTGTGACTGAAGCTACAAAACTAAGAGTACTTGCAGTTGCCTATTACACACCCAAAACACTTCAATAATATGTACATGTAGCTTTGCCTGACTATATACTAACTGGACCCTGTGGCAGACAGATAATTGATGTTTATAGCACGGAAATACTCACCTATATGGGAGTTAGCAACTTCAGTGGGTTTGTGTGAAGTTCAAACTCATTTCAAATATAAGTTTATGTTCCCAATGAGAAGTGTAGCTCCAGTTCCCAGGAGCAAGGATGAAGATAACACCTCAACTGTACAGGAGCATGCCCGGGTAGTTTATTATTCTACAGTTTTACACTTTTGGGGAAATCATTTCAACCCCACTCTTGCCCTGAAAGTGCAATGCTACGACTACTCAGCCAAACGCTTTTCTGACAATGTCTCGTTTAATTCAAGAATTTGGCTGGATTTAGAGAGCTTGCCAGTGCAGCAACAGTGCTGATGTGTTAAGACAGACAAGTTACTTGGAGACACAAGCAAAACGAACTGCACGACGAGCAGGCTCGGGGTCCCAGCCCTGAGTGCAGCTTCCCTGCTGCAGCTGGTGTCTCTTGGGATCTAGCAGTTATGAGCACAGAAGTGGGCTCCGACATTTTTTCTCTTAGGGCACTGTGAAAAGGACTTGAAAAAAAATAAAGGAAAAAAAAGGAACAGAAAATAAGAGGGGGAAAGGAAAACAATAAAAGGAAAGAGGAAAAGGGATAAGGGAAGAAGGAAGAAAGAAAAGAGAAAGAGTAACTAAAAGAAAATAGAAAGAAGAAAAGAAAGGTGGGGGGAAAGGAAAAATGCAAAAGTAAATGGGAAAAAGTGCCTCCGGCTGAGCACAACCCCCGCACCCGCACGGGCATACGCCGCCCCTTACCGCACCGCCGGCACCCTCCATCTCCCATCGCCGGCCGCGGCGGATTGCAGCCGCCCTCCCGTCGGGCCGCGCTGAGCCCAGCCGCGCCGAGGCGGGCTGTGCCGTGCTGTGCCGTGCCGTGCCGCGGCGCCCCCGGCCCGCAGCGGAGCGGCGGCCCCGGCGCGGTGGGCGCGGAGCGGCGCGGGCCGGGCGGCGGGGCCGGGCCGGGCCCGGCGGGGCGGGGCGGGGCGGCGGCCCGGCAGGGGAGGGCAGGGGAGACGGGGGCGGGGGTGGGCGCGATGAAGGGGAGGGGAGCCGAGTGCACCACGTGCTCCTTGAAAAGACTTTAAATAAATAAATAAATAAATAAATAAAAGGGACTTATTTCAGGATTAGCAAAGCAATAGAGTGAAAAGCACAACCCAGACCGCGTGCCCGTAGCAGCGGCGCTGGGCAGGAACACGAGCAAAGCCCGCGGGGGCTGGGACATGCCGTACTCTGCTCTTAAATCCCCTCAGCGCGGCTCGCAGTTGTTGGGAGATGAAAAAAAAAAAAAAAAAAAAAAGGGGAAAAAAAAGCAGAAGCCGTTTTTTTCCAGCCCTGGGGCTTTCCCTCGCAGTTCACATTTAAAAAGCAGAAGAGCGCAGATGTCTTTGGAGTAGCCCCATCTGAACACTCGAAACTGATTTTCCACTTTTTTTTCACAGTTTGCTGGAAGCTCTCTTGCATTGTCAGGTTTTAGAGCACTCAGCCACATCATTAGAATTTCTCTAACTAGGACCTCTGAGCCTTGTTCTTTTAAGTTAAAGTGGGGGTTTCCCTATCAAAAGCCGTGCTTTAGAAAATACTCCCAAATCTCATTAGCCCAGTTAGAAGAGTTAACTGCACAAGTAGCTGGCAGACTACATAAATAAGGATGTCAGTTTCTGCAAGTTCAGTGTATCTGTGTTTTGTTCAGCAGCAGCTGAAAACTTCTTTGGTTTTAACCGATCAAGCTTGAGGATAGGCTTTCTGGAACAATCCTTGAGGACCAGGAATCACTGAACACATTGTATGTTTGCTTCATTATGAGCATGGGTAAAAAAGAACATGTGTTAGGTGGTAGACAATGTTGTTCTCTAATGCTGTGCTCTTCTGAAAGGTTTTGGACAGCGCTTGTGGTAGAAATGCATCACCATGAAGTCACTGACATAAGTGTACCACACCCTGACAGAGCAGCACCTCTGTGGCTGAGGAGAGAGCGTAGCCCTGCCTTTTTCTCCACTGGCCTCACAGCTCAGTGCCAGAGCCACCCTTGCTGCCAACACTGGGCAATCTCAGCCTTTCTTCAGGCCCATGGGGAAAAAAATCCATTTCCAACAGGATAAAAGTATGTCCAGGCATAATGCTTGAAGCACTCTCGCCTAAAGCTTTCCCTGTTTGGCAATAAGACAGGGGTAGCAGCACCATCTCTGGGCTCTTCCAACTTGTCAAGGGGCTCCATCCAGCAGCACCTCCCCATACTCTTTCAATAGGGTTGTGGCATGCAGAGTTCACACTGCTTCTCCATGACTGAGCCCACTATTTCTCACCACTTCCAGCTCCACTTTTACCCAAACAGTACTGCCCCTGCTTTACACCCACGTCACCTGGCAGCAGACTGCACTGCCTCTGTCATCTGGATGCCAGTGGTGTACACTGTATTTCAGAAGGCATTCTGCTCTTTCCCTACAACCTCCCTTCTCCCCATCTTAAGCCTCTCACCTGCTCTCCAGCACCACAGGCTGCCTTTAAACATCCATCCCAGGAGCAGCACAGGACCTGCCCCCTGCCCTGCTCAGCAGCACTCCAATCCATTCATTTCTGTCCTCTGGGAACAGATAGGTGACAACCTGTCTTTCCATCCCCTGAAACAGCTGGCAAGGGTCCCGAAGAGGTCTCTGTGATGCAGCTCCTCCGTGCCCATCCTCTGTGGCTGAATTGTGCCTGCCTGACTAGGGGATGTGCTGAAGGGCTTTACCCCTCTTCCCCAGCCACAGCTGTGATGACAAACATGTTTTGGCCCCACCAGGGCTTTGTCCCATCTGTCAGACACCCTGGGGGCCCTGGGAGCCGGTGTGGGGGCACAGGCTGCAGATTCCCCATCTGTGCCACATCTGAGATGGCTAATGCAGCGGAAAAAGAAATCACCCAGCACCTGGGTCTCTGAGGAGTTGATGCACTCTGCCTGCCTCTTCCCTGACAGGCTGAGGTCATGCAACTGCAGGCCAGGAGGCAGCTGGGAGCAAAGGCAGGGCTGGAGTCAGGGGCTGGTGATGTCCCTTGCAAGGCACATCCCCTGCCCTGGACACCTAGGTGTCTGATGCAGCCACTGCACTCCAGTTTGGAGCTTTTCCACACCCTATTTGTGTTGAGAAAATTTGACCTTTTCTCTGTTATCCAGGCATCTGGCCTGAGTCACACAGACATTTAGGCTGCCTGGAATATGCTCTGTGCTAAAGGACTAGGAAAGGAGAGCATTTGCCAGCCTGGGGCAGGATGGTCGTTCAAGCCTCTGCTATGTGGGCATCTACCTCTTGGTTAGCTTCACTGCAATGGAGAGTGACGGAGTCCTGAAATTGGCACAAACTGGTGTTTCTTACACCACTGATCACTGTTTTCTGCAGAAGGGCCATATTAAATCCTAAAACATTTCTGTGAATGGGCCATCAGCAGAGAAATGTGGTGGGGTTAGTACATTTGTGAAGGAAATCTGTATTTTTTGTCCAAACACTTGATATAAATTTCCAGGTAGTTATATTAAGAAAATAAAAGTCACAAAAGGCTGATATAAAACCTAGCAGCTTTCTAAGCAGTTATGAAATACATATCACAGTTAGAGAGCACTCTTAATTGTTAAAAAATTTAGTCATGAGCATACAGCATGTATCTTTAAACAATCCAAACAGAAATTAAAAAAAAAACCAAACAAAAACTCAGAAGATGGCAATCAAGTCCAGTCTGTGCAGTGGCTAAGCTGCTCTGAATTCCCCAGCCATGGTCAGTGATGGGGAGCAGGGAGCCAACACTGGGCCGGTGATGTGCATGAGTGCTGGGCTGAGGCTGAGCAGGGCATGGGAAATGGGAGACAATCTCAGAAGCTGGTGGTTGTGGCAGACAGAAGTGTGAAAGCAGCACGAGGGACAGCTGGATAAGAGGGATTTATGTGAGAAGTAGCCAAAGTGCAAAGGCAGTTGCTGGGGGTATTTGGGGGAGTGGAGCCTTGCAAAGCCAACAGTGCCCTAGTAATGCTGTCAGCTGAGATTGCCCAGGTCACAGTATTGAAAATATCAAGTTTGGGTATGCCAGATAGCAAAACTGGTACGCTGGGCAAAAAAGTAGTTATGGCAGACTGCTTGTTTGCAAAGAGTCTTGATAGAAAACAGGAGGTCAAAAAAACAGGAAAATGGGTACAACAGGCACTGTCAAGGGCTGCCAAGATGTGCTTGTCAGGCAAGCCCACACTTGACCTCCAGAGTGGGAGCAGGGCAGCAAACCAAACCTGGTTTTCTGGTTTTTCTGTAACACATGGGTCAAACCTGCTTCTGGTCACAACACAGGGTCATAGGATGCTTTCTCTCATCAGCAGGGAAGCACCTAAGTGGATACATGGATTGAGCATTGCTGTGTCAGTGCTTGTTCCAGCCAGATGGCACCAGTCTCTTCCCCTCTACTTTCCAAGACAAACTTACCTGGGTCAAAAATTCACAGCTGAAAATAACCTACCTCACTATACCACCCCATAATGAAGAAAAATAAATAAGAAAGAAAAATAAAAAAGGAGTGTATTAAATTCAGTGTGCTGCAAACAGTAACCAATGCATAAACTCTGTCATTTTTTGCCAATAAAGTTGCCATCACAGGAAAGTAGTACAGGAAACTCACTTCCAAATAATCTTTCCTTATTCAAAAGGCAGAAAACCACAAGTAAGTAATCATCCAGGTACTCACCATAAAATTTCTCATGACATTGCATTTCAAATCAAAGAGACTCTCTTTTGTCTTGAGGGAGAAGAAGGCTAGGGATATAAAAAAATAATATCATTTTAAAAGCCTAACCAGAAACACCACTTTCTGCAGATGGAAAGACAAAGTTAATAATTTACTGGATTTTCCTCATGTGTCTGGATTTTCTGGAAACAGCTGGGAAAACATTTTTTTTTCTGTTTTACTCAGAAAAACGTAGTTGCCATTGCAACCAATTTTTCTCTGAATTAAAGGTGGAAAAGAAGCTGCAACAACAAGAGGAACAGCAAACTTGGAGGTGATGTGCAAAGTAAGAAAACCAGCATGTGTAAAGATGGTAACCTTCCTATTATTTTTTTTAAAAAGACTCAGGTATAAAATATTATAGTAAACCCAAGGGTGACAGCTACAGAATGGAATGCGCTAGTGGACACACTGGCTAGCTGGCCAGCTTCAGTGTGAGGTGTATGCTGCAAAGCCATGACAGTATCACCATTCTTCACTTGGCTTTTTCCTCACAGGTTGCCAGGTTTGTTTGGCCTCATACCCAGAGCTCCTGGAAACTTCCATTTTATGGGTTAACTGACTCTTGTCCTGCTCCTTCACTCATGGACAATTCTCTAGAGTCTTGCTATGGCCAGGAAACAATCCAGAGATTTCACTTCACTCCATCCTCTGTCTGATACGTTCATTGGGAGGAAAGGAAATGACCAACATTCTCTGCCCAGGGAGCCCTGTAACTAGCCAGAATTCGACCATTTGATGGGAAATCTTGAATTTGTTACTCTATCCATCAGAGTTTGGGGATCCCAAATTTTATATCTACTTCCAAAACTAAGGACTTCACAGTACCTCCCCTGCTGAGTGAGTCTTTAGAAATCTCCTTATTAGCTCAAGTCAAACTGAAGAACACAGAAAATCCTGCTGAATATCCCTGCTTTGGAAGGTTCTTGGTTACCTCATGGGTCTCTACTGTCACATCTTCTCTTAATCTTAACCCTTACTCTTCCCCATGTCTAGCAAATCTGTCACTTTGGTCTTCTCTTTAGAAAGGACTGCAGGGTCCTGAAATCAGCCCATGTGTAGGGGCTACAACCTTCTAAACAGGCTCCCCAACAAACAGCCACAGCTCTGGATGTCTGTGTGGAACTGATGAGCCCACAGCAGAGACAGGTCAATAAATATTTTCTTTGCCAACTCCCTCCAAAAGTGGCAGCCCAGTGCAGCAATCATGGTCTAACCTAGGGGCCATACTAAAAGTTTGCCAGAGTGAAGACCATGAAGAAGGGCTCCAGTCAGATTGATGTTGGCCACGTTCTTCCCAAGCATCTCCAAAAGTGACAGAGAAATAGCTGGTTGTTCTGGGGCTACCAAGCCCTAGCAAGTCCTGCTCCTGCTGCTTCCCAGCACTAAGGGTACAACCTAGCCTTCTCTCTGGATGGAGGAAAGTCCTCCATCCTGCTCCTGACAGGCAAGCAAGAGACCAGGTCTGGGAAGTGAGGATACTCCAGCAAGGGGAATGCCAACAGCGGAGGCAGGGGAAAGGAAATTTCAACCAGTTGCCAGGAGCTCGATGTTGTTTCTCTGTCTGGATCTTTGCCATATTAGATCATTAGATGAAGTTTTCTAGGGATCAAATCACCAAGATTCTTTCCCTTCCCCCAACTTGCCACATGGAGGCTAAAGAACAGAATCACATTTTGGTTTCTTTGCAATGTTTTCCATATGGCAAAGATAGATTGGCATTGGGAGAATATAAGGGAAGGGTTCTTTCACTGTGTCATGGTTTAAGCCCAGATGGAAATTAAGCATCATGCTGCTGCTCACTCATCCTCCTCCCTTCTTCTCCCTCACACCTGTGGAATGGGGAGAAGAATCATATAATGTGTGTTAAGATAAGAACACTTTAATAGCAAAAATAAAGGAAAATAAAATAACAATGGTAAATAATAACGTTAATAAAAAATAATCAAGTAATGTACTATGCAATTGCTCACCACCCACTGACTGAGCCAGAGCTCCCGTTCCTGAAACCAGATCATCCACCCTTCCAGGTAACTCCCCCCATTTCAAATACTCAGCATGACGTTCTGTGTGTGGAACATCTCTTCGGGTCACCTGTCTTGGCCATGCTCCCTCCCACTTTCATTTGCGTGCCACCTCCCTGGCAGAGCACAAGACAAGGGAAAAATAGTCTTTGACTTAGAATAACCACAACTTGGCAAAGAACAAACCATCAGTGTGTTATCAACAGCATTCTCACACTGAATCAAAAACGAGCCCTGTAACAGCTACTGAGAAAAAATTAACTCTGCCCTAGCTTAACAAGGACACACTGCCTTGTACTGCAGAGCATGCATCACATCAGAATCATCATCCCCACAAGTCAATCTGGCAGGCACATCTCCAGCTTTTTCCCAGAGGATACAGTGCCTAGTAGAAAAGCAAAGGAATCATATAAGGAAAGAGACACCTTTTTTATTCAGGCTGAAGCACTGAACCTTACATTCATCTGTTGAATCTGATTATCAAAGGCCATCTCAAAATAAGTGAAATACCTCTGCCTAAGCATGGCTACTCTTAGGAGGCTTCCACTCAGAGCCCCATCTGCCCTAGCCTCACTGATTCCTTCTGCCATCTCTACTTTGTGCCTGCATTTGATAACCAGATGGATTCATTAGTAAAGTAGCATATCTAGTCTATCAGCCACAAGAAAAATGAATGTTTTGCATAAATATCAGCAGTGGTGTTCAGAAGTGCATTAAAACATACAGGTGAGGAGATACTGTATTTGAGCAGAAGAGAAATGGTCTTTTACCCTCCTGAACAATATATGAACAATACTACATAGCGTTATTCTTTCTATGGAAGCCTTAGCCAAAGAAATCTTTCTGGTCTTGACCTCCAAAAAGAGAAAAAGAGACGCCAAATACTGTAACTGTATGGTATGCTATCATCAAGGGAAGCATACATTTCAAGCCAAGATATGGTGGCTTTGTGGTTTTGGCTTCCTTAGACCCTGGCATATTCCTGTTGAGTCTCCTGTACAATTTTCCCTTTTTCACAACTGTCCTCTTTATCCTGCTACACATGGTTCAGAGGACTGAGACTGCACATCAGATACAAAGTCAGTGAGACATGAGGGGAAAAGGATTTATTCAATAGCCCTTTTTTTGGTAGGGTAGACAGCAGCTTTTTACAGGATTATCAGCATCTGGAAACCCGAGTCAGAGAAGGACTGCTACAGCCACAATTGTGTGTCACACTGACATGCAACAAGCAGCCTTCAGAGCTGGGAAAACATAAAGCATAACACCCCACTCTCCTCCCCAAAATGAGATAATTATGGCCTGTAACTCTGGCATGTTCATACAGCTGCCTCTGGCTGAAATGCTCCAGTCAGAAACACAAACAACATTGCTCTCAAGAAAAGTACTAAGAAGATCACTTCCTCTGCTTGAACAAATCTGCAATGGGTGTTGATAGCAGAGAGCTAGAAATGGATGGGCACATCCACATCCATCCCCAGCTCTGCAGTGTGCTCACTCCAGGCAGTGAGCAAACATCAGGCACAAATGACAGGTGGAAAGTTACATGTGGACAAGCCCATTTCACTGGGGCAGTGTGACCCTAGCCAGTGTGAACAGATCATTATTGGCTTTGGTCAGAACTGGAAGGCCTCAGCTGGCAGATCTCTCAGCAGATTTTCTAAACAAAGAGAAACACCATTCATTCCCACAGCAGAGGACAGGAGCCAAAACTGGAAAAGACTCGAGACAGAAGTATCATGTGTCAGCCAGAGTGTGACACCAGAGACACCCACTCTTGTGATGCAGCACCATGGTAACAGCCACTGTCTGCTGTGCGGTGGGCTGTATCACCAAGCATTGGGGAGTATGGTGTTTTCTTCTTCTGGAGCTGGTTTCTTGGGGCAGCCTGCCACACAAGGCTGCTGCATAGCCTACTGGGCTAATATCAGCCTGGAAGGGATGGAAATATGAAGGGATGGAAAGGCTTAAAAAAGTAACAGCCCTGAGGTGCCTGGGAGGACAGAGCAAGAAGGGAGGTATAGCTTTGCATCAAGAGACAGGGAGACTATGCCTGGCATCACAAACTGAATATGTGGATGGAAAATGGGCTACTGGGGAAGACTCACATCCTCTCTTCTCATGTAAATCTACAATTTCTTGCTTTTCTCCAAAATGGATTCAATTTCCACCAGACCTTCTTTCAAACTTTTCATCTCTGTCTCTACCCTCTCCAAAAATCAATGTCAGCATGCATCCTCTAAATGTCCACTGTCTCCTGTACCACCTAATTTCCTCATAACCAAACTCCACCTCTTGCTCCTTACAGCCCTGGCTGCTACAGCACTCAAACCCATACCCCAGCACTGGAGCTCTCAGTCCTGCTGGTCTCCTGCACTGCTGCACTATTGGTGAAGAGTCTCAGCCCCACTGCCATATATCCCAAAACTCACACTCCCTATCTCCTTAGCAATCATATATCTTATTAGTATTGCTCTTTCCCCAGGTAATTGTTAATTACCTCTCTGCTGATGGCCTAGAGCCAACACTTCATCAATGAGACAAGGGCACAAACTTGACATTCCATATTACTTGAAGCAGCAGGAAAGATGTAGGAAGTTCCTACCCGCCCCACTCTCATTTGTTCCTACCATTTTGCAGTTGTGCCAAATGCCACATGTAACCAGGCATATCCTTTGCAGACAGAATGCTCTAGCCAAGGAGCATCATTTTGCATTTCAACTTTTTTTTCCTACCTTTTTTTCCCCTCAAATTAGTTGCTCTTGTCACCTTTGCTCCCCCTACTCTTTGCTTCAGCCTTACTCTTCCACCACCAAGTAAAGCAGCTTTTACCTGCTCCTGTGCTATGGCCTGCAGCATTAGTTTTCACTATTGCATGTATCTTCCTCTGCACCCTACATGCTTGCACTAAAATTCAGAGTAGCTGCTATACAGCATCTATCTCTCCCTTCCCCTTATTTCCAGAAAATCCTCACCAGAAATGTAGAAGGCATGAAATGGACAATGCAATACTCTAGCATGGAGATTCAATTTCCTCCAAAGCAAGTTTTATGTGAACAACCAGGGGTGTTGGTGGGCCTTGCCTATCATTTATTGGTCCTTATCACCCACCACAACCATTTGGATGCAGCACCTACAGGTGGAACAATGTGCTGCTCCTGACTTCCTCAAATTCAAAAATCCTTATTTATTTTGTTTGCAAAATCTTGATTATTTTCATCCACTGCCATATTGACTTCTTACAATTCCATCAAGCCAGATTTACAACTCCCTAATTATCTCAAGATCAATCAAATCCCCTTTTTTCCAAGGGAAAAAAAAATCTGCTCAGTTCCACAAGTATGTGTTCCAATCTTTCACATTTTTCCCCATTTATATATATTTTAATTAGAATGCTAGATTTGATAGCTAGGTACAGAAGCAACATGCTGTTTTCTTCCCTTGTCTTGACATCAGAAATAGTCTCTTCTGGCTTGAAGAACTTCCTGGATTCCTGTTTTCAGAGAGAAGCAGAAGATGAAGAAGTATGTTTGGTGAGGAATAACTACTGAGCCAGTTGTGGGAGATACAGACTTCATTAAAAGCCTGCTACTGGAATCAGTGGAAAGCTATCCCTGCTTGCCTCAGCCTTTGGAGTCTCTCTTGGTTCTTCCTAAACTTTGGATTTTCAATGGCTGTCTTAAAAGTAAATTTTTAGTCTGATTCCAATCCTACTGAGCACATTCAGCCTTTACTGCCTTACATACTAGTAGCAAACAGTCAGCTGTGCTCAGGATAAGGCTGTGTGCAAGTGTGTTCAAGTACAGGACAAGCAATCTTCATTAAAGTTTTTCAAGCTTGTCCAAAGTCCAGAGTGCACACTCATGAGTTAATCCTCCAGCACCACTTGTCAAAAATGCAAGTACTAGCAATCTGACTTCTCAGATGAAACAACCAAAGTAGAGAAGTTAAATGGCCCGATCAAACCACAGATGCATGGGAGTGTTACACTCAATATGAAAAGGCTGCTCTTTGCATGGCAATAAACCAAATGTCTCTCAGCCAGGCGCCTCTCAGTCCCCACTAAATACACGGTTCAGTCCCACTGCAGGTAGTCACATATATTAAACTAGACAGACACACCACTACTTTATAAATCCAGGACCCAAAGATCTTAGATCCACGTTCACATTTTTAGCTGGTCAAGAACTGTGTTAAATGCATCTACATTTGTAGTGGCCACAAAATAGCCAGCCAGCCCAGCTGCTTCAGGAGTGAGCTCTGTGGAATAAGTGTCAGGGAGGGCCTGAAGGTTCCCTAGGTTGCCTAGGCTTGTTGGAACTGCATGGAAAAAGAAGAGAATTATATTCCTGAGGCATTCAGGTTTGTCCCTTCATCCCCCTTCTTGAATGGGGAAAACCTTTCAATCAATGAGCTCAGATTTTATTAAATCTCACATCTTGGATTTGAATTTGAGAGGATTTTCTGAACTGGATGGAAGATTTTTGTCTCTCTTTGCAAGTCAGTATTTGTAAATATGTTAGTGTCTCCCTCGATACCAAGAGATCACTGTTTTTTCTGTAGGTAAAATACAAAGGCTCAGCTTTTCCAAAGAACTCATCCAGCAGTTTTTTAAATACACCTATAAAAAGCAGATTTGCCCTGGATGTTAGCAAAAGCCAAGAGTACAATGGAAATTCCTTCTACTTCCCATTATGGGAATGTGATTATTGCTGAAGTAACTTACTTAAAATATGGCTTTGATCTCTAAAGAAAACAAACACTGCAGGCTTATGATGACACACAACTACCAAATCATCTGGTGGCATGACAGGAATTGTTTTTGCATTTCCTGCATTCTCCCTGCATTTCCTGCAGGGAATACATTTTTTGAATGGAACATGTACATCACAAAGGTAATATTTGTATTGAGGCTATGGACCTCAAGCCATACAGCTGCACTTGATGCAGCCTGAGGACTTGCAAGTATCTCAACAAGGGTTTCTTCTGACATGAAACATTCAAATACATGGAAAGACTCATTGTGCTATGTGCACTGAGGTAACCTGGCAAAAAATATTGTCAAAGGACTTTTATACTCTTTAGGAAGCCATGTTTGAAATCAATAAAGTCAGAAGATCTCTGGGATCCAAGCACTACTTTACAAGACTGGGCAGGAGTTGGGTATAGACTCCAGCATTTTAATCTGGCTTAAGTATGTGGCTGCAGATCCAGCAGAGGAAGGTAGTAGAAGTGAACAGAGGGATACAATCTGCCATAACAGCCACCACAATCATGGGTTTTCCTATAGATCAGAGCCCATAAAAGATCTGGCAGATTGTAGTATACACACCACACAACTCTAGCTACAACTAATGGATCTCAAGCCACCAAGATATTCTTTAAGACAAGACAAATCACCAGTCAAAAACTCCATTTATGGAGTGGAGTCATCTTTAGGATATGGCACTATGTATTTCAAATGGGATAGCAGTGGTAGACTGGACAACTATGGGGAAAACTCATATGATTGGAGTACAGTGGAGGATGAAAGCCATCCTGAAAAGGAACACAGTGCAATGCTTTTGAAGACTAGAGCATGTTGCAGTAAATAAGGTACAGTACAGACCACCCAAAACTATTAATGTAAGTACTGTGTACCCCATGAGAGAGAACAAAATGCTTGCTAGCATTGCTCTTTACCCAAAAAGTTTACAGTTCAATCTAAGTGATATTTTTTAGAAGTTGATGTTCAACTTCTAAAATGTTAATGACAAGGAAGCCAATAAAGGTGCCCTGGAAGGAAATAGTTGGTACTGAGGTTCTGTGGTTGCCCTCCCACCATAGCCTGATACCCACTGCCCTAGCTTCGCCCGCTAGTCCCAAAAGAAGGCAACATCACAGATGGGACCAATCCCAGTCCTCTGTACTCAATCCTGCCCTTCAGCCACAAGGGTGTCCTCATCTCCTTTGCCCACAGTCTCCTGAAGCTGTACTGAGAGCACTGCTGAACACTGAACTGCAATTCAGCCTGGACAGGAAATTTATATTCACCAAAGACACACAAAAAAAAACCCAACCAAAACCTATAAATATTAAAATATAAGCATATTCATATAGTGTGTGTTCCCCCAAGGAGTCTGCTGGATTCATGGTTTTTGAGGCACAGGCTTTCTCTTGAGTGCCTAACTTGACCCACACACAGACAGCAACAATTTGATTTAACAGTTCTTGTTTTAGCTGGGTTTTCTGAGAAAACAAAAGCTTATGGGGTTATGCAACCTGTTATCTGTTTGTTCATCTGTCTGCTTCCCATAGCATTTTTGAACTGATTAGCTAATTTCAAACAAATGTAGGACAGAGGTCTCAGGGAAAATTATTTTAATGGAAATCAGCACTTTATTTATACTTGTTCCAAGGCAAAGACAGGGAGAAGTACATATCTTTGGGCAGCAATCAGTATTGGCCAGAGATTTACTCATCTATGTATTTTTTCCCTGCCAAAGGGATCCAGCACGACACAAATAGGAGATGGGAAATACTGACACAAGTGCAAAAGATATGCCCAAAAGAGTGAATCTGTAAGAAGACAGACTTCACAAAATGTTACCATTGGCAGAAGTTCCTTGTGATACATGTGCCCTGTCAGCAAGCAAACAAGGCCATAGTTTAGTGTTTCAACACTAACACCACAATTGGTCCCTTTCAAATCCTGCCTGCTCTAACTAGAGGATTCTTTCATTCTCCTAGCTAGCAGAGGGAAGAGCTCCTGATTACTAAAGGGCAGCTGCTTGATGAACACCTGAGTTGCTGTCCCAACATCACAGATAAAAAATAATGAAAAGGTCAGCAGAGCTGAGTTATGGCACAGCATTCAGTTTTTTTCACCCTTTCCCAAATCTGCATCCATCCCAGCAAGAAATTCTTCACAGCATATAGAGGGCAGAGATGCATTGCAATGTTTAATCTTGAAACATCCTTTTGGTAGTCACTCAAAATGTAGAAGGCTCAGAGAAAAAGGACTGGCTCTTGGCAGTAGCTGCCTGTTATCAAACCACTGTAAAAATCTTTAGCTATAAATACAAGTTACTTTCTCACAGAAGTCAACATTGTCTTAGACAAGATGTATGGGGGAAACCTGGAAAGTCAAGTAGTTCAAAAATGTCACAACTTTCTTTAGTTGGAAAAGAAAAGGCTACAAGCCATTAAACATTACAGGATCTGAGGGTGATTAACAAGGATGGCAACACATGGGTAAACTACTCAGCATTTCGCCAAAGTGTTGACAAAGATTTTACAAACTGGTATTTTTGGTCCTAAAATGTCAAATAATGCCTCAGAGTAGGGGGCAGAGGTAGGGGGCTAGGTGCAGACTGAGGGGTATCTTTAGATTGTTTTCCCATTGCCCTTGCAAGCTGCATGGGCCACGTACGTCTCATGGACTGCTACTCTGTAGTCCATATTTCACAGGATAAAGATGCTAATCTAGCCCATACCAGCTGTGTGAATGCATGAACACCATTTTAACCATCCCTATTATTTTTGGGCCTGGATATCCTCCTTTCTCCCATGTAATCTTTTCAAATGTGTCACTATCTTAACAAGTGGAAAACATCTAATCTAAATTTCCCTTCCTGTAATTTCAGCCAGCTGCATTTATCTTATCCAGGAGAGAGAACAGATTATACCTTTCTCTCCTGAAGCACTCCTGTAATTACATGAACAAGGATCGTATGACCCCCAAGTTACCTCTTCTCTAAATTAAAACAACCCTGGCTTTTGTTCGGCATTCCTTGTAAGTCCTGCTGCCTGTGTAACTTGTTTGCATTGAGACAGGCCTAGCAGCCAGATAAAGCAAAAATGCAACAGTTGACCTTCTCATTAGACCTGAGCAGTGATTGCTGGAGCTACCAAGTGTGAAGAAAATGTTCTGGGCTTGTAGACTATAAATTTTTGGGGACATGGAGCTGGAAATACCTAGATTCAAACTCAGGTTCTGCTGTTGCCAGTCTGTCTGTCAAACTGAATCCCAGTTCACAGCTCCTTCACTTGACAGACAGCTCTAGAAATAACAACTTGCTTTACTGAGCAAAGGATGGTCAAAGTAATTTAAAGCTGGAGATTGTGCAGATGTTGTAAATTCTGGTAGAAGACCTCACTGTTACGAAACACTTCCAGGTGGACATGTGTCCTCTTTTAGAAGTTATTTCTATTTTTTTGTAAAATACTCCAGGTGTTTTTAAAATGATCAAGGTTCTTCAAGATGACTACATCAAACCATTGGGATGTCAGTAGCTTCCAAGTAAACAAGGGGAAGTTCAGGACTTCAGAATACCAGGAACCCCTGGGTAAGTATTGATATTTGAAGCTCTCCAAGTGAATGATTAAACCAATTTGCCTAACGTTGCAGTGACCCACGAGTTTCCCAATATCAAGCCGTCCAAGTCTGCTGGGAGGATTCTCTCCATAATAGGTGTATTCCTTCCTACAAGTTGATTACAATTAACAGAATCCTTTCCAGTGTAGGTGGTTGTTTTTATTCTTGTTTCACTGTAGGAGAGATCTACATGGAATCACTAAAAACACTTACTGATGAGACTTTTTTCTCCAGACTGAAACTTTTCATAAAATCACTTTCCCTTAGTTGTGCTAGCTGAGAGACTCTGTATCAAAGCTTCATACACATTTCCAAACCTAAAAGATGAAGGATTTGATTTGTTCTGGGTTTAATACATTAAATTCTAAGAGACAGGTCTCTTCAGTAGCATTCACAGAGAAGACCATTTCAGAGCATTTTCTGAAAAAGTGTGGGCATATTAAAATACACTAACTTCATTCAACTTTTTATTGAAAGAATATATCCCACGTAAGTAGATGTAAGCAAGGAAAAAGTAGCCTGTATTTTTTTAAAGGGAGTGGGCACTGATGTAAATTAACAATCCCCAGGTGAGTTAAGCCCACTTGCAAACATTCTTCACATTGCACATCCACTCATTGCACTACAGCCGCTCCTGTGTGGTAGCAGGAGTGCTGAGGTTTAATCTCAGCTCCTCTGCTTAGTACCACTCTAGGGACTGCTTTGAGGAGCATGGTGGCAGAACTTGTCTGTTCTGCTCCCAGTCTCCATCCTCTGACCCCATCAGGTTATTTAACTGAGCTATACCCAGCTCAGCATGTTTAACCTGTGTTAACCATAGCTCACTCACAGGTAGATGAAGTAGTTCAGCCTTTGGCTCTGCCCATTGCACAAGCATGCAGATCACAAGGACAGACACAGGGCTGGCACCATGCTGGATAGATGCTGAGGTAGTTGACAAGTACTGCTGCAAATTTGCCCTGTGTGATTAGCACCAACCTGCAGCTCATTACCATAAAGATCAGTAGTGCCTCCTGAATTTTGGCAAGAGATGTACAGCAGGGAACCTCTCATCTTGCAATACCAAGAAAAGCAAGTTTTTTAAGGCTTGAGGGAAAAGGAACCAAGGCAGAAACAGACTCCTATTATCAGTGTTCATTTCAATGCAACTTCAGGCAAAGGAAGCCTTGAAAGAGGTTATTTACAGAGAGGGGGAAAAGGAATAACTTTTCCAGGCAAGTGGGACAAGGCTGCTTTTCTATAAGAAAGAAATGTTTGTCTAAGCAATACTTCAATAATTAGAAGAGGTGAGCTTCTGGAGTTATTAAACCTTGCTTAGAAATCTCACAATTTCTGGTTTTTCATTTTTAAAAAATCTTCTAGGAGAAGACTGGCCTCTAGGAGGCCAAGTGCAGCCATCAGGGAGTTCCTTCATTAACACAGGCATTGGGACTTTCGCTGCAGGCTGCACGGGTCAGTCTCATAAGTAGTATTACTGGTATTACAGTGGGTCACAGGAAAAGAAATAAAGAACAAAATCTCTAAAAATGAGATGCTTATTATGTGCTAGCACTGGTGGATCTCCACCCAGCTTGATGAGTCTCACAGTAAATGAGCAGTGCTGTCCTTAGGCTTGGGGCAGCGGAAGGGTCAGTCACACCCTTCCCGCACACACTTGTTATGCCGGCAAAGGACTGTGTCTTTCCTCCACCTACGGGCTGGGCCTGGCATGACACTACAAGGTAAGAAGGTGCCTTCTCCTGTCACCTGCCTTACACTGGACTCTCTCTTCCTTTATAAAAATCTGAGGCAAGGGGCATTTTTGCTTGATTTCTTTATGACATAAGGCCTCAAAAAGATTCGGAGGTTAGGAGGCACAATATTGTTCCTCAGCTGAAACCATTCCGGCTTTCTCCCAAGTCAAATATGGCCAGGTCTCTGTGTAGGAGACAGAAGAACATGGAACCAAGGAATGGTAGAGTGGCCCTGAAATAATGATCTGTGGTACCTGGCCTTATCTGCTTTCATACAAGAGATGTTAGAGCCTGTTATAAAACAGTATTTAGCTGCCATCTTAGTTCTTTTCAAGAGAACGTGGGTTCAGAATGATGTCCAGGAGTAGAAAGACAAATTACTTGTTGGTACAACTGCCTTGTTAAGGTTTAAAGCTTAACATGCTTCAGTAATTTCAGAGCTAGTGCGAGGTTAACAAAGCTTGGGGAGAAGGATGTACCACTGATAGTGGACAAAAACAAAGCAGAATTTATGTGCCACAGGGACTTTTGGCTTGACTCCTAAGATAAGGAAGAAACCAATAAAGGAAACACAGCAACTGTGCTGAGACCAGCTCCAACTAGTAAAAAGTAATTCTGGCAGAGGGAGATGGGGATCACCGACTGACAGCCCATGAACTAAACAAACCTACGGACTCAAAAGAAAAGAAATCTGTGCATGTGAACTAATTATTATGACAAGAGAGATAATCATTTAACCAGTAGAAGGCATAATACTAATTAATAAGAGAACTGTGTATCTTGTAGCCAATGAACTGTGATTTCTTTGTTTGCTAAATTGTACAATTGTGAAAAATTTGGTGACTGGGGAGCCGGCCTTTTGGGGGTCACCACCTAGCTCATACTTTGCACAAACTAGAATAAAGAAATAGAAATACCTTGTCTCAGTGTGTATGTTGGTGCTGCATATGAGACAAGAAGAATACAAGTGCAACTTTGACTAAATCCTAGAGTCTTCTGCTTCCAGAAGAAATCCTGTCATACACATAAAGGAGAAGCAAGTAAGAGAAGCCTGTCCAGAGTTTTAACTAAGGAGAGAGGATCTAAGTGATTTATCAGCATCATTTAAGGTCTTAATTTTATTAGGGAAAATGTTAATTGATCTAGTTAGTACCTGCGAAGTAAAAAGTCAACCAGCTAGGTCTTCCTCATGTTAAGCCTCTGTCTCATGTTGAATCCTTTCAATGCTCTTTGTGGCAAAGGCCTCCAAGTATTCAGCTGCATGATGCTTTAAATATCTATAGTGTGAGAAGCTACCTTATGTCATCCCATCTGTGAAGACATGCAAGCAGAGCATTTGTTTTTTCCCAATTAACTAAAAATGGATTTACTGAAAGGAATATTTCACCCTCGGCTTTTAAAAATATAATTTGCAAAGGCCAAGTAGATATTCTGAGAGGAAAAACTTCCATTGGAGTGATCAAACAATAAGCATAAACAATTAATACCATTTTTAAATATTGTAATATTTTTGGCCTGTTGACAGGGAAGAGATTTTTAATATATATAATTCAGAAGTTTTGGATAAAACCATTTGTACAAAAACAAATGGAGGATTTCTCTGTGTGTTGTGTTTAACTGGAATAATGTCCTTCTTCTGGAATCATTAAACTTTTACAGATTTCCCAGGAAATAAAAAGAAAGGAAAAATCCATTAATAAACTGTGTAAGAAACAGGTCTTCTAAAAAAAGAACAGGGAACATATGAATGTTTTCTTTTGAGCATAATTCAAACGGACATAGCGGCCTGCTACCAGGTTTGCACTACGGCTACTCAAAAGATGAGCAGTGAGCATTTTGATAGAGTAGAATTTATCTCCTCCAAGATTTGATACAAGCATTGACACAAAGTGTTGTGATGACAAACATCAGACTTAAGTGTTCAAAAAAACCCCAGGCTGTATGAAGCAGCTTGTTAATTCCCTTCCACGTAGCCATGAGCACCTGTTCTGCCTTTTTCTTTCAGCTGTGCAGCTCTGGAAGACAGTCCAGGCCAAGAGAGCTGATGGGCTCCATGTCAGGGAATGCCAGACTGCATGTCACGCTCCTGGGCGTGGTCAGGGAATGTGTTAAATCTCAGCACATAAGGTGTGGAGTCGATAAATCCAGAGGAAGCAACACAGACAGGCTTCTCAGAGAGACAAAGGGGTACGTTGTTGTCCTGCTGCCTTCTCCAGCAAAACAAAAACATGGAACCCATTTTTTCTGTGCTCATTCACGGCCTGGTAGGGCACCTGCATATGACTCTGGTTCACCCATGTCCCCAGGCCCTAGGTACAAAGAATGCTGACATGACTCTTACCCCTGCTAAACACGAAGATGACATTGGTTCTTTCAGGCATTCTAATCAGTTCTACACAATAAATATTTATACACAATACAGATTGTTTTAATGAGAGGAGGAATGCATACTTGCTAGGAAAGCCAGGGAAGAAAATAGCAAATTTGCTAAGTTGTTATGCACATTTTCATATGGAACAGCTGAGCGAATGGAAACCAGAGGATATTTACATGTTCTGGCCTACTGGGAACATACCAAGAGGCTGCATTACATTCAGGAATGTTGCCTTGTGTGCATAGCAGGAAACCACTTGTTGCTTGCTCACAAAGCAGGAGATTGAGAGAGAGGAACGAAAGTACTCAGTATGAGAGATTTGTGAAAACCTAACAGCAAAAAGCCTGTGTCTAACAACCTAAACAAGCTTGTTGGACTCCTTTGTCAAGCCTACAAGCAGCACGGCACAACATAATGGAAATCCTACTGCTACTGAAAGAAAAGGCATGGTGCATTATACCCTCCTGTACTTTTGAAAACTGCCTTTCTGAGAAAGGAATTCAAGCTGAAAGATTTATGGAGAAATAGAAGAAAATGTCCTTGTTTTATCATTCATGCAATAGCAAACTGAAAGCTGTGATTTGCTGGAAGCAAATGGGAACATCACCCTAGCTAAGGAACAGGTATTGTTCTTCCTCCTTTTCCAAAACTCTGAGTTACTTTGCATTTAAGCAAATATCACAAAGGAAGTTTAAGATGCTTTTGAATGCATTGAACCTTTTGGTACCTTTTTTCCATTACCCCCATCTCATATGGAATCTAACCCCTTCCCACACCTTGCCCACATTCATAAGACATATACAGATGAGATTAAGAATGTTTCCTGTTCCCTGGGAAAAAGAGAATGGATGAAAATGTTTCATGCAGGGATTACAATGTGCACAAATCACCTTCTTACATTTTATCTCCATGGAGCTTTGGCTTCCAATAGAAAGAAAAATTTTAATAAACCTCTTGTACTTGGGCAGCTCTGTCAGTCACAGCTACATAAATTGAACATAGCACATGATTCATGAATTCACAACCAAACGAAAAACATCTCGTCGAAACCAAGATACTATTCAGTAGGAGTTCTTCCACAAGATTAACACTGTCATTCCCAGATGTTCAGTGCCATCTGTGAGCTGTGTGTGAAGCACAGTTCCCATTCACTGTTCTGTGTATTGGTAGATAGCCTTTTGAGTGGCTGACAGGAGTTGGAGCTACAATCATCTCTCTTCATCCACATAGAAAGATAGAGATACCCAGGGACTTCTAGAAGAATATGAATGAGAAAATACCAGGAAGTATAGCAAACTCAAATTCCAGGCAAAATCGCAGAGCTGAAAGAAGTCTCCTCAACAAATTTTCTCTTAGTCACTTCCTTGACTGCAGTTTTCTCAAACTTGCTTGCTGTGTAAAATCATTCACTGACTTGTTTCAGGGAATCGTTTCAGACCTTCATTGAATTCCAGTGCAGTTTTGTACATTTTAACTCTGCGCTGTTTTGAACTGTTATGCTCAGTTACGAAAATCATGATCACATTTCTATTCCCCAACTACACAAAAATAAATATAAAACCAAAGCTTCTCCTTGGCTATTCAAGTTAGCAAGAACAAAACCTGCTTTTTATCACTACTCACTTCAAATCCTGGCTTACGTGAACTTAACTGATGAGAAAGCAAACACAGAAAATGTTCAAACAATAAAAATAAAATCTCTTAAAAATGTGAAGGAATATTCCACCACAACATGGTTATGAAGAGCATCACTTCAACCATACAATGAGAAAACAATGGAGAAGTTTAAATATTTTGGAATTTGCCATCTCATTCTTTGTCTTTAGCTGAAACACAATTTTCCTAAATGAAAAAAAAAACCTTCCCTGTTAAACCAATTTTAAAGTGGCAATAACTGTGTCAGTAATCACACTTCATGTCATTCTGTGATTATGTGATTCTGCTGTAGAAACTCTGAGACTTATTTCATGCCATATTGCAAAAAATTGTAACAAATGCAACCACTTGCAAAACAACATATAACATATACACAATGTAGATGCTTCATTCTTTCCACAATACTCTTTTAATATGTTAAAACAACTTTTTCAATCATATTTTAATTTAGACGATCTTTCTTCCTGAATTTGTCTTTAACAAAATGAAAATTTGTTCATTGTGAGAAAAAGCATGAAAGCTCCATAGGCATGAATCTGTAATTGTTCTTATCACATTTAATTCCATGCAGACACCTTCAAAATCAATTATTTGGTGTAGAAGAAGGAAAGTGCTGCCCCTATTAATAGGAATCATAAAAGATGACGTAAATTTAGGTAGTCTTCCATAAGGTATCCTTTGCTAGAAGCTGATTTGTCTCCCAAGGTAGAACTTTAGAGTGCACTGATAACAGAAGAAATTTTATCTTTATGTTCATCTTAGTCAATATTTGGCCCTGCAAAGATACAGGCTCGTCAACAAATCTCATCCCTTGGTAACTGTGAGGTTGGAAGACGTATGCAACTGGGCCCAGAGCTGTAACCAGGTGGGAGTTCCTGTTGCTGTCACTGCTGGCACCTCTGGTTTCATCCTAAAGAATGCCACAGAAGACTGCCATGCGACTTTCTTATGGAGACTACTGCTGATGAAGGATTTGTATCTGCACCGTTTTAAGTTTGATTCTACAAAGGAGGATCAGTGTGATCAGTTTGAAGTTTGGTCAAACTGGGGTGTGGGTGATTTTACTGAGTGATTTGCCCCAGGGCAGCCTGTGAGGAACAGGTCTCCTCAAGCAGCTAGGATACTTTTTATTGTATTCAGGTGCACGGGCAGAGGCACAGATACCACATTTCAGGCACCTGTGCCGGATAATTTAAACAAGCAATTCTCAGCTGTTGCCCCTAGTTACAGCTAAGGTAGAGTTAATTTTTCCTCAGTAGCTATTACAGGGCTGTGTTTTGGATGTGGAATAAGAATGTTGTTGATAACATACTGATGGCTTGGTATTTTGCCAAGTCGTGTTTATCCTACGTCAAGGATATTTTTTTTCCTCCCTCTCTGATGCTCCGCCAAGGAGGCGGCATGCAGATGGCAGTGGGAGGGAGCGTGGCCGGGGCAGGTGACCCGAACTGACCAAAGGGATGTCCCACACACAGAACGTCATGCTGGCTATTCGAGCTGGGGGCAGTAACCTGCGAGGGCGGATCATCTGCTTTCGGACAGCGGGTCTGGCTGAGGCAGTGGGGGTGAGCAACTGCACTGGCGCGCTTGTTGTTGTTGTTATTTCAATTATTAACCTCTTCTTATGTCAACACACAAGTTTTAATTCGATTCTTCTCCGCATTCCACCGATGTGGGAAAGGGAGGGGCAGGGGGAAGCTGAGCACCGACCAGCTTCATCTCCCGCTGAGCTGAAAACAACCGCAGCTACGCCTTCCGCACGCCGCTCCGCCCGCCCCCAGCCCGCCCACCGGGGCCGCGGCGCGCAGGCGGCAGGCCGGGCGGCAGGGGCGGTCCCAGCGGCTGTGCCGCCCCCCGTGCCGCCCCCACGGCAGGCGGTGCCCGTGCCTGTGCCTGTGCCTGTGTCTGTGTCTGTGTCTGTGTGTCCGTGTCCGGGCCGTGCCCGCCATGCTGCCGCCGGCGCTGCTCCGCCGCCCGCTCGCCGCCGCCGCCCGCCAGGCCCTGCCGCGCGCCGGCCCTCAGGTAGCGGCGGGGGCGGGCGGGGCCGTTCCCTCCGCGCGGGGCCTCTCGCTGTCGCGTGGGGTCCTTTGGGATCCACCCCCGGGTGACGGGATCGATTCTGTGGGAAAAGGCTGCTGGGATCAGTGAGTCCAGCCCACAGTGCTCTGCTCGAGCAGCACCGCCCTGTGAACCAGACCGTGGCACCAAGCGTCACGTCCAGCCTTTCCTTAAACACCTCGGGGGACGGCGACTCCACCACGTCCCTTGGCAACCCATTCCGATGTCACATCACCCCGTCTGTAAAGAATTTCTTCCTGATGCCAAATCTGAACCTTTCCCGCTGTCTCTTGAGACTATGCCCTCTTACCTTGTCACTGTCGTCAGCTTGCAAGAAGATGCCGACCCCCAGCTGGTTACAGCCTCCTGTCAGGGAGTTGTAGAGAGTGATAAGGTCACCCCTGAGCCTCTTTTCACCAGGCTAAACAACCCCGGTTCCCTCAGCTCCTCCTCGCAAGACTTGTACTCCAGACCCTTCACCAGCTCCATTGCCCTTCTCTGGTATAGAAGTGGTCCTGCAGTATCCCAATGTGTGTCTAAGCAGGAGAAACTTTCAGGGCCTCTCATTTCCCACAGAAATGGGTCGCTCCTGCAGGCTCCATACTCAGTCAGAATCCTGTGAAGGTTTATGACAGCCCCAAGGAGCTGTGACTCATGGAAGCCAGTACTAGATAGTGTCATAGTGCAAAGGGCCATTGAGAAACAAAGCCTTTGTTTTTCACCTTCTGTATTCAGCGACCTGAAAGTGCAGGCAGCTGAGGGGGTCAGGCTCTTCTCCCAGGTAACAAGTGACAGATTTAGAGGAAGCAGCCTCAAATTG
The DNA here is from genome assembly GCF_027579445.1 of Ammospiza nelsoni. Lineage (NCBI taxonomy): Eukaryota > Metazoa > Chordata > Aves > Passeriformes > Passerellidae > Ammospiza > Ammospiza nelsoni. The sequence goes on from NC_080669.1 coordinate 25,994,168, forward strand.
CCTAAACCAGGAGAGGTGTAGATTGGATATTAGGAGAAATTTATTCACTGAAAGGGTTGTAAAGCACTGAAACAGAGGAGTGATGGAATCACCACCCCTGGAAGTGTTTGAAAACAAGTAGATTTGTCGCTTGAGGATATGGTTTAGTTCTGGATGTGGCACATCTGGATTCACAGTGGATAGGATGATTTTAAATAATTTTTAAACATAAACAATTCTGTTCTGTGGCTTGAGTTGCATGGTGCTCATGTCTGCAGATTCACGTGAAATAGGACATGTCCAAAATCCATCCTGTAGCTGCCTCTGTGCAAACATGGGCTAAGGCCAAAGCTGTGTTTCGGCCCTAATTTTTCAGGTTTTATTTGAGGGGTGAGTAGCATCTTCCGGGTTATTGAGGCAACTGCAATAATAACTTAGTCTGGGACTCCCAAAGAGTTTTATCTAATATGAACAGAAAAACTGTTCTTGATCAGCCTTAGGGAAGCAGCCAATAAAAGGCTAGGATGTGAACTTAAGCAATCTTTTGTTGGAAAGAGTCACTCTTTCTTAAGTGTTGGTATCTTCTTCTTTCATTTGCCAATAATATGTAATTTGCCAGTACTGGTATGTGGTTGTCAGTGGAAAAATACGATGCAGTAGCGTGAGTTGGTTGGGTAAGTGCACCACAGACAGATATTGGTGTTGCTTCCTCTTTGGTGGCATCTCAGCAGCCTTGCTTTTGAATAATGTTTTTTGCCAAATGCGTCTTGCTGCTGACTTGCTGAAGAAGAGGTTGAGAAAAGGAGAATTCTGCTTTGTTATGAGCTAATAATTAAACAGTTGAGTGTATCAAAAGAAAGACACATTACAGCCATTGCCAAAAGGAGTGGCAGCAAATAATGCACATTGGAGCTACTTCCAAAGCAAAGTCTGAAAAGGTACTTCTTTTGTAGTGGATGTTGTGAAGTAAAGTACCCCTCTCCCAACTTGCAGTAACAGATGCTTCTGTAGTATTGCGCTAATTAAAAAAAAATTAGACAGAATACAACTTTATGGCTTGAGAATGATTTTTACTATTTTTTCTTACTATTTTCTTTCAGGTACGCCTTGCTACAGGGCCCAGACAGAATAATGGCATTTTCTACGAAATTCGCACATATGATATTAAGCCAGCGAAGATGAAGGAGTTTTTGGAAATGGTCAGCAAGTACTTTCACTTTCGCACTGCCCACTCGGAGCTGGTGGGGTTCTGGTACTCGGAGCTGGGAGCCATGAACAAGGTGCTGCACATTTGGAAGTACGGTACGGTCAGCATCCCTTCGCGCCGCTCTGCTCCCTCTGTGTCCCCTGTCTCCTCGGCAAGAAGGTGAGGGGATTGCTTACCTGCCTTTTCCTTGTTGCTCTCATTGTAAGGAGGTGCCCCCAAAACATTGCTCCTGTAATGACTAGTGACGGGAACACGTCAGAGCTTGTCAGGACAACTTTGACGTGTTGGGATGAGAAAGTTACAGATGTTCTCGAACAGCACTCTCTGTTCAAAACGGGTCTGATAGAGGAACTGTGGCAGAGTGTTTCATTCATGGTAAATATTTTTAACTTAGGGTCAGTTCCACCAATGTCTTGAAACTTTTGAAGCTAATGGAGAATAGGAAATACACACACATATGTAGTCTGTGTGTGTTTATATGCATGTATAATAGTTCTTGTATTTTAGCTCAGAGTACCAGTCACTCCCAAAAAAAAAAAGAGCATGCACTTTGCATGCTTAAACTCCTTGTGCAGTGGGCCTGTTCTGAGGTAGGAAGCCAGGTCTGGCTTCTCCACCAGGTCTGACTTCTCAGGCATGCAGAGTGTTTTTGTTGCAACTTTAACTTTGCTAGCAATACGGTTTTTACAGTATGATGAACTTTTTTTCTTGTTGGAGTTGGTGCTGACATGGAAGGTACAGGTAAGCCAAAAAAACTACTATTATGCTAAAAACTAGGCGTGCTGGTTGCGCTTTTTGTGGAGCCCAAGCGAAGGGATACTTGTGTTAATTCCCCAAATACGCAAGTGATACTTGTGTATAATTCCCCTTGAGCGCCTGCTGCGGTGCAGTTGTATATACACGTTGATACAATGTGCTCGTTGAAGTCCAGTGTGGCCGCAGTACTTGTTTAGATTAAAGGATCACCCCTTTTGTTTTGGAGGGCTGAATCCTGGAATCAGAGAATTGTTTGGTTCCTCTCAGCCATGTTGCTCAGGGCCACTTCCAGCCTGACCTCTAACACTTCCAGGGATAGGGCATCCACAGCTTCTCTGAGCAATCTGCTCCAGTGCCTCAGCATTCTCACAATAAAGAATTTATTCATTATATCTTATCTAAACATTTCTCCATGCCAGAAGGTATTTAAGGCTGGGCTGGATGGAGCTCTGTGTGGCTGGTGTCCCCTCACGTTGACAGGGGCTTGAAACTAGGTGATGTTTAGAGGTTCCTTCCAATTCAAACCATCCTGTGATTCTAAGTCTACCCTTTGTCAGTTTAAAGCCATTCCCTCTTGTCCTGTCACTACATGCCCTCATAAAAAGTGCCTCTCCAGCTCTCTTATAGGCTCCCTTTAAGTGCTGGAATGCTCCTGTAAGGTCTTCCTGGAGCCTTCTCTTCTTCAGGCTGAATAGCCCAAACTCTTCCAGCCTTTCTTCACAAGAGAGGTGCTTGAGCGCTTGGATCATCTTTGTCAGCTCCTCTGATGTCACCCTTCATCCTTCCTTCATCCACCAAAGCTGTAACTCCATTGCAAAAGGTCAAAATGAGTCAGGTACAATTGGCCCTTAGTGAAGCTGTGTTGGCTGTCACCTCATGGCCTTCCATGAGCCTTGGCATAGTTTCCATAAGGATCTGCGCCTTGATCTTGCCAGGCACAGAGGTGAGACTGACCAAGCTGTAGTTCTGCAGTTCTTCTTATGTTTGTTTTTAAAAATGGGCTGCCACAGCTTGTCAAATACAATGAATTGTGGCTTAGCCACTTCCTCTGACAGTTTCCTGAGGACCCATGAATGTATCCCACTAGGTTCCGTTGATTTGTGCACCTTCACGTTCCTGGGATAGTCTCAGACCTGGATTTTTCCTACAGCAGGTGGTTCTTCATTCTCACAGCCCCTGCCTTTGCCTTCTGTGACTTCCATGGTCTGGCTGGAGCACTTGCCAGTGCAGACCAAGGCAAAAAAATACATTGAGTACCTTAACATTTTTCATGACCTGGGCAGCCATATCTTTCTTTTCCTTCAAGAGAGAACCATTCATTTGTCAATATTTTGAGTTCACTTGCATTTATAAATTCTCCTGCTTCTCAGAACATTTTATTCTTGGCTAATGTGACTATCTTTAAATTAAAAAAAAAATCTGTGGGAAACCTTTAAAATGCAAAACTAAGAGAAAAACCTATATCTTTTGTTTCCTAACAATGTTTTACAGTCTAATTGTGGTGGCTCCTCCCCCCACCCCGAGACCACACTATGATCTGAGAAATGAACAAAGTTTACAACATCCTTCCTCCTTGATTCATCAGATCCCTGCTTAGATAATTTCTATATTTACCTCTTAGTCCCAAGATACTGATATTTCTCAAAGTTCTTCCCATCCTCATATGCTAGATTTTTCTTTTGTAGTATTGGGGGCTGTTTGCATAAATATATTGCTTAAGATGCCACTGCAGCCTAAGCACTTGAAATTCACACTCTTAATTAAGTGGATTTGTTTTCCATTAAGAAAAAGGAAAAAAAAAAATTGTTTAGCTTTTGGGCATTTAACATCTTTTTATGTAACTGAACACACAAACATTATTTCTACACTTTTAATGTCATTTTATATAAGCCAAAGCACATTTATTAATTTTTTTCTTGATAGACTCTTACTTCTGATTTTTTTCCACTTCATTTCCATATCCACTGTGCTTTCTCCAAATCTTATCCTTGGTAACTGTTGCCACATCTAGTAGTCCCTGCAATTGCTATGTGTAAATCTTTTTAAACAGTAAACTTGCTTAACTTACTTTAACTCTTTTGTAAACCTTCTTGGAAAATTCCATTTGGCTTGAATCCATTTTAATCTGAGAGCTAAAGCAGATTTTAAAGGAAGTTTTGCAGAATTTAAAGGAAACTTACCACATCTGCTTGAGCTAATATGATGTCTAAAAATATCAGTTTCAAAATTAGTTAAGTGTAGTTTGCCTTCTTGCAATTATACATTTTGATTGCATCTGATGTGATATCATGTGCATTTTTTAATGATATTTTTTCTTTCCTTACAGATAATTTTGCCCACAGAACAGCAGTCCGGCATGCACTAGCAAATGACAAAGACTGGCAGGGAAAGTTCATCTCTGCAGCTCTCCCCTTGGTAGAGAAGCAGCACAATGAGGTTGCTTATCTGGTGCCTTGGTGTCAGCTTGGGAAGCCTTCAAAGGAAGGGGGTGAGCTTATCTTTTCTTTTGCTGATTAAAGCTACCAACACTAACAGAAAATGGCTTAAAGTTTAAACCAGGTATTGCACAGTTTTATGACCCTTTACATAACAAATGCATGTATGTGCACCCATGTGGAAAAGGTGACATAACACAACGGGGGATAGTTTTTTGGAAGGATTTTACACTAACATACATCAATAGCTGACTGATCATCAAGGTTCTTAATGATCAGGATGGTGACTTGCTAAATGAATATGCAAAATGGCAGTACCATAGTAGTGGTCAGAGCAGCCATCCCAGACTTCCTTTGTCTGTCCATCAGTGAGAGGGCATTTCCTGGGTAACTGCTGTTCTCTTTCAAAGAGATTTTCCTCTTATCAATTTGCTTTGATACTGCTTCTTTCACATAAAGTTTAAAAAATTTCCTACTTCTTTAAAGATACGTGAAAGTCAAACAAGGATCTGCTCCTTGATGTTGCCAGGTACAGAGGTGAGACTGACTGAGCTGTGGTTCTGCAGTTCTTCCTTATGCCCCTTTTTGTAACAATCACAGGTTAGGTGTAGAAGTCATGTCTCTTTGTACTTTAATTCTCTCTGTAGCAAATTTGATGTTAGTACTATTGCCTGTTCCCCAATTCATGAATACTGGCAGGCTTTCTTGTATGAAGTGACAGGGAGCAGACCTTGCTTCAGCCCTGAGCACATGTATAACGACAGTAATCTTTGTTCTTTATTTCGTTTATTCAGGATTTGGAATTTTATGCTGTTGCTGTTGAATTTGAAACAGTTTTCTCTAAAATCTGGAGAGACAACTTGAAACACTGTTACAGTTTATCTCCAGCCTGTTGCTGGAGAGTGACACCAGACGCTGCCAAGTAGCAAGTGTCTGGCTTTCTATTACTGTGTCAACAATTGTGATCTGAAGTAACTTCCTGAACAGAAAGAAGACAAGTAACTTTTAGCAGGACTGGAGGTTTTTTGGTGAATTACACCATTTCTCTACAAAGAAAGGAGATGCTTGGCACAGCAGAGGTGCTAAACTAGTCCTGCTCTTTTGGTTATGCTGTCAGATCTTACTGTGATCAACTGCCAGAAGTCAAAGGAGTTTGTAATGTCATAAACCACTTAAATGGCAGAAAATATCTCCAGTCTTAGAAAAGACACCCAGCATTGCTCAAGCAGACACCCAAATCCCTCTAACAAGTATGAGCACTTGTGGTATCTTTGTGGTATCTACAAAGTAGTCTGAATATCCCAAAATCTCCATGCAGCATTGAAAATTGCAAAGTTGGGCTTTGTGGGAAGCCTTCTGTTCTTCAGGGCCCTGGTACTTAGACTGACACTTGAACTAACTGCTGTTAGTGAGCTTGAGCTCTTGTGAGCCTCTGGAAGGTGTGAGTTCTTGTGCTTGTTGGGAGGAGGGGGCAGTTTCCTGTTGTCCTCAAATGACAGTGAAACGTTATACTGGTCTCACAGCAAATACACCGTGGCCATGAGACATGGTTCAAGATCTGCTGTATTAATTTGTATTTCCTTCCTTGTGGTAGTGTTTGCCTTTTCTTCTAGGTGTGTATGAATGGGTTACTTTCCAGATGAAGCCTGGTGGGCCAGCATTGTGGGGTGAAGCATTTCGTGCTGCAATCAATGCTCACATCAACACAGGATATACCAAGCTGATCGGTGTTTTCCACACAGAATATGGATTACTTAACACAGGTACTCATCAATTTCTGGTACAAATTTTGACATAGGAGGGGGCAGAGGAGAGGGGCAAGCCACCATCCTGGATCAGGATTGGTCAGCTTGCTGAAAATGTTGGTGTGGATCACTGAAGCCCTGTAAACAGTCCTTGAACCCAGTGTTGTGTATTGGGTTATAGACTTGAGCCAGTTGCCCCAGTCTTAAAATACTCTCAGATATTAAAAGACTCTCTGATAATAAAGTCAAACCATGCAACGGCTCAGTGAAAGATCATCCCACCACTGGCATGCCTGGAGAATTGTTTCTGATAGCTGCACTGCCTGTAACAGATGAAGGCACATTGCCAGGACTTAGAGTACGTGTTGTATTGCAGCATAGTAGTGCTCAGCTGAGTTTATTTGTACTTTCTCAGTCCATGTACTATGGTGGAACGAGAGCCCAGATCAGCGGGCAGCAGGAAGACACAGTGCCCATGAAGATGCCAGAGTTGTGGCAGCTGGTAAGACATGATGAATCTAGAGAACTCACTTGTGTTACCTGCATGCATGCTGAGAAAAGTATTACCTTTCATTGGAATATTGTCCTAATTAAACATGTATTTAATTTTAGTGCGCGACAGTGTCAGATTCTTGGAGTCCCAGCAAAATATGCTTCTGATTCCTCTGCAATGCTCACCACTGAAGTAACCTTCTTCTAAAGGATGTAACTGACCGCAGAAGAGACAAGATGGAAGTGCTGTCAGCAAGTGACATGGACCCCCATACCCTTATGAGATGAGCTGTTCTTCAGATGACAAAAAATGGATGCAAAATGCTGATCCACTGGCAGTGTAAATCAGCATTCTGACACCAATTGTTAAACAGAAGTTTATGGTGATGTTCCTATCTCTCCAGGACAAACAACTTGAGCCATATCATGATGTAAACCATGCATTACCAACCTTCTATTTTAATCCTTAAGTTCTTCATGATTTTTTGCACAGCTAAATCACTTGCCAAACTGAGGAAGTTAAGTGCTCTTGTCCAGCATTCCAGCCAGGCATGGTATAATTTTTATAACATACTTTGATGCCTCTTATAATTTCACATCTTAGTTATTCCATACAGTTTTAAGAAGGAAAACTCCCACATGTATCTTAACAAATTATGTTTTAATCAGACTTCTCACTGGTGTACTTTATATTAATTCTGAGCAATGTACAACATCAGTGTTGCTGGAATTGCACTTTAAATGTAACAGTGGGGCTGATTAGGTAGTGTATCCTAATGAGTTCTGCCATGAAACTTTTTACATAATAACTTGTTATGGCTCATTTCAGTCTTTTCTTTTTCTGTTCATCAAACACTGCCTCAAAACTGTGAGTTATCCCCACAAGCTTTGGCTTGGATATTTTATTATTTGTTTAAGGTGCTATAGGTGATTAGCCCTTCTTGTTCAATTGTGTCATCAGACTCAACTGATTTACATGTACTGTCATTCTTTGAAATACTTTTTGTCGGACTGTTGAAAGCTAAATAAATGAGCATAAAGCATTAATTCTTTGTGTTTATGGCTCAAGCTCTTACTCATTTTAACTACGACATGATTAAATTCCATTTTCCAAGTACAGCATTCATTTTGCAGGTCTTCGTTTTCAGTCAACAACAAATTGCTTTAGAACCAGTAAGCTGGTAAGGGTGAATAGCAATAGGGCAGAGGGCACATGGGCTAAGAAGTCAAACTTCTATTTGTATACAGTGGTACAGAGCACCCTCTTCTGCAATTTATAGGTATTGACTATAAATTGCAGAGCACTTGGGAGGATTTTCTACATGTTAATCATGGATCTGCAGTGAGCAATTGAGAACTGAAGAGTCTTAGTGTAGGTTGCCTAATGATTATTGCTGCTTTAAAGTTCCTTAAGATCTCACAGAAAGCACTAAAGCAAGCTCTGGGCCATTATGCTTGTGTCCCAGGTGGGAACATGGGATGTGGCTGCTGTAGTTAAGAGAGTGTAACAGGTCCCAGCGGCCATATCCATGTCCTCATACACTGCTCCCTCCAACAAAGCCATGTTTAGCATTCTCAGGGTGGAACAAACACTACTTCAGAGACCCCTGTCTTTTACAAATCAACCTTGAAGGTACCAAGAGCTGATGAACCACTATATTGTTCAGAACATTGCCTTACAACAGTTCTTTCAAAGGAAGATTTTTTTTAACTAAAAAAATATGGGCTGAAAAATGGGGAGAGTTAAAAAGATACTTTTTAAAAAAAATTTGAATGCAAGAATTATTTCACTGGGGTTTTTGTTTGGTTCATTGTTTTTCTGTTTTTTTAATTAAAACTAATTTCTGTAACACCAGCACTGGGAGTAGAGAACATTCAAGATGTTAGAGGTGTCCTTTATCCTGAGGTGCCAGCTGGACACTAGGTCAAAACAGAAAACCCTGGAAATTAAGAGGCCTAGGCAATCATCAACCACATGAAGTTCAAAGTGCCAGATTCTGCACCTGGGGCAGGGCAACTCTGGCTGTACAGACAGGCTGGAGGAAAAGATGTTAGAAAGCAACAGGAGTGGGCCCTGGAGGGTCCTGGTCTGTGGCAAGTTGAACGTGAGTGAGCAGTGCCCTGGCAGCCAGGAGGGCCAGCTGTGTCCTGTCCTGGGGTGCATCAGGCACAGCATCACAGCTGGGCAAGGGAGGGGATTGTCCTGTTCTGCTCTGCACTGGGGCAGCCTCACCTTCAGTGCTGGGGACAAGGTTTGGGTGCCACTGGTGTCTTTTGGGACCACCTAAAAACAGAGGCCAGACAAAACTAAGGAGAACAAAAAGCAGTTATGTTTATCGAAGGGCATTCAAGATACATTTCAGGCAGATGAAGCCGCCCCCCCGCTGCCCCCAGGGGCTACACCCAGAAATGGACAATGGGTCATGGGCTTTCATACTTTTTAAGTTTGGTCCATTTGCAGACTGGGGCTTAATCTTCCAATTACAGCTCTAGGTAATGAAGTGATTTACCCCAAGTTTGCTCCCCGCAACTCACTTTTGTTTACATTTCTTAGGACCTGAGAAAGTAAGGTGTTCTTGATTCCTGGGCCTGAAGAGGAATTGCTTTGTCTGACCAAAATGGGAAAAGAGTAGCTAATACTCTATGTGGAGTTCATACACTAAAGAATTGCAGGATTACAGATATAGGATTTTAGCTTTTTTATTTTTTATAAGGCGTCACTACAATGTAAAAAAAAAAAAAATGAAGCCATTAGAGAGGGGCAACACAGATGGTGAAGGACCCTGAGGGAAAGCTGAATGAGGAGCATCTGAGGTCCCTGTGTTGGTTCAGCCTGGAGGAGACTGAGGAGAGACCCCATGAAAATTACCACTTCCTCCTGAGGGGAAGAGGAGGGGCAGGCACTGATTTTGTCTCTCTGTCACCCAGTGACAGGACCTCAGAGAATGGCCTGAAATTGTGTCAGGGGAGGTTCAGGCTGGATATTAGAAAAGGATTCTTCACCCAGAGGGTGGCTGGGCACTCTAACAGGCTCTCCACAGAAAAGATCACAGCACCCAGCCTGACAGAGATCAGGATGCGTTTGGACAATGCTCTTAAGCATATGATGTGATTCTTGTGGATGATGTTGTGCAGGGACAGGAATGGGACCAGGTGATCCTTTAGGGTCTCTTCTAAATCAGCATATTCTGTGATTCTGTGAAATTCTAATTAACTTCTTATAATCAGGAAGAATTTTCCTGATGAGTGTAACTTCAGGAATTGGTTAGATACTGGAACTTGGTTGATGGTGATACTATATGCAGTAGCAGACAACATTTTAGTATCAGTTTATCCTTGAGCAATCACACCATTATTCTGCTTTCATTTGTAAACTGCTGTTCAAAATCCAATGTGTATAGGTTGTTTTTAGCAAGGAGGAACCATCATCAACTTGCATATGTGTAATAAAAATTCAGAGGCAGGTATTTGAGTTGGGATTTAAACATAAAGAGAAGTTTGTTATGCTTTGTACAGTTAACCAATCACTTGCTAGAGACCTCTTCATTTACTAACTTTAAGTTTAATGTAGCACTTACCTTAATATCTTGCATCTCCTCATTTACCTGAAAATAGTATATCTACTCCATACTTGTTTCTAGAGCTACTGAAATCTTATGCATCAAAGTTAAGAACAAAAAATCTGGCAAAACTAAAAGCTCCTAGCAGTGCTCCTAGAAATAGCAAATGCAAAAATTACACTTGTGAAAACCAGTGGTGCTATAACATCTTTATTTTTTACTTAATACAAGGCAATTAGAGTGCCTTTTAATACTTCACATAACAGATATTAGCAAATACAAATATATATACTTTTTTTTTGCTTTTAACGAAAATGTCCATTTAAGGATTTAACTTAGAAATTTCAGTTGTGAAATCTCTCTAGATTTTTGCAAAGTTAACAGATATTCCAGTGCAAAAATAGATCCCATTACAGATAGCATAAAGTGCTTGGAACAAAGGGCCAACTATAATTCAGGAGGGAAAGATAAGCACAACAGTGGTTGTTTAACTATGGGAAAATACAACTCCTTACTGAAATACAAATGTACTACAAAGAGGGATGCAACACGTTAATAGTACTGAAGTTTAAAATAAGTTAACACCTCAGTGTAGTTTCATTATCAGAAGTGGTTCACGTAATGTGTATGACTCCAGAGTGATTTTTCCCCAACGCATACTTAAGTGAAAATTAGTGGCTGTCTGAACATATTCCATGACCTATCTTCATGCCAGTGCTGCATTAGTCTGTCTGTTCAGTACAAACAATGCAGATCAGAGCTGTGAAGTAGTTTAATATCCACATTTACTGCAATATTTTGTCACAGATAGCAGACCCTCTAAGCACGACAGTCATGGGGCAAAACAAATCAAGAATCTTTTTGGTGGGCTAAGGAAAGTGTATTACCATGTAACTGTTGTTTCCTGATACATGAATAATTTAAATAAGCAGCTACCAAGAGCAAACCACAGCCCTTTCAGGACCAAATCTGAATCCTCCTAGAACTCGTTCCAGCTCTACATGCACTGGTTTGGTGCAGTGCAAAAGGTTAGCCCTTGACTTCAGTGATGTAATGCTGATTTGTAATAGCGACTTTTAGCAGTGGCAAGCCTCCAGGACATGCTACTTGTTTAAATGATGCGGCAACATACTTGCAGCCTGTTCTGGAGTAGTCATGGCTGTAGCTCTGCTGTTTCTGCACCTGGAAGTCTGGTGTATTCATCACCCTGTAACTCATCCCCATAGAGTGACGATCTCATAAAAGTAATAACAAAGTATGTTTTCAGTGAGGTATACCAATCCCCTTTACACTCCTTTTCTCAATCCCCTTAGCAATGAATTATACAGATTAAAAAAAAGTATGAAAAGGCACTTCAGTAGAGCCTGTACTAAGCTCTTACTTTACCTCAAGGCAGGACACAAAGGGACAAGGAACTTAGTTTAACTGTGTTTTAAAAATGTTGAGTTGGTCAGTGTTACCAAGTATATTTGGAAATATGTAATTAATCTTCTTCAGGCTCATGCCAGCCTTTTCAGTATTTGCTGGGCTGCTATGGTCATTCACAGAAGAAAATGGTCCATGACTGATTCATGGAGTAGCATCAAAACTAGTGCAGAACCTCTGTGAGTTTTTAAGGCGGAGGTATGGGATACAGGAACAGCTCAGGAACTGCACTTGTGTTCAAACCACATTACTGAACCAATTTTCAAATGTAAAAGCAACACAGAGGGGCCTAAAAAGCATACTCTCCCATGACCGTTGTACAATGTGAACAAGAATTGGTTGTTCTTACTATATAATTTCCCCTCTAATATTACTCTGGCTTTGTAAAACTTGAAAAACTTGACTGATGAACTGTAGCACTATTACCTTGGACTCTCTTGTTTTTCAGGGGGATTTTTTACTGAAACAGTTTTTTGTCACATGTATAATAAGAATGTATAATACTCCAGTTAGGGATCACCTAATGACTGAAACTACACTGCACAATAGAAGCAGAAACTTACACAATTATGTTATACCAGTTTCCAAACAGGAGAGTTTTAGGTGAACAACTTGCAGTTGTTTGCAGATAGCAGCTGATTGCTAGAATCTGGTCAGATCATGAATGCAGCTATCCACCACATGGACAGAAAGAGAGCGTAGCATTACAGGCATAATGTAAAGAAATACCGTGGCTACAAAGATCAACTGAAAGTATTTCCAATCCCTAATTATGCTACCTACCTATTAAAAGTCATAAATAATACTGTTAAAAAAAAAAATCTACATCTCATTTCTAGTCTTACCTGGCAAAGCCAGAAACAGCAACATGCTTGTGCTAAGCAGTAATTCCAGATGTTGGGTACCTTTCTGGTGCAAAGCAGGGGTTAAAGAGCAGATATTACAAATCTGAGTGACAGCTCATGATTTAGAATTTGCTCTTGGCATTAGCAGCTTGTACAACTACTGAGTTTGCTGCTGTGGTCCAAACCCTATGTCTGCTTCTCACCCACTTTTTTCTACTAGATGTTCATGCAGCTGCCACAGTACCTCAGAGGAGCAGGAAAGTACTTAACTGCACAAACACCTAGTCAGAGTATGTTGTTGATTGTGATGCTGGTGGGACAATCATGCATTTGGAGGGTTCACAGTTCTGCATATCACCACTTGCTGATGAAGATGTGTGGTTATGATGGCCGGTCTCTTGCCACCCCACCTGCACAGTACTGCTTTGTGGTCTCAGCTTTGTCACCACTGACCTACACCAGCCTAGAGAAAGCCGTCTTGTAAGTTTTTACAACCTAGGGCTACAACATTGGTGGTGACATTTCTTGCCATGGACTGTTTTGGTGCATTCATTGCCAGCAATGGATATAGCACCAGCACATTCCCACTCCTGACATGAATGTTCCAAATACTAAAACATGCATGTCCTAAATATCTGTAAATAACCACTGGCCATGATTTCTCAATGAATTATTTTAGCAACCCTAACAAAAACATACTGTACAGAACAAGATACAGTATACTTGAAAGCCCACAACATCTCATGGGTGCTTTACCACAGCTTCAGAGTTATACTGTAATGAGCTAAGTTCAAGTCTTTCACTGGAGAACAGTACAAGACGACTCCATGAGGCACTGCCCCTGTAAAGGAATTGTTTTCATTGCATTGAATTGCATTGCATTGAATGGTTATCAGTAGAGTGTCCAGTTGCTTTTCCTCTAGCTTCTTTGGGAGTATCCTATCCCAGGAAAAGGAAGTTTGCATTCTGCTCATCATATCTTTGACGAAATTGGCTCACACACAACTTTCTTTTACCTTCTCATCTTGCAGGAAGGAGTTAAGGATTGCAATGTCTACCACAGTCTGGTTTTTGTGCAATGACAGGTCCTTAGTATGGTCGTCATCACTTTGGTCCTTAGCAAAATTTACAAAAACCTACAAGAAAAAAAGGCCATGTCAAACACCACCATAGTATTTAATGAATTCATGGCATTTTAAGTACTGGATATCCTCAAATAGTCCTGAGATTCAGTACTCTACTTCATTTAAATGCCCTTATAAGATAGGTCAGTTAAATTGAAAGATGTACTCCTACCTCTGCAAAAGAAGATTTTGGCATCCAGGCTACTAAAAACTTACTTGGTCAAGTGTGGTCTGAGAAACGGAGTAGTCTTCTATGTGGAGTCTCTTCTTGTTCTGGGAGAGAATACTGAATATTTTGGCCAGGGAGGATGGTGAAGAGGGAAGTTGGTACTGCAGCATATTCCGATGTTTTTCCTTCAGGACACTTCCAGGGAAGGCATGCCCAAAGAACTCCTCAACAGGCTTCAGGTCTGGGTTTGCCCCTGCAATTCTCACCACTATGGTGTAACCCTCTCCAAATCTGCAAACAAAAATGTCAGTACAAGAGTTAAGGGCTTCTGAATTACAAGTGTCCTAAAAATCCAGCAGCATTTCCTACAGTCAGAATAGCAATGGAAATGCTGCATGAGGAACTAAGCCTAACTGTATCTCCCTAAAAATGCAAACTCTGTGGTGTAAGCAAAAAAACACCCCACCTACCTGTTTTTTAGGTGCTGGACACTGCCCAGACACCTGAATCGCCCATTGACCATTATTGCCATTCGAGTGCACAGGGCTTCACATTCTTCCATGCTACAAGCAGAAATAACTTCATTAGTGCTGCAAACAGCATTGAAGGGCAGAGCAGAAAGGCTGAGCTTAGCATCCAGCCCTGGCAGATGTAAAAGCCAAGGTATGACACAAGTGGGCTGCTACTTACCTGTGAGATGTGAGCACCACTGATCTCCCCTCCTTGATTACACTCAGAGCACAGTTCCACAAGAAGCGACGTGCTTTGGGATCCATCCCTGTTGTTGGCTCATCCTGCAAAAGGTATACAAAAACCAGATTGGGCTGCTACATTCTGATGAAAAATACCTCATCTTTGAAATTACCTGTCCATTCCTGACTATGAAAACATTGAAAATAAGCAAGTTTGATTTATTTCCTAAAATGACAAAGTAATTTATGTACTGGATTTTTAATTAGTCTTCATTTCAACATGCTTTTCTATTTTTCAAGAAAAATATTGATGAGCAAAGGTTGTGGACTCACCAGGAACACCACAGGTGGCCCTCCAATGAGAGCAATGGCCGTGGAAAGCTTGCGTCTGTTCCCTCCACTGTAATTCCCAGCGTATTTTTCTCCGTATTTCACAAGGCCCAGTTTCCGAATTGCCCACTCGCCAACCTATGACACACAGCACAATACCACCTTCAATCAAACATTGCACAAAGAGTTTTCGTACAAACTTTGGCTTCAAAAGCAGCTTTCAGAAGGGCCATTCATCTGAGGATCTAATGTGGCATGGAAATGGATTTTGAAACACCCTGTGCACCTCTGGATCAGGCTATATGTAACTCTGTCCCCAGGAGGCCTGAAAAATCAAATTGCTGCAGCTTGTCAGTTGGTGGGCACAAGATCAGCATCAGCTGAGCCACATTAACCATCAGTCTAGTGCTTTTAGCAGCATCAGCTTCAGTGAGCTTTCCTATTACTGTGGGCTTACAGCAGGGACATGGACACTACTGACCCACAGCTGTCACACCACAGTGCATCTTAGCCCTCTGGATAGATGGAATTTGGTTTGTTTCCACCTTAATAGTGCCAACAGGCAGGCATTGCTGCCCTGCAGTGTGTTATGGGGAAGAGATTCAGCTACTACTTGAATCACACCCAGAACTGGGTCCCTTTTTATGTGGAGCTGGTAAGAACATCATATGGAAGCACTTGGCAGCAATCTTAGAAGGAGACTGCAGTTTCCACCCATCCCATCTACCCTCACAGAAGGATTCAAGTTACTTGGACATTAGCCTAGATATCATCTACCTAGAGCACTCAGGTCTTCTACAGTAAAAACTGTTAATTCCAGGAAATAGAACTGAGAAGGGTGCTGCATGGTACTGGCAGCAGTCATCAACTGCCTAAAGACTGTTACTGTAACCTCATCTCTGAATGCTGAAATAGCAGCACTTTAATGATGCACTATGATCAAATGGAAAGCTTTTAAAACTCAGCACAAGGCTTCTGCTAAGTTATAGTGTGTTTGTTTCCAGGTACTTTAAAGAATTAAGACTTGACAGTGAGTGAGGACCTGCATGACCTGCAGGTCCACAGCCCTTAAATTCTTAAAGGAAGAAAGTTGTTCAGTGGAAAAGAGCATTTGCTATGAGAACATAGGATCCAAATTATTTGCCCTTCCATTTTGTACAGTTTTACAGGCAACACTGAAAAAAACAAGGGAATTCTTGGGTTTCCCTGAAGGAAAGAGGGGGGCAAAATTCACCATACAGTATCTTCAACAGCTTCACATCATGGCATTACATGAGTTGCAGGAAGTATGCATGCAAGCAAGAACTTGCAAGTTGGTCGCTGGGGTGGGTCCTGTGGTGTTTCACTTACCTTGCAGACTTCTTTCTCCGGAACACCTCTCAGGAGTGCAAAGAACTCCAAGTGCTCTCGCCCTGTCAGCAGTTCATTAACAGCATCAAACTGTGGGCAGTAGCCCATGTTCTGATGGACTTCTTGGATGTTGGACAAGATACTGTAAAAGAAAAATACCTTTGTTAGGATTTCATGAACATATGCTGCCAATTTAGATGTTAAAACAGCATGAAACAGTGTTCCTGGAATTACTGAACTAACAAAAATACAGAATCATAGAAGTCCATTTTGATCAAGTCACTTTTTATCTCTCTCCCTTTTCTCCTCCTTAAAAAAAAAATAAAATTTAAACTCGGAAGAGCTGCTACATAGCAATAACTACCAGACTAAATCAAATTTCCTAAGCCACTGACGTACTTTACCAGACTCAAACAAGGGCTGAAATAGATGCCAGGAGTTGTAAACAGGAAAAGTGGAAGAGAATTTTGATGTTTTAAGAGTTTTGAAAAAAAGCTGTTAAAACTAGAGGAGAAAGCAGAGAAAATATACATTGTCTTTCACCTGTTTCCTTTGAGGAAAGCTTCTCCTCCCGTGACATCTGTATCACCAGTTAGCATCTTAAAAGTGGATGACTTGCCAGCACCATTTACTCCCAGGAGTCCAAAGCACTGGGGATATAAATGAGCACAGTGTATTTGAGAACAGGATCCAACTGCATCATTTTCAGCACTGACAAGATGGGATAAAGCAAACTTGACCCTCAGTACAGCTAGAGGGACTCTGAAGTCCATTTTCAGAAAAAAAAAAGACTTCTGCATTTTTATTTAAAGTATAAACCTTTAGGCTGGGAATATGAACAAACTGATGTCACCTTGATACCCTATCACTGCAGCTGATCTGTGCCAAATCTTGCATACTGGAGTTTGGCTTCTGGTCCCAGACACTGAGAGTTTATATCTTCTTCAAACGTAGAAACACATAGAACCAGAAACTGCTTCAGCTTCTACTTTCCTTTGGAGCAATTTGAACATTTATCTGGTTTTGATCTTACTCTACCCTGTGCTGTCTTGTGGCTCCTAAATACTGCAGGAATAGCAAAACAATCCATTTAATGAATAAGCTTACCTCTCCAGGAGGGATTCCAACACAGATCCTGTCAACTGCTGGCTTTCTCTTCATTCTGTAAATCTAAAACCATAAGAAAAAAGAATGAGAAGGACATTGTCAAAGAATTCTAATCAGAGCTGTACATCTGCAGTACTCCCAGCTCGATCCCACTAAATTCCTCTGATAAGGCACAGGGAACAGCATAGTTTTGTGTTAACAAGTACAAATTCAGAAGTTCTGTCACCTTGGTTAGCTCCTTGATTTCCAAAATGTCACTCTGTCCTCCTCCACTAATTATCCTCTGCCTCTCTCTGGTTACATCCTCGTCTTCATCATTCACAGGAGGCAGCTTGGCATAGACAGGCCTGAAGAAAGCAACATGATAAAGTCTTAGCGGAAAATGACAGGGCCTCCCTTCATAGGTAGTATTCTCCCCATTTCATAGGTGACACCAATGAAAACTTCACCTGCCTGTAGCAGCACAGTAGAGAGGACAACCTACCTGGGTTTGATGAAGAACCTGTACTGGATGAGCACTGTGATGAGAAAAAACACCACGCCTTCTACTGCCATGGCAAAGAGGTTCCTTCCCACCAGGTCCCATGACAGAGGAGAGACAAACCGATTCTCTCCTGCCAAAACATGATTAAAAGCACAATCACTTTTCCAGAGCAAGCAGAGCAGGCTAGCATTTCTTCCAGCAGAGCTCACTGAGTTGGACACTGGGACAACTGATGATCAGCCAGTTACAGGAGGGAAAGTTAGACCACACAAGCGGCCCGCCGTGGCTGCAAGCCATTTTTTACTGTAGCAAAGTTGGGACTCAGGCCCAGAGAATTCAGTCTGCCAAAGAGCTAGCCCACCTGTCCAAAAGCACAGTGAAGTGTGCTTTTGGACAGGTGGGCTAGCTCTTTGGTGAAGCACAGAAAGACTATGACTCAGACCTGACATCTGCATGCCAGAAAAAAATCCATCCAGCTCTCCAGAACCTCAGTCATTCCTTACACTATGCCTAATGACATCCATACAATTGTCTTTATGCATTTTTATTTAATGCTCTTAACTCAAAAATCTTTAGATCTACCTACCAGTTTTTCTTAACAAGTTAAGTAAGAAGGGACAGCTATGATGACTTGCCATGTTTGACGAGGTCTGTGCTGCAAGCTGAGCACTTTCAGCTCCTGAAAAGTTATCGGAGCTTGTCCGAAGCAGACACTTACCAAATCTCTCCAGAGCATCAGCCATAGCCTGGTTTTTCACCATGTCAATGAGTCCCCGGCCCAGGCAGAAGTGAGGGAAGATTAGGAAGACAGACTTCAGGATGTCATTGATGTCCTTCAGCTTCTGTTAAGAAAAAATTCAAGTGCCAGTAAGCCAGCTGAGCAACAAGCAGCCACCACCTCCCAAGAGTGACCCATGTTGTCACTGACCCCTCCTTCCCTTTCCCAACACTGCAAGCCCACAAAAATCCAAGGATTAGACATGTTCTCCCAAGAGCCAGGGCCACGGCTTCTTTGGGCAGTCAGTCTTGTTTGTGTAGCTCACAATGCTATTAACACAAGCAAACTGCAATAAAATGTTTTTCCACACACTCACAGTCTAAAAGGCAGTGTCTGCAAACATTGACATGCAAAAAGGCTACTGGCTGAGGACACACAGAAGTTTAACTTGAACAGACCGGTTATGCCAGAGGCTGCAGGGAGCTCCTCCCTGTCCCCTATTGGAAGCACTAATACTTTTCCATTGCTGTCTCAC